>NW_027442512.1:1276818-1596023 GCF_048569485.1 Anomaloglossus baeobatrachus | reverse complement strand
GTTGCAATACCCCCCCAAGGAAAAATTTCGCCTCAAAATAAAAAAAAATTGCAATACCCCCCCAAAGGAACAATTTCGCCTCAAAATGCCGAAAAGTTGCAATACCCCCCCAAAGGAACAATTTCGCTTCAAAATGGCCAAAAGTTGCAATACCCCCCCAAAGGAACAATTTCGCCTCAAAATGGCAAAAAATTGCAATACCCCCCAAAGGAACAATTTCGCCTCAAAATGCCGAAAAGTTGCAATACCCCCCCAAAGGAACAATTTCGCTTCAAAATGGCCAAAAGTTGCAATACCCCCCCAAAGGAAAATTTCGCCTCAAAATGCCGAAAAGTTGCAATACCCCCCCCAAAGGAACAATTTCGCTTCAAAATGGCCAAAAGTTGCAATACCCCCCCAAAGGAACAATTTCGCCTCAAAATGGCCAAAAGTTGCAATACCCCCCCAAAGTAACAATTTCGCCTCAAAATGCCGAAAAGTTGCAATACCCCCCGAAAGGAACAATTTCGCTTCAAAATGGCAAAAAGTTGCAATACCCCCCCAAGGAACAATTTCGCCTCAAAATGGCAAAAAATTGCAATACCCCCAAAAGGAATAATTTCGCCTCAAAATGCCGAAAAGTTGCAATACCCCCCCAAAGGAACAATTTCGCTTCAAAATGGCCAAAAGTTGCAATACCCCCCCAAAGGAACAATTTCGCCTCAAAATGGCAAAAAATTGCAATACCCCCCCAAAGGAACAATTTCGCCTCAAAATGCCGAAAAGTTGCAATACCCCCCCAAAGGAACAATTTCGCTTCAAAATGGCCAAAAGTTGCAATACCCCCCAAAGGAACAATTTCGCCTCAAAATGGCAAAAAATTGCAATACCCCCCCAAAGGAACAATTTCGCTTCAAAATGGCCAAAAGTTGCAATACCCCCCCAAAGGAACAATTTCACCTCAAAATGGCAAAAAATTGCAATACCCTCCCAAAGGAAAAATTTCGCCTCAAAATGGCAAAAAATTGCAATACCCCCCCAAAGGAACAATTTCACCTCAAAATGCCGAAAAGTTGAAATACCCCCCGAAAGGAACAATTTCGCTTCAAAATGGCCAAAAGATGCAATACCCCCCAAAGCAACAATTTCACCTCAAAATGGCAAAAAATTGCAATACCCCCCAAAGGAACAATTTCGCCTCAAAATATCCAAAAATTGTAATACCCCCAAAGGAACAATTTCGCTTCAATATGGCCAAAAGTTGCAATACCCCCCCAAAGGAACAATTTCGCTTCAAAATGGAAAAAAAATTGCAATACCCCCCAAAGGAACAATTTCGCCTCAAAATGCCGAAAAGTTGCAATACCCCCCGAAAGGAACAATTTCGCTTCAAAATGGCCAAAAGTTGCAATACCCCCCCAAAGGAACAATTTCGCCTCAAAATGGCAAAAAATTGCAATACCCCCCCCAAAGGAACAATTTCGCTTCAAAATGGCCAAAAGTTGCAATACCCCCCCAAAGGAACAATTTCGCCTGAAAATGGCAAAAAATTGCAATACCCCCCGAGGAACAATTTCGCTTCAAAATGGCCAAAAGTTGCAATACCCCCCCAAAGGAACAATTTCGCCTCAAAATGGCAAAAAATTGCAATACCCCCCAAAAGAACAATTTCGCCTCAAAATGCCGAAAAGCTGCAATACCCCCCCAAAGGAACAGTTTCGCTTCAAAATGGCCAAAAGTTGCAATACCCCCCCAAGGAAAAATTTCGCCTCAAAATAAAAAAAAAATTGCAATACCCCCCCAAAGGAACAATTTCGCCTCAAAATGCCGAAAAGTTGCAATACCCCCCCAAAGGAACAATTTCGCTTCAAAATGGCCAAAAGTTGCAATACCCCCCCAAAGGAACAATTTCGCCTCAAAATGGCAAAAAATTGCAATACCCCCCAAAGGAACAATTTCGCCTCAAAATGCCGAAAAGTTGCAATACCCCCCCAAAGGAACAATTTCGCTTCAAAATGGCCAAAAGTTACAATACCCCCCCAAAGGAACAATTTCGCTTCAAAATGGCCAAAAGTTGCAATACCCCCCCAAAGGAACAATTTCGCCTCAAAATGCCGAAAAGTTGCAATACCCCCCCAAAGGAACAATTTCGCTTCAAAATGGCCAAAAGTTGCAATACCCCCCCAAAGGAACAATTTCGCCTCAAAATGGCCAAAAGTCTCAATACCCCCCCAAAGGAACAATTTCGCCTCAAAATGCCGAAAAGTTGCAATACCCCCCGAAAGGAACAATTTCGCTTCAAAATGGCAAAAAGTTGCAATACCCCCCCAAGGAACAATTTCGCCTCAAAATGGCAAAAAATTGCAATACCCCCCCAAAGGAATAATTTCGCCTCAAAATGCCGAAAAGTTGCAATACCCCCCCAAAGGAACAATTTCGCTTCAAAATGGCCAAAAGTTGCAATACCCCCCCAAAGGAACAATTTCGCCTCAAAATGGCAAAAAATTGCAATACCCCCCCAAAGGAACAATTTCGCCTCAAAATGCCGAAAAGTTGCAATACCCCCCCAAAGGAACAATTTCGCTTCAAAATGGCCAAAAGTTGCAATACCCCCCAAAGGAACAATTTCGCCTCAAAATGGCAAAAAATTGCAATACCCCCCCAAAGGAACAATTTCGCTTCAAAATGGCCAAAAGTTGCAATACCCCCCCAAAGGAACAATTTCACCTCAAAATGGCAAAAAATTGCAATACCCTCCCAAAGGAAAAATTTCGCCTCAAAATGGCCAAAAGTTGCAATACCCCCCCAAAGGAACAATTTCACCTCAAAATGGCAAAAAATTGCAATACCCTCCCAAAGGAAAAATTTCGCCTCAAAATGCCGAAAAGTTGCAATACCCCCCCAAAGGAACAATTTCGCCTCAAAATGCCGAAAAGTTGCAATACCCCCCAAAAGGAACAATTTCGCTTCAAAATGGCCAAAAGTTGCAATACCCCCCCAAAGGAACAATTTCGCCTCAAAATGGCAAAAAATTGCAATACCCTTCCAAAGAAAAAAATTCGCCTCAAAATGCCGAAAAGTTGCAATACCCCCCCAAAGGAACAATTTCGCTTCAAAATGGCCAAAAGTTGCAATACCTCCCCAAAGGAACAATTTCGCCTCAAAATGGCAAAAAATTGCAATACCCCCCCAAAGGAACAATTTCGCCTCAAAATGGCAAAAAATTTCAATAACCCCCCAAAGGAACAATTTCGCTTCAAAATGGCCAAAAGTTGCAAAACCCCCCAAAGGAACAATTTCACCTCAAAATGGCAAAAAATTGCAACACCCCCCCAAAGGAACAATTTCGCTTCAAAATGGCCAAAAGTTGCAATACACCCCAAAAGGAACAATTTCGCTTCAAAATGGCCAAAAGTTGCAATACCCCCCCAAAGGAACAATTTCGCCTTAAAATGGCAAAAAATTGCAATACCCCCCCAAAGGAACAATTTCGCTTCAAAATGGCCAAAAGTTGCAATACCCCCCCAAAGGAACAATTTCGCCTCAAAACGAAAAAAAAATTGCAATACCCCCCAAAGGAACAATTTCGCCTCAAAATGGCAAAAAATTGCAATACCCCCCCAAAGGAACAATTTCGCCTCAAAATACCGAAAAGTTGCAATACCCCCCCAAAGGAACAATTTCGCTAAAAAATGGCCAAAAGTTGCAATACCCCCCCAAAGGAACAATTTCGTCTCAAAATGGCAAAAAATTGCAATACCCCCCCAAAGGAACAATTTCGCCTCAAAATGCCGAAAAGTTGCAATACCCCCCCAAAGTAACAATTTCGCTTCAAAATGGCCAAAAGTTGCAATACCCCCCCAAAGGAACAATTTCGCCTCAAAACGAAAAATAAATTGCAATACCCTCCAAAGGAACAATTTCGCCTCAAAATGCCGAAAAGTTGCAATACCCCCCGAAAGGAACAATTTCGCTTCAAAGTGGCCAAAAGTTGTAATACCCCCCCAAAGGAACACTTTCACCTCAAAATGGCAAAAAATTGCAATACCCCCCCAAAGGAACAATTTCGCTTCAAAATGGCCAAAAGTTGCAATACCCCCCAAAGGAACAATTTCGCCTCAAAATGGCAAAAAATTGCAATACCCCCCCAAAGGAACAATTTCGCTTCAAAATGGCCAAAAGTTGCAATACCCCCCCAAAGGAACAATTTCACCTCAAAATGCCGAAAAGTTGCAATACCCCCCGAAAGGAACAATTTCGCTTCAAAATGGCCAAAAGTTGCAATACCCCCCCAAAGGAACAATTTCACCTCAAAATGGCAAAAAATTGCAATACCCCCCCAAAGGAACAATTTCGCTTCAAAATGGCCAAAAGTTGCAATACCCCCCCAAAGGAACAATTTCACCTCAAAATGGCAAAAAATTGCAATACCCTCCCAAAGGAAAAATTTCGCCTCAAAATGCCGAAAAGTTGCAATACCCCCCCAAAGGAACAATTTCGCTTCAAAATGGCCAAAAGTTGCAATACCCCCCCAAAGGAACAATTTCGCTTCAAAATGGCCAAAAGTTGCAATACCCCCCCAAAGGAACAATTTCGCCTCAAAATGGCAAAAAATTGCAATACCCCCCCAAAGGAACAATTTCGCTTCAAAATGGCCAAAAGATGCAATACCCCCCCAAAGCAACAATTTCGCCTCAAAATGCCGAAAAGTTGCAATACCCCCCGAAAGGAAAAATTTCGCTTCAAAATGGCCAAAAGTTGCAATACCTCCCCAAAGGAACAATTTCGCCTCAAAATGGCAAAAAATTGCAATACCCCCCCAAAGGAACAATTTCGCCTCAAAATGGCAAAAAATTTCAATAACCCCCCAAAGGAACAATTTCGCTTCAAAATGGCCAAAAGTTGCAAAACCCCCCAAAGGAACAATTTCACCTCAAAATGGCAAAAAATTGCAATACCCTCCCAAAGGAACAATTTCGCTTCAAAATGGCCAAAAGTTGCAATACCCCCCCAAAGGAACAATTTCGTTTCAAAATGGCCAAAAGTTGCAATACCCCCCAAAGGAACAATTTCGCCTCAAAATGGCAAAAAATTGCAATACCCCCCAAAGGAACAATTTCGCTTCAAAATGGAAAAAAATTGCAATACCCCCCCAAAGGAACAATTTCGCCTCAAAATGCCGAAAAGTTGCAATACCCCCCGAAAGGAACAATTTCGCTTCAAAATGGCCAAAAGTTGCAATACCCCCCCAAAGGAACAATTTCGCCTCAAAATGCCGAAAAGTTGCAATACCCCCCGAAAGGAACAATTTCGCTTCAAAATGGCCAAAAATTGCAATACCCCCCCAAAGGAACAATTTCGCCTCAAAATGGCAAAAAATTGCAATACCCCCCCAAAGGAACAATTTCACCTCAAAATGCCGAAAAGTTGCAATACCCCCCGAAAGGAACAATTTCGCTTCAAAATGGCCAAAAGATGCAATACCCCCCAAAGCAACAATTTCACCTCAAAATGGCAAAAAATTGCAATACCCCCCAAAGGAACAATTTCGCCTCAAAATATCCAAAAATTGTAATACCCCCCAAAGGAACAATTTCGCTTCAATATGGCCAAAAGTTGCAATACCCCCCCAAAGGAACAATTTCGCTTCAAAATGGAAAAAAAATTGCAATACCTTCCCAAAGGAACAATTTCGCCTCAAAATGCCGAAAAGTTGCAATACCCCCCGAAAGGAACAATTTCGCTTCAAAATGGCCAAAAGTTGCAATACCCCCCCAAAGGAACAATTTCGCCTCAAAATGGCAAAAAATTGCAATACCCCCCCCAAAGGAACAATTTCGCTTCAAAATGGCCAAAAGTTGCAATACCCCCCCAAAGGAACAATTTCGCCTCAAAATGGCAAAAAATTGCAATACCCCCCAAAAGAACAATTTCGCCTCAAAATGCCGAAAAGTTGCAATACCCCCCCAAAGGAACAGTTTCGCTTCAAAATGGCCAAAAGTTGCAATACCCCCCCAAGGAAAAATTTCGCCTCAAAATAAAAAAAAAATTGCAATACCCCCCCAAAGGAACAATTTCGCCTCAAAATGCCGAAAAGTTGCAATACCCCCCCAAAGGAACAATTTCGCTTCAAAATGGCCAAAAGTTGCAATACCCCCCCAAAGGAACAATTTCGCCTCAAAATGGCAAAAAATTGCAATACCCCCCAAAGGAACAATTTCGCCTCAAAATGCCGAAAAGTTGCAATACCCCCCCAAAGGAACAATTTCGCTTCAAAATGGCCAAAAGTTACAATACCCCCCCAAAGGAACAATTTCGCTTCAAAATGGCCAAAAGTTGCAATACCCCCCCAAAGGAACAATTTCGCCTCAAAATGCCGAAAAGTTGCAATACCCCCCCAAAGGAACAATTTCGCTTCAAAATGGCCAAAAGTTGCAATACCCCCCCAAAGGAACAATTTCGCCTCAAAATGGCCAAAAGTTGCAATACCCCCCCAAAGGAACAATTTCGCCTCAAAATGCCGAAAAGTTGCAATACCCCCCGAAAGGAACAATTTCGCTTCAAAATGGCCAAAAGTTGCAATACCCCCCCAAGGAACAATTTCGCCTCAAAATGGCAAAAAATTTCAATACCCCCCCAAAGGAATAATTTCGCCTCAAAATGCCGAAAAGTTGCAATACCCCCCAAAAGGAACAATTTCGCTTCAAAATGGCCAAAAGTTGCAATACCCCCCCAAAGGAACAATTTCGCCTCAAAATGGCAAAAAATTGCAATACCCCCCCAAAGGAACAATTTCGCCTCAAAATGCCGAAAAGTTGCAATACCCCCCCAAAGGAACAATTTCGCTTCAAAATGGCCAAAAGTTGCAATACCCCCCAAAGGAACAATTTCGCCTCAAAATGGCAAAAAATTGCAATACCCCCCCAAAGGAACAATTTCGCTTCAAAATGGCCAAAAGTTGCAATACCCCCCAAAGCAACAATTTCACCTCAAAATGGCAAAAAATTGCAATACCCCCCAAAGGAACAATTTCGCCTCAAAATATCCAAAAATTGTAATACCCCCCAAAGGAACAATTTCGCTTCAATATGGCCAAAAGTTGCAATACCCCCCCCAAAGGAACAATTTCGCTTCAAAATGGAAAAAAAATTGCAATACCCCCCCAAAGGAACAATTTCGCCTCAAAATGCCGAAAAGTTGCAATACCCCCCGAAAGGAACAATTTCGCTTCAAAATGGCCAAAAGTTGCAATACCCCCCCAAAGGAACAATTTCGCCTCAAAATGGCAAAAAATTGCAATACCCCCCAAAGGAACAATTTCGCCTCAAAATGCCGAAAAGTTGCAATACCCCCCCAAAGGAACAATTTCGCTTCAAAATGGCCAAAAGTTGCAATACCCCCCCAAAGGAACAATTTCGCCTCAAAATGCCGAAAAGTTGCAATACCCCCCCAAAGGAACAATTTCGCTTCAAAATGGCCAAAAGTTGCAATACCCCCCCAAAGGAACAATTTCGCCTCAAAATGGCCAAAAGTTGCAATACCCCCCCAAAGGAACAATTTCGCCTCAAAATGCCGAAAAGTTGCAATACCCCCCGAAAGGAACAATTTCGCTTCAAAATGGCCAAAAGTTGCAATACCCCCCCAAGGAACAATTTCGCCTCAAAATGGCAAAAAATTGCAATACCCCCCCAAAGGAATAATTTCGCCTCAAAATGCCGAAAAGTTGCAATACCCCCCCAAAGGAACAATTTCGCTTCAAAATGGCCAAAAGTTGCAATACCCCCCCAAAGGAACAATTTCGCCTCAAAATGGCAAAAAATTGCAATACCCCCCCAAAGGAACAATTTCGCCTCAAAATGCCGAAAAGTTGCAATACCCCCCCAAAGGAACAATTTCGCTTCAAAATGGCCAAAAGTTGCAATACCCCCCAAAGGAACAATTTCGCCTCAAAATGGCAAAAAATTGCAATACCCCCCCAAAGGAACAATTTCGCTTCAAAATGGCCAAAAGTTGCAATACCCCCCCAAAGGAACAATTTCACCTCAAAATGGCAAAAAATTGCAATACCCTCCCAAAGGAAAAATTTCGCCTCAAAATGGCCAAAAGTTGCAATACCCCCCCAAAGGAACAATTTCACCTCAAAATGGCAAAAAATTGCAATACCCTCCCAAAGGAAAAATTTCGCCTCAAAATGCCGAAAAGTTGCAATACCCCCCCAAAGGAACAATTTCGCCTCAAAATGCCGAAAAGTTGCAATACCCCCCAAAAGGAACAATTTCGCTTCAAAATGGCCAAAAGTTGCAATACCCCCCCAAAGGAACAATTTCGCCTCAAAATGGCAAAAAATTGCAATACCCTTCCAAAGAAAAAAATTCGCCTCAAAATGCCGAAAAGTTGCAATACCCCCCCCAAAGGAACAATTTCGCTTCAAAATGGCCAAAAGTTGCAATACCTCCCCAAAGGAACAATTTCGCCTCAAAATGGCAAAAAATTGCAATACCCCCCCAAAGGAACAATTTCGCCTCAAAATGGCAAAAAATTTCAATAACCCCCCAAAGGAACAATTTCGCTTCAAAATGGCCAAAAGTTGCAAAACCCCCCAAAGGAACAATTTCACCTCAAAATGGCAAAAAATTGCAATACCCCCCCAAAGGAACAATTTCGCTTCAAAATGGCCAAAAGTTGCAATACACCCCAAAAGGAACAATTTCGCTTCAAAATGGCCAAAAGTTGCAATACCCCCCCAAAGGAACAATTTCGCCTTAAAATGGCAAAAAATTGCAATACCCCCCCAAAGGAACAATTTCGCTTCAAAATGGCCAAAAGTTGCAATACCCCCCCAAAGGAACAATTTCGCCTCAAAACGAAAAAAAAATTGCAATACCCCCCAAAGGAACAATTTCGCCTCAAAATGGCAAAAAATTGCAATACCCCCCCAAAGGAACAATTTCGCCTCAAAATACCGAAAAGTTGCAATACCCCCCCCAAAGGAACAATTTCGCTTCAAAATGGCCAAAAGTTGCAATACCCCCCCAAAGGAACAATTTCGCCTCAAAATGCCGAAAAGTTGCAATACCCCCCCAAAGGAACAATTTCGCTTCAAAATGGCCAAAAGTTGCAATACCCCCCCAAAGGAACAATTTCGCCTCAAAACGAAAAATAAATTGCAATACCCTCCAAAGGAACAATTTCGCCTCAAAATGCCGAAAAGTTGCAATACCCCCCGAAAGGAACAATTTCGCTTCAAAGTGGCCAAAAGTTGTAATACCCCCCCAAAGGAACACTTTCACCTCAAAATGGCCAAAAGTTGCAATACCCCCCAAAGGAACAATTTCGCCTCAAAATGGCAAAAAATTGCAATACCCCCCCAAAGGAACAATTTCGCTTCAAAATGGCCAAAAGTTGCAATACCCCCCAAAGCAACAATTTCACCTCAAAATGGCAAAAAATTGCAATACCCCCCAAAGGAACAATTTCGCCTCAAAATATCCAAAAATTGTAATACCCCCCAAAGGAACAATTTCGCTTCAATATGGCCAAAAGTTGCAATACCCCCCCAAAGGAACAATTTCGCTTCAAAATGGAAAAAAAATTGCAATACCCCCCCAAAGGAACAATTTCGCCTCAAAATGCCGAAAAGTTGCAATACCCCCCGAAAGGAACAATTTCGCTTCAAAATGGCCAAAAGTTGCAATACCCCCCCAAAGGAACAATTTCGCCTCAAAATGGCAAAAAATTGCAATACCCCCCCAAAGGAACAATTTCACCTCAAAATGCCGAAAAGTTGCAATACCCCCCGAAAGGAACAATTTCGCTTCAAAATGGCCAAAAGATGCAATACCCCCCAAAGCAACAATTTCACCTCAAAATGGCAAAAAATTGCAATACCCCCCAAAGGAACAATTTCGCCTCAAAATATCCAAAAATTGTAATACCCCCCAAAGGAACAATTTCGCTTCAATATGGCCAAAAGTTGCAATACCCCCCCAAAGGAACAATTTCGCTTCAAAATGGAAAAAAAATTGCAATACCTTTCCAAAGGAACAATTTCGCCTCAAAATGCCGAAAAGTTGCAATACCCCCCGAAAGGAACAATTTCGCTTCAAAATGGCCAAAAGTTGCAATACCCCCCCAAAGGAACAATTTCGCCTCAAAATGGCAAAAAATTGCAATACCCCCCCCAAAGGAACAATTTCGCTTCAAAATGGCCAAAAGTTGCAATACCCCCCCAAAGGAACAATTTCGCCTCAAAATGGCAAAAAATTGCAATACCCCCCAAAAGAACAATTTCGCCTCAAAATGCCGAAAAGTTGCAATACCCCCCCAAAGGAACAGTTTCGCTTCAAAATGGCCAAAAGTTGCAATACCCCCCCAAGGAAAAATTTCGCCTCAAAATAAAAAAAAAATTGCAATACCCCCCCAAAGGAACAATTTCGCCTCAAAATGCCGAAAAGTTGCAATACCCCCCCAAAGGAACAATTTCGCTTCAAAATGGCCAAAAGTTGCAATACCCCCCCAAAGGAACAATTTCGCCTCAAAATGGCAAAAAATTGCAATACCCCCCAAAGGAACAATTTCGCTTCAAAATGGCCAAAAGTTACAATACCCCCCCAAAGGAACAATTTCGCTTCAAAATGGCCAAAAGTTGCAATACCCCCCCAAAGGAACAATTTCGCTTCAAAATGGCCAAAAGTTGCAATACCCCCCCAAAGGAACAATTTCGCCTCAAAATGCCGAAAAGTTGCAATACCCCCCCAAAGGAACAATTTCGCTTCAAAATGGCCAAAAGTTGCAATACCCCCCCAAAGGAACAATTTCGCCTCAAAATGGCCAAAAGTTGCAATACCCCCCCAAAGGAACAATTTCGCCTCAAAATGCCGAAAAGTTGCAATACCCCCCGAAAGGAACAATTTCGCTTCAAAATGGCCAAAAGTTGCAATACCCCCCCAAGGAACAATTTCGCCTCAAAATGGCAAAAAATTGCAATACCCCCCCAAAGGAATAATTTCGCCTCAAAATGCCGAAAAGTTGCAATACCCCCCCAAAGGAACAATTTCGCTTCAAAATGGCCAAAAGTTGCAATACCCCCCCAAAGGAACAATTTCGCCTCAAAATGGCAAAAAATTGCAATACCCCCCCAAAGGAACAATTTCGCCTCAAAATGCCGAAAAGTTGCAATACCCCCCCAAAGGAACAATTTTGCTTCAAAATGGCCAAAAGTTGCAATACCCCCCAAAGGAACAATTTCGCCTCAAAATGGCAAAAAATTGCAATACCCCCCCAAAGGAACAATTTCGCTTCAAAATGGCCAAAAGTTGCAATACCCCCCAAAGCAACAATTTCACCTCAAAATGGCAAAAAATTGCAATACCCCCCAAAGGAACAATTTCGCCTCAAAATATCCAAAAATTGTAATACCCCCCAAAGGAACAATTTCGCTTCAATATGGCCAAAAGTTGCAATACCCCCCCAAAGGAACAATTTCGCTTCAAAATGGAAAAAAAATTGCAATACCCCCCCAAAGGAACAATTTCGCCTCAAAATGCCGAAAAGTTGCAATACCCCCCGAAAGGAACAATTTCGCTTCAAAATGGCCAAAAGTTGCAATACCCCCCCAAAGGAACAATTTCGCCTCAAAATGGCAAAAAATTGCAATACCCCCCCCAAAGGAACAATTTCGCTTCAAAATGGCCAAAAGTTGCAATACCCCCCCAAAGGAACAATTTCGCCTCAAAATGGCAAAAAATTGCAATACCCCCCAAAAGAACAATTTCGCCTCAAAATGCCGAAAAGTTGCAATACCCCCCCAAAGGAACAGTTTCGCTTCAAAATGGCCAAAAGTTGCAATACCCCCCCAAGGAAAAATTTCGCCTCAAAATAAAAAAAAATTGCAATACCCCCCCAAAGGAACAATTTCGCCTCAAAATGCCGAAAAGTTGCAATACCCCCCCAAAGGAACAATTTCGCTTCAAAATGGCCAAAAGTTGCAATACCCCCCCAAAGGAACAATTTCGCCTCAAAATGGCAAAAAATTGCAATACCCCCCAAAGGAACAATTTCGCCTCAAAATGCCGAAAAGTTGCAATACCCCCCCAAAGGAACAATTTCGCTTCAAAATGGCCAAAAGTTGCAATACCCCCCCAAAGGAACAATTTCGCCTCAAAATGCCGAAAAGTTGCAATACCCCCCCAAAGGAACAATTTCGCTTCAAAATGGCCAAAAGTTGCAATACCCCCCCAAAGGAACAATTTCGCCTCAAAATGGCCAAAAGTTGCAATACCCCCCCAAAGGAACAATTTCGCCTCAAAATGCCGAAAAGTTGCAATACCCCCCGAAAGGAACAATTTCGCTTCAAAATGGCCAAAAGTTGCAATACCCCCCCAAAGGAACAATTTCGCCTCAAAATGGCAAAAAATTGCAATACCCCCCCAAAGGAACAATTTCGCCTCAAAATGCCGAAAAGTTGCAATACCCCCCCAAAGGAACAATTTCGCTTCAAAATGGCCAAAAGTTGCAATACCCCCCAAAGGAACAATTTCGCCTCAAAATGGCAAAAAATTGCAATACCCCCCCAAAGGAACAATTTCACTTCAAAATGGCCAAAAGTTGCAATACCCCCCCAAAGGAACAATTTCACCTCAAAATGGCAAAAAATTGCAATACCCTCCCAAAGGAAAAATTTCGCCTCAAAATGGCCAAAAGTTGCAATACCCCCCCAAAGGAACAATTTCACCTCAAAATGGCAAAAAATTGCAATACCCTCCCAAAGGAAAAATTTCGCCTCAAAATGCCGAAAAGTTGCAATACCCCCCCAAAGGAACAATTTCGCCTCAAAATGCCGAAAAGTTGCAATACCCCCCAAAAGGAACAATTTCGCTTCAAAATGGCCAAAAGTTGCAATACCCCCCCAAAGGAACAATTTCGCCTCAAAATGGCAAAAAATTGCAATACCCTTCCAAAGAAAAAAATTCGCCTCAAAATGCCGAAAAGTTGCAATACCCCCCCCAAAGGAACAATTTCGCTTCAAAATGGCCAAAAGTTGCAATACCTCCCCAAAGGAACAATTTCGCCTCAAAATGGCAAAAAATTGCAATACCCCCCCAAAGGAACAATTTCGCCTCAAAATGGCAAAAAATTTCAATAACCCCCCAAAGGAACAATTTCGCTTCAAAATGGCCAAAAGTTGCAAAACCCCCCAAAGGAACAATTTCACCTCAAAATGGCAAAAAATTGCAATACCCCCCCAAAGGAACAATTTCGCTTCAAAATGGCCAAAAGTTGCAATACACCCCAAAAGGAACAATTTCGCTTCAAAATGGCCAAAAGTTGCAATACCCCCCCAAAGGAACAATTTCGCCTTAAAATGGCAAAAAATTGCAATACCCCCCCAAAGGAACAATTTCGCTTCAAAATGGCCAAAAGTTGCAATACCCCCCCAAAGGAACAATTTCGCCTCAAAACGAAAAAAAAATTGCAATACCCCCAAAGGAACAATTTCGCCTCAAAATGGCAAAAAATTGCAATACCCCCCCAAAGGAACAATTTCGCCTCAAAATACCGAAAAGTTGCAATACCCCCCCAAAGGAACAATTTCGCTTCAAAATGGCCAAAAGTTGCAATACCCCCCCAAAGGAACAATTTCGCCTCAAAATGCCGAAAAGTTGCAATACCCCCCCAAAGGAACAATTTCGCTTCAAAATGGCCAAAAGTTGCAATACCCCCCCAAAGGAACAATTTCGCCTCAAAACGAAAAATAAATTGCAATACCCTCCAAAGGAACAATTTCGCCTCAAAATGCCGAAAAGTTGCAATACCCCCCGAAAGGAACAATTTCGCTTCAAAGTGGCCAAAAGTTGTAATACCCCCCCAAAGGAACACTTTCACCTCAAAATGGCCAAAAGTTGCAATACCCCCCAAAGGAACAATTTCGCCTCAAAATGGCAAAAAATTGCAATACCCCCCCAAAGGAACAATTTCGCTTCAAAATGGCCAAAAGTTGCAATACCCCCCAAAGCAACAATTTCACCTCAAAATGGCAAAAAATTGCAATACCCCCCAAAGGAACAATTTCGCCTCAAAATATCCAAAAATTGTAATACCCCCCCAAAGGAACAATTTCGCCTCAAAATGCCGAAAAGTTGCAATACCCCCCCAAAGGAACAATTTCGCTTCAAAATGGCCAAAAGTTGCAATACCCCCCCAAAGGAACAATTTCGCCTCAAAACGAAAAATAAATTGCAATACCCTCCAAAGGAACAATTTCGCCTCAAAATGCCGAAAAGTTGCAATACCCCCCGAAAGGAACAATTTCGCTTCAAAGTGGCCAAAAGTTGTAATACCCCCCCCAAAGGAACACTTTCACCTCAAAATGGCCAAAAGTTGCAATACCCCCCAAAGGAACAATTTCGCCTCAAAATGGCAAAAAATTGCAATACCCCCCCAAAGGAACAATTTCGCTTCAAAATGGCCAAAAGTTGCAATACCCCCCAAAGCAACAATTTCACCTCAAAATGGCAAAAAATTGCAATACCCCCCAAAGGAACAATTTCGCCTCAAAATATCCAAAAATTGTAATACCCCCCAAAGGAACAATTTCGCTTCAATATGGCCAAAAGTTGCAATACCCCCCCAAAGGAACAATTTCGCTTCAAAATGGAAAAAAAATTGCAATACCCCCCCAAAGGAACAATTTCGCCTCAAAATGCCGAAAAGTTGCAATACCCCCCGAAAGGAACAATTTCGCTTCAAAATGGCCAAAAGTTGCAATACCCCCCCAAAGGAACAATTTCGCCTCAAAATGGCAAAAAATTGCAATACCCCCCCCAAAGGAACAATTTCGCTTCAAAATGGCCAAAAGTTGCAATACCCCCCCAAAGGAACAATTTCGCCTCAAAATGGCAAAAAATTGCAATACCCCCCAAAAGAACAATTTCGCCTCAAAATGCCGAAAAGTTGCAATACCCCCCCAAAGGAACAGTTTCGCTTCAAAATGGCCAAAAGTTGCAATACCCCCCCAAGGAAAAATTTCGCCTCAAAATAAAAAAAAATTGCAATACCCCCCCAAAGGAACAATTTCGCCTCAAAATGCCGAAAAGTTGCAATACCCCCCCAAAGGAACAATTTCGCTTCAAAATGGCCAAAAGTTGCAATACCCCCCCAAAGGAACAATTTCGCCTCAAAATGGCAAAAAATTGCAATACCCCCCAAAGGAACAATTTCGCCTCAAAATGCCGAAAAGTTGCAATACCCCCCCAAAGGAACAATTTCGCTTCAAAATGGCCAAAAGTTGCAATACCCCCCCAAAGGAACAATTTCGCCTCAAAATGCCGAAAAGTTGCAATACCCCCCCAAAGGAACAATTTCGCTTCAAAATGGCCAAAAGTTGCAATACCCCCCCAAAGGAACAATTTCGCCTCAAAATGGCCAAAAGTTGCAATACCCCCCCAAAGGAACAATTTCGCCTCAAAATGCCGAAAAGTTGCAATACCCCCGAAAGGAACAATTTCGCTTCAAAATGGCCAAAAGTTGCAATACCCCCCCAAGGAACAATTTCGCCTCAAAATGGCAAAAAATTGCAATACCCCCCCAAAGGAATAATTTCGCCTCAAAATGCCGAAAAGTTGCAATACCCCCCCAAAGGAACAATTTCGCTTCAAAATGGCCAAAAGTTGCAATACCCCCCCAAAGGAACAATTTCGCCTCAAAATGGCAAAAAATTGCAATACCCCCCCAAAGGAACAATTTCGCCTCAAAATGCCGAAAAGTTGCAATACCCCCCCAAAGGAACAATTTCGCTTCAAAATGGCCAAAAGTTGCAATACCCCCCAAAGGAACAATTTCGCCTCAAAATGGCAAAAAATTGCAATACCCCCCCAAAGGAACAATTTCGCTTCAAAATGGCCAAAAGTTGCAATACCCCCCCAAAGGAACAATTTCACCTCAAAATGGCAAAAAATTGCAATACCCTCCCAAAGGAAAAATTTCGCCTCAAAATGGCCAAAAGTTGCAATACCCCCCCAAAGGAACAATTTCACCTCAAAATGGCAAAAAATTGCAATACCCTCCCAAAGGAAAAATTTCGCCTCAAAATGCCGAAAAGTTGCAATACCCCCCCAAAGGAACAATTTCGCCTCAAAATGCCGAAAAGTTGCAATACCCCCCAAAAGGAACAATTTCGCTTCAAAATGGCCAAAAGTTGCAATACCCCCCCAAAGGAACAATTTCGCCTCAAAATGGCAAAAAATTGCAATACCCTTCCAAAGAAAAAAATTCGCCTCAAAATGCCGAAAAGTTGCAATACCCCCCCCAAAGGAACAATTTCGCTTCAAAATGGCCAAAAGTTGCAATACCTCCCCAAAGGAACAATTTCGCCTCAAAATGGCAAAAAATTGCAATACCCCCCCAAAGGAACAATTTCGCCTCAAAATGGCAAAAAATTTCAATAACCCCCCAAAGGAACAATTTCGCTTCAAAATGGCCAAAAGTTGCAAAACCCCCCAAAGGAACAATTTCACCTCAAAATGGCAAAAAATTGCAATACCCCCCCAAAGGAACAATTTCGCTTCAAAATGGCCAAAAGTTGCAATACACCCCAAAAGGAACAATTTCGCTTCAAAATGGCCAAAAGTTGCAATACCCCCCCAAAGGAACAATTTCGCCTTAAAATGGCAAAAAATTGCAATACCCCCCCAAAGGAACAATTTCGCTTCAAAATGGCCAAAAGTTGCAATACCCCCCAAAGGAACAATTTCGCCTCAAAACGAAAAAAAAATTGCAATACCCCCCAAAGGAACAATTTCGCCTCAAAATGGCAAAAAATTGCAATACCCCCCCAAAGGAACAATTTCGCCTCAAAATACCGAAAAGTTGCAATACCCCCCCAAAGGAACAATTTCGCTTCAAAATGGCCAAAAGTTGCAATACCCCCCCAAAGGAACAATTTCGCCTCAAAATGCCGAAAAGTTGCAATACCCCCCCAAAGGAACAATTTCGCTTCAAAATGGCCAAAAGTTGCAATACCCCCCCAAAGGAACAATTTCGCCTCAAAACGAAAAATAAATTGCAATACCCTCCAAAGGAACAATTTCACCTCAAAATGGCAAAAAATTGCAATACCCCCCCAAAGGAACAATTTCGCTTCAAAATGGCCAAAAGTTGCAATACACCCCAAAAGGAACAATTTCGCTTCAAAATGGCCAAAAGTTGCAATACCCCCCCAAAGGAACAATTTCGCCTTAAAATGGCAAAAAATTGCAATACCCCCCCAAAGGAACAATTTCGCTTCAAAATGGCAAAAAGTTGCAATACCCCCCCAAAGGAACAATTTCGCCTCAAAACGAAAAAAAAATTGCAATACCCCCCAAAGGAACAATTTCGCCTCAAAATGGCAAAAAATTGCAATACCCCCCCAAAGGAACAATTTCGCCTCAAAATACCGAAAAGTTGCAATACCCCCCCAAAGGAACAATTTCGCTTCAAAATGGGCAAAAGTTGCAATACCCCCCCAAAGGAACAATTTCGCCTCAAAATGCCGAAAAGTTGCAATACCCCCCCAAAGGAACAATTTCGCTTCAAAATGGCCAAAAGTTGCAATACCCCCCCAAAGGAACAATTTCGCCTCAAAACGAAAAATAAATTGCAATACCCTCCAAAGGAACAATTTCGCCTCAAAATGCCGAAAAGTTGCAATACCCCCCGAAAGGAACAATTTCGCTTCAAAGTGGCCAAAAGTTGTAATACCCCCCCAAAGGAACACTTTCACCTCAAAATGGCCAAAAGTTGCAATACCCCCCAAAGGAACAATTTCGCCTCAAAATGGCAAAAAATTGCAATACCCCCCCAAAGGAACAATTTCGCTTCAAAATGGCCAAAAGTTGCAATACCCCCCCAAAGGAACAATTTCACCTCAAAATGCCGAAAAGTTGCAATACCCCCCGAAAGGAACAATTTCGCTTCAAAATGGCCAAAAGTTGCAATACCCCCCCAAAGGAACAATTTCACCTCAAAATGGCAAAAAATTGCAATACCCCCCCAAAGGAACAATTTCGCTTCAAAATGGCCAAAAGTTGCAATACCCCCCCAAAGGAACAATTTCACCTCAAAATGGCAAAAAATTGCAATACCCCCCCAAAGGAAAAATTTCGCCTCAAAATGCCGAAAAGTTGCAATACCCCCCCAAAGGAACAATTTCGCTTCAAAATGGCCAAAAGTTGCAATACCCCCCCAAAGGAACAATTTCGCTTCAAAATGGCCAAAAGTTGCAATACCCCCCCAAAGGAACAATTTCGCCTCAAAATGGCAAAAAATTGCAATACCCCCCAAAGGAACAATTTCGCTTCAAAATGGCCAAAAGATGCAATACCCCCCCAAAGCAACAATTTCGCCTCAAAATGCCGAAAAGTTGCAATACCCCCCGAAAGGAAAAATTTCGCTTCAAAATGGCCAAAAGTTGCAATACCCCCCCAAAGGAACAATTTCGCCTCAAAATGGCAAAAAATTGCAATACCCCCCCAATGGAACAATTTCACCTCAAAATGCCGAAAAGTTGCAATACCCCCCGAAAGGAACAATTTTGCTTCAAAATGGCCAAAAGCTGAAATACCCCCCCAAAGGAACAATTTCGCCTCAAAATGGAAAAAAATTGCAATACCCCCCCAAAGGAACAATTTCACCTCAAAATGCCGAAAAGTTGCAATACCCCCCGAAAGGAACAATTTCGCTTCAAAATGGCCAAAAGTTGCAATACCTCCCCAAAGGAACAATTTCGCCTCAAAATGGCAAAAAATTGCAATACCCCCCCAAAGGAACAATTTCGCCTCAAAATGGCAAAAAATTTCAATACCCCCCCAAAGGAACAATTTCGCCTCAAAATGGCAAAAAATTTCAATAACCCCCCAAAGGAACAATTTCGCTTCAAAATGGCCAAAAGTTGCAAAACCCCCCAAAGGAACAATTTCACCTCAAAATGGCAAAAAATTGCAATACCCTCCCAAAGGAACAATTTCGCTTCAAAATGGCCAAAAGTTGCAATACCCCCCCAAAGGAACAATTTCGTTTCAAAATGGCCAAAAGTTGCAATACCCCCCAAAGGAACAATTTCGCCTCAAAATGGCAAAAAATTGCAATACCCCCCAAAGGAACAATTTCGCTTCAAAATGGAAAAAAATTGCAATACCCCCCCAAAGGAACAATTTCGCCTCAAAATGCCGAAAAGTTGCAATACCCCCCGAAAGGAACAATTTCGCTTCAAAATGGCCAAAAGTTGCAATACCCCCCCAAAGGAACAATTTCGCCTCAAAATGCCGAAAAGTTGCAATACCCCCCGAAAGGAACAATTTCGCTTCAAAATGGCCAAAAGTTGCAATACCCCCCAAAGGAACAATTTCGCCTCAAAATGGCAAAAAATTGCAATACCCCCCCAAAGGAACAATTTCGCTTCAAAATGGCCAAAAGTTGCAATACCCCCCCAAAGGAACAATTTCACCTCAAAATGGCAAAAAATTGCAATACCCTCCCAAAGGAAAAATTTCGCCTCAAAATGCCGAAAAGTTGCAATACCCCCCCAAAGGAACAATTTCGCCTCAAAACGAAAAAAAAATTGCAATACCCCCAAAGGAACAATTTCGCCTCAAAATGGCAAAAAATTGCAATACCCCCCCAAAGGAACAATTTCGCCTCAAAATACCGAAAAGTTGCAATACCCCCCCAAAGGAACAATTTCGCTTCAAAATGGCCAAAAGTTGCAATACCCCCCCAAAGGAACAATTTCGTCTCAAAATGGCAAAAAATTGCAATACCCCCCCAAAGGAACAATTTCGCCTCAAAATGCCGAAAAGTTGCAATACCCCCCCAAAGGAACAATTTCGCTTCAAAATGGCCAAAAGTTGCAATACCCCCCCAAAGGAACAATTTCGCCTCAAAACGAAAAATAAATTGCAATACCCTCCAAAGGAACAATTTCGCCTCAAAATGCCGAAAAGTTGCAATACCCCCCGAAAGGAACAATTTCGCTTCAAAGTGGCCAAAAGTTGTAATACCCCCCCAAAGGAACACTTTCACCTCAAAATGGCAAAAAATTGCAATACCCCCCCAAAGGAACAATTTCGCTTCAAAATGGCCAAAAGTTGCAATACCCCCCAAAGGAACAATTTCGCCTCAAAATGGCAAAAAATTGCAATACCCCCCCAAAGGAACAATTTCGCTTCAAAATGGCCAAAAGTTGCAATACCCCCCCAAAGGAACAATTTCACCTCAAAATGCCGAAAAGTTGCAATACCCCCCGAAAGGAACAATTTCGCTTCAAAATGGCCAAAAGTTGCAATACCCCCCCAAAGGAACAATTTCACCTCAAAATGGCAAAAAATTGCAATACCCCCCCAAAGGAACAATTTCGCTTCAAAATGACCAAAAGTTGCAATACCCCCCCAAAGGAACAATTTCACCTCAAAATGGCAAAAAATTGCAATACCCTCCCAAAGGAAAAATTTCGCCTCAAAATGCCGAAAAGTTGCAATACCCCCCCAAAGGAACAATTTCGCTTCAAAATGGCCAAAAGTTGCAATACCCCCCCAAAGGAACAATTTCGCTTCAAAATGGCCAAAAGTTGCAATACCCCCCCAAAGGAACAATTTCGCCTCAAAATGGCAAAAAATTGCAATACCCCCCCAAAGGAACAATTTCGCTTCAAAATGGCCAAAAGATGCAATACCCCCCCAAAGCAACAATTTCGCCTCAAAATGCCGAAAAGTTGCAATACCCCCCGAAAGGAAAAATTTCGCTTCAAAATGGCCAAAAGTTGCAATACCCCCCCAAAGGAACAATTTCGCCTCAAAATGGCAAAAAATTGCAATACCCCCCCAAAGGAACAATTTCACCTCAAAATGCCGAAAAGTTGCAATACCCCCCGAAAGGAACAATTTTGCTTCAAAATGGCCAAAAGCTGAAATACCCCCCCAAAGGAACAATTTCGCCTCAAAATGGAAAAAAATTGCAATACCCCCCCAAAGGAACAATTTCACCTCAAAATGCCGAAAAGTTGCAATACCCCCCGAAAGGAACAATTTCGCTTCAAAATGGCCAAAAGTTGCAATACCTCCCCAAAGGAACAATTTCGCCTCAAAATGGCAAAAAATTGCAATACCCCCCCAAAGGAACAATTTCGCCTCAAAATGGCAAAAAATTTCAATAACCCCCCAAAGGAACAATTTCGCTTCAAAATGGCCAAAAGTTGCAAAACCCCCCAAAGGAACAATTTCACCTCAAAATGGCAAAAAATTGCAATACCCTCCCAAAGGAACAATTTCGCTTCAAAATGGCCAAAAGTTGCAATACCCCCCCAAAGGAACAATTTCGTTTCAAAATGGCCAAAAGTTGCAATACCCCCCAAAGGAACAATTTCGCCTCAAAATGGCAAAAAATTGCAATACCCCCCCAAAGGAACAATTTCGCTTCAAAATGGCCAAAAGTTGCAATACCCCCCCAAAGGAACAATTTCACCTCAAAATGCCGAAAAGTTGCAATACCCCCCGAAAGGAACAATTTCGCTTCAAAATGGCCAAAAGTTGCAATACCCCCCCAAAGGAACAATTTCACCTCAAAATGGCAAAAAATTGCAATACCCCCCCAAAGGAACAATTTCGCTTCAAAATGGCCAAAAGTTGCAATACCCCCCCAAAGGAACAATTTCACCTCAAAATGGCAAAAAATTGCAATACCCTCCCAAAGGAAAAATTTCGCCTCAAAATGCCGAAAAGTTGCAATACCCCCCCAAAGGAACAATTTCGCTTCAAAATGGCCAAAAGTTGCAATACCCCCCCAAAGGAACAATTTCGCTTCAAAATGGCCAAAAGTTGCAATACCCCCCCAAAGGAACAATTTCGCCTCAAAATGGCAAAAAATTGCAATACCCCCCCAAAGGAACAATTTCGCTTCAAAATGGCCAAAAGATGCAATACCCCCCCAAAGCAACAATTTCGCCTCAAAATGCCGAAAAGTTGCAATACCCCCCGAAAGGAAAAATTTCGCTTCAAAATGGCCAAAAGTTGCAATACCCCCCCAAAGGAACAATTTCGCCTCAAAATGGCAAAAAATTGCAATACCCCCCCAAAGGAACAATTTCACCTCAAAATGCCGAAAAGTTGCAATACCCCCCGAAAGGAACAATTTTGCTTCAAAATGGCCAAAAGCTGAAATACCCCCCCAAAGGAACAATTTCGCCTCAAAATGGAAAAAAATTGCAATACCCCCCCAAAGGAACAATTTCACCTCAAAATGCCGAAAAGTTGCAATACCCCCCGAAAGGAACAATTTCACTTCAAAATGGCCAAAAGTTGCAATACCTCCCCAAAGGAACAATTTCGCCTCAAAATGGCAAAAAATTGCAATACCCCCCCAAAGGAACAATTTCGCCTCAAAATGGCAAAAAATTTCAATACCCCCCCAAAGGAACAATTTCGCCTCAAAATGGCAAAAAATTTCAATAACCCCCCAAAGGAACAATTTCGCTTCAAAATGGCCAAAAGTTGCAAAACCCCCCAAAGGAACAATTTCACCTCAAAATGGCAAAAAATTGCAATACCCTCCCAAAGGAACAATTTCGCTTCAAAATGGCCAAAAGTTGCAATACCCCCCCAAAGGAACAATTTCGTTTCAAAATGGCCAAAAGTTGCAATACCCCCCAAAGGAACAATTTCGCCTCAAAATGGCAAAAAATTGCAATACCCCCCAAAGGAACAATTTCGCTTCAAAATGGAAAAAAATTGAAATACCCCCCCAAAGGAACAATTTCGCCTCAAAATGCCGAAAAGTTGCAATACCCCCCGAAAGGAACAATTTCGCTTCAAAATGGCCAAAAGTTGCAATACCCCCCCAAAGGAACAATTTCGCCTCAAAATGCCGAAAAGTTGCAATACCCCCCGAAAGGAACAATTTCGCTTCAAAATGGCCAAAAGTTTCAATACCCCCCAAAGGAACAATTTCGCCTCAAAATGGCAAAAAATTGCAATACCCCCCCAAAGGAACAATTTCGCCTCAAAATGCCGAAAAGTTGCAATACCCCCCGAAAGGAACAATTTCGCTTCAAAATGGCCAAAAGTTGCAATACCCCCCCAAAGGAACAATTTCGCCTCAAAATGGCAAAAAATTGCAATACCCCCCCCAAAGGAACAATTTCGCTTCAAAATGGCCAAAAGTTGCAATACCCCCCCAAAGGAACAATTTCGCCTCAAAATGGCAAAAAATTGCAATACCCCCCAAAAGAACAATTTCGCCTCAAAATGCCGAAAAGTTGCAATACCCCCCCAAAGGAACAGTTTCGCTTCAAAATGGCCAAAAGTTGCAATACCCCCCCAAGGAAAAATTTCGCCTCAAAATAAAAAAAAATTGCAATACCCCCCCAAAGGAACAATTTCGCCTCAAAATGCCGAAAAGTTGCAATACCCCCCCAAAGGAACAATTTCGCTTCAAAATGGCCAAAAGTTGCAATACCCCCCCAAAGGAACAATTTCGCCTCAAAATGGCAAAAAATTGAAATACCCCCCAAAGGAACAATTTCGCCTCAAAATGCCGAAAAGTTGCAATACCCCCCCAAAGGAACAATTTCGCTTCAAAATGGCCAAAAGTTGCAATACCCCCCCAAAGGAACAATTTCGCCTCAAAATGCCGAAAAGTTGCAATACCCCCCCAAAGGAACAATTTCGCTTCAAAATGGCCAAAAGTTGCAATACCCCCCCAAAGGAACAATTTCGCCTCAAAATGGCCAAAAGTTGCAATACCCCCCCAAAGGAACAATTTCGCCTCAAAATGCCGAAAAGTTGCAATACCCCCGAAAGGAACAATTTCGCTTCAAAATGGCCAAAAGTTGCAATACCCCCCCAAGGAACAATTTCGCCTCAAAATGGCAAAAAATTGCAATACCCCCCCAAAGGAATAATTTCGCCTCAAAATGCCGAAAAGTTGCAATACCCCCCCAAAGGAACAATTTCGCTTCAAAATGGCCAAAAGTTGCAATACCCCCCCAAAGGAACAATTTCGCCTCAAAATGGCAAAAAATTGCAATACCCCCCCAAAGGAACAATTTCGCCTCAAAATGCCGAAAAGTTGCAATACCCCCCCAAAGGAACAATTTCGCTTCAAAATGGCCAAAAGTTGCAATACCCCCCAAAGGAACAATTTCGCCTCAAAATGGCAAAAAATTGCAATACCCCCCCAAAGGAACAATTTCGCTTCAAAATGGCCAAAAGTTGCAATACCCCCCCAAAGGAACAATTTCACCTCAAAATGGCAAAAAATTGCAATACCCTCCCAAAGGAAAAATTTCGCCTCAAAATGGCCAAAAGTTGCAATACCCCCCCAAAGGAACAATTTCACCTCAAAATGGCAAAAAATTGCAATACCCTCCCAAAGGAAAAATTTCGCCTCAAAATGCCGAAAAGTTGCAATACCCCCCCAAAGGAACAATTTCGCCTCAAAATGCCGAAAAGTTGCAATACCCCCCAAAAGGAACAATTTCGCTTCAAAATGGCCAAAAGTTGCAATACCCCCCCAAAGGAACAATTTCGCCTCAAAATGGCAAAAAATTGCAATACCCTTCCAAAGAAAAAAATTCGCCTCAAAATGCCGAAAAGTTGCAATACCCCCCCCAAAGGAACAATTTCGCTTCAAAATGGCCAAAAGTTGCAATACCTCCCCAAAGGAACAATTTCGCCTCAAAATGGCAAAAAATTGCAATACCCCCCCAAAGGAACAATTTCGCCTCAAAATGGCAAAAAATTTCAATAACCCCCCAAAGGAACAATTTCGCTTCAAAATGGCCAAAAGTTGCAAAACCCCCCAAAGGAACAATTTCACCTCAAAATGGCAAAAAATTGCAATACCCCCCCAAAGGAACAATTTCGCTTCAAAATGGCCAAAAGTTGCAATACACCCCAAAAGGAACAATTTCGCTTCAAAATGGCCAAAAGTTGCAATACCCCCCCAAAGGAACAATTTCGCCTTAAAATGGCAAAAAATTGCAATACCCCCCCAAAGGAACAATTTCGCTTCAAAATGGCCAAAAGTTGCAATACCCCCCCAAAGGAACAATTTCGCCTCAAAACGAAAAAAAAATTGCAATACCCCCCAAAGGAACAATTTCGCCTCAAAATGGCAAAAAATTGCAATACCCCCCCAAAGGAACAATTTCGCCTCAAAATACCGAAAAGTTGCAATACCCCCCCAAAGGAACAATTTCGCTTCAAAATGGCCAAAAGTTGCAATACCCCCCCAAAGGAACAATTTCGCCTCAAAATGCCGAAAAGTTGCAATACCCCCCCAAAGGAACAATTTCGCTTCAAAATGGCCAAAAGTTGCAATACCCCCCCAAAGGAACAATTTCGCCTCAAAACGAAAAATAAATTGCAATACCCTCCAAAGGAACAATTTCACCTCAAAATGGCAAAAAATTGCAATACCCCCCCAAAGGAACAATTTCGCTTCAAAATGGCCAAAAGTTGCAATACACCCCAAAAGGAACAATTTCGCTTCAAAATGGCCAAAAGTTGCAATACCCCCCCAAAGGAACAATTTCGCCTTAAAATGGCAAAAAATTGCAATACCCCCCCAAAGGAACAATTTCGCTTCAAAATGGCCAAAAGTTGCAATACCCCCCCAAAGGAACAATTTCGCCTCAAAACGAAAAAAAAATTGCAATACCCCCCAAAGGAACAATTTCGCCTCAAAATGGCAAAAAATTGCAATACCCCCCCAAAGGAACAATTTCGCCTCAAAATACCGAAAAGTTGCAATACCCCCCCAAAGGAACAATTTCGCTTCAAAATGGCCAAAAGTTGCAATACCCCCCCAAAGGAACAATTTCGCCTCAAAATGCCGAAAAGTTGCAATACCCCCCCAAAGGAACAATTTCGCTTCAAAATGGCCAAAAGTTGCAATACCCCCCCAAAGGAACAATTTCGCCTCAAAACGAAAAATAAATTGCAATACCCTCCAAAGGAACAATTTCGCCTCAAAATGCCGAAAAGTTGCAATACCCCCCGAAAGGAACAATTTCGCTTCAAAGTGGCCAAAAGTTGTAATACCCCCCCAAAGGAACACTTTCACCTCAAAATGGCCAAAAGTTGCAATACCCCCCAAAGGAACAATTTCGCCTCAAAATGGCAAAAAATTGCAATACCCCCCCAAAGGAACAATTTCGCTTCAAAATGGCCAAAAGTTGCAATACCCCCCCAAAGGAACAATTTCACCTCAAAATGCCGAAAAGTTGCAATACCCCCCGAAAGGAACAATTTCGCTTCAAAATGGCCAAAAGTTGCAATACCCCCCCAAAGGAACAATTTCACCTCAAAATGGCAAAAAATTGCAATACCCCCCCAAAGGAACAATTTCGCTTCAAAATGGCCAAAAGTTGCAATACCCCCCCAAAGGAACAATTTCACCTCAAAATGGCAAAAAATTGCAATACCCCCCCAAAGGAAAAATTTCGCCTCAAAATGCCGAAAAGTTGCAATACCCCCCCAAAGGAACAATTTCGCTTCAAAATGGCCAAAAGTTGCAATACCCCCCCAAAGGAACAATTTCGCTTCAAAATGGCCAAAAGTTGCAATACCCCCCCAAAGGAACAATTTCGCCTCAAAATGGCAAAAAATTGCAATACCCCCCCAAAGGAACAATTTCGCTTCAAAATGGCCAAAAGATGCAATACCCCCCCAAAGCAACAATTTCGCCTCAAAATGCCGAAAAGTTGCAATACCCCCCGAAAGGAAAAATTTCGCTTCAAAATGGCCAAAAGTTGCAATACCCCCCCAAAGGAACAATTTCGCCTCAAAATGGCAAAAAATTGCAATACCCCCCCAAAGGAACAATTTCACCTCAAAATGCCGAAAAGTTGCAATACCCCCCGAAAGGAACAATTTTGCTTCAAAATGGCCAAAAGCTGAAATACCCCCCCAAAGGAACAATTTCGCCTCAAAATGGAAAAAAATTGCAATACCCCCCCAAAGGAACAATTTCACCTCAAAATGCCGAAAAGTTGCAATACCCCCCGAAAGGAACAATTTCGCTTCAAAATGGCCAAAAGTTGCAATACCTCCCCAAAGGAACAATTTCGCCTCAAAATGGCAAAAAATTGCAATACCCCCCCAAAGGAACAATTTCGCCTCAAAATGGCAAAAAATTTCAATACCCCCCCAAAGGAACAATTTCGCCTCAAAATGGCAAAAAATTTCAATAACCCCCCAAAGGAACAATTTCGCCTCAAAACGAAAAATAAATTGCAATACCCTCCAAAGGAACAATTTCGCCTCAAAATGCCGAAAAGTTGCAATACCCCCCGAAAGGAACAATTTCGCTTCAAAGTGGCCAAAAGTTGTAATACCCCCCCAAAGGAACACTTTCACCTCAAAATGGCAAAAAATTGCAATACCCCCCCAAAGGAACAATTTCGCTTCAAAATGGCCAAAAGTTGCAATACCCCCCAAAGGAACAATTTCGCCTCAAAATGGCAAAAAATTGCAATACCCCCCCAAAGGAACAATTTCGCTTCAAAATGGCCAAAAGTTGCAATACCCCCCCAAAGGAACAATTTCACCTCAAAATGCCGAAAAGTTGCAATACCCCCCGAAAGGAACAATTTCGCTTCAAAATGGCCAAAAGTTGCAATACCCCCCCAAAGGAACAATTTCACCTCAAAATGGCAAAAAATTGCAATACCCCCCCAAAGGAACAATTTCGCTTCAAAATGGCCAAAAGTTGCAATACCCCCCCAAAGGAACAATTTCACCTCAAAATGGCAAAAAATTGCAATACCCTCCCAAAGGAAAAATTTCGCCTCAAAATGCCGAAAAGTTGCAATACCCCCCCAAAGGAACAATTTCGCTTCAAAATGGCCAAAAGTTGCAATACCCCCCCAAAGGAACAATTTCGCTTCAAAATGGCCAAAAGTTGCAATACCCCCCCAAAGGAACAATTTCGCCTCAAAATGGCAAAAAATTGCAATACCCCCCCAAAGGAACAATTTCGCTTCAAAATGGCCAAAAGATGCAATACCCCCCCAAAGCAACAATTTCGCCTCAAAATGCCGAAAAGTTGCAATACCCCCCGAAAGGAAAAATTTCGCTTCAAAATGGCCAAAAGTTGCAATACCCCCCCAAAGGAACAATTTCGCCTCAAAATGGCAAAAAATTGCAATACCCCCCCAAAGGAACAATTTCACCTCAAAATGCCGAAAAGTTGCAATACCCCCCGAAAGGAACAATTTTGCTTCAAAATGGCCAAAAGCTGAAATACCCCCCCAAAGGAACAATTTCGCCTCAAAATGGAAAAAAATTGCAATACCCCCCCAAAGGAACAATTTCACCTCAAAATGCCGAAAAGTTGCAATACCCCCCGAAAGGAACAATTTCGCTTCAAAATGGCCAAAAGTTGCAATACCTCCCCAAAGGAACAATTTCGCCTCAAAATGGCAAAAAATTGCAATACCCCCCCAAAGGAACAATTTCGCCTCAAAATGGCAAAAAATTTCAATAACCCCCCAAAGGAACAATTTCGCTTCAAAATGGCCAAAAGTTGCAAAACCCCCCAAAGGAACAATTTCACCTCAAAATGGCAAAAAATTGCAATACCCTCCCAAAGGAACAATTTCGCTTCAAAATGGCCAAAAGTTGCAATACCCCCCCAAAGGAACAATTTCGTTTCAAAATGGCCAAAAGTTGCAATACCCCCCAAAGGAACAATTTCGCCTCAAAATGGCAAAAAATTGCAATACCCCCCCAAAGGAACAATTTCGCTTCAAAATGGCCAAAAGTTGCAATACCCCCCCAAAGGAACAATTTCACCTCAAAATGCCGAAAAGTTGCAATACCCCCCGAAAGGAACAATTTCGCTTCAAAATGGCCAAAAGTTGCAATACCCCCCCAAAGGAACAATTTCACCTCAAAATGGCAAAAAATTGCAATACCCCCCCAAAGGAACAATTTCGCTTCAAAATGGCCAAAAGTTGCAATACCCCCCCAAAGGAACAATTTCACCTCAAAATGGCAAAAAATTGCAATACCCTCCCAAAGGAAAAATTTCGCCTCAAAATGCCGAAAAGTTGCAATACCCCCCCAAAGGAACAATTTCGCTTCAAAATGGCCAAAAGTTGCAATACCCCCCCAAAGGAACAATTTCGCTTCAAAATGGCCAAAAGTTGCAATACCCCCCCAAAGGAACAATTTCGCCTCAAAATGGCAAAAAATTGCAATACCCCCCCAAAGGAACAATTTCGCTTCAAAATGGCCAAAAGATGCAATACCCCCCCAAAGCAACAATTTCGCCTCAAAATGCCGAAAAGTTGCAATACCCCCCGAAAGGAAAAATTTCGCTTCAAAATGGCCAAAAGTTGCAATACCCCCCCAAAGGAACAATTTCGCCTCAAAATGGCAAAAAATTGCAATACCCCCCCAAAGGAACAATTTCACCTCAAAATGCCGAAAAGTTGCAATACCCCCCGAAAGGAACAATTTTGCTTCAAAATGGCCAAAAGCTGAAATACCCCCCCAAAGGAACAATTTCGCCTCAAAATGGAAAAAAATTGCAATACCCCCCCAAAGGAACAATTTCACCTCAAAATGCCGAAAAGTTGCAATACCCCCCGAAAGGAACAATTTCGCTTCAAAATGGCCAAAAGTTGCAATACCTCCCCAAAGGAACAATTTCGCCTCAAAATGGCAAAAAATTGCAATACCCCCCCAAAGGAACAATTTCGCCTCAAAATGGCAAAAAATTTCAATACCCCCCCAAAGGAACAATTTCGCCTCAAAATGGCAAAAAATTTCAATACCCCCCAAAGGAACAATTTCGCTTCAAAATGGCCAAAAGTTGCAAAACCCCCCAAAGGAACAATTTCACCTCAAAATGGCAAAAAATTGCAATACCCTCCCAAAGGAACAATTTCGCTTCAAAATGGCCAAAAGTTGCAATACCCCCCCAAAGGAACAATTTCGTTTCAAAATGGCCAAAAGTTGCAATACCCCCCAAAGGAACAATTTCGCCTCAAAATGGCAAAAAATTGCAATACCCCCCAAAGGAACAATTTCGCTTCAAAATGGAAAAAAATTGCAATACCCCCCCAAAGGAACAATTTCGCCTCAAAATGCCGAAAAGTTGCAATACCCCCCGAAAGGAACAATTTCGCTTCAAAATGGCCAAAAGTTGCAATACCCCCCCAAAGGAACAATTTCGCCTCAAAATGCCGAAAAGTTGCAATACCCCCCGAAAGGAACAATTTCGCTTCAAAATGGCCAAAAGTTGCAATACCCCCCAAAGGAACAATTTCGCCTCAAAATGGCAAAAAATTGCAATACCCCCCCAAAGGAACAATTTCGCTTCAAAATGGCCAAAAGTTGCAATACCCCCCCAAAGGAACAATTTCACCTCAAAATGGCAAAAAATTGCAATACCCTCCCAAAGGAAAAATTTCGCCTCAAAATGCCGAAAAGTTGCAATACCCCCCCAAAGGAACAATTTCGCCTCAAAACGAAAAAAAAATTGCAATACCCCCAAAGGAACAATTTCGCCTCAAAATGGCAAAAAATTGCAATACCCCCCCAAAGGAACAATTTCGCCTCAAAATACCGAAAAGTTGCAATACCCCCCCAAAGGAACAATTTCGCTTCAAAATGGCCAAAAGTTGCAATACCCCCCCAAAGGAACAATTTCGTCTCAAAATGGCAAAAAATTGCAATACCCCCCCAAAGGAACAATTTCGCCTCAAAATGCCGAAAAGTTGCAATACCCCCCCAAAGGAACAATTTCGCTTCAAAATGGCCAAAAGTTGCAATACCCCCCCAAAGGAACAATTTCGCCTCAAAACGAAAAATAAATTGCAATACCCTCCAAAGGAACAATTTCGCCTCAAAATGCCGAAAAGTTGCAATACCCCCCGAAAGGAACAATTTCGCTTCAAAGTGGCCAAAAGTTGTAATACCCCCCCAAAGGAACACTTTCACCTCAAAATGGCAAAAAATTGCAATACCCCCCCAAAGGAACAATTTCGCTTCAAAATGGCCAAAAGTTGCAATACCCCCCAAAGGAACAATTTCGCCTCAAAATGGCAAAAAATTGCAATACCCCCCCAAAGGAACAATTTCGCTTCAAAATGGCCAAAAGTTGCAATACCCCCCCAAAGGAACAATTTCACCTCAAAATGCCGAAAAGTTGCAATACCCCCCGAAAGGAACAATTTCGCTTCAAAATGGCCAAAAGTTGCAATACCCCCCCAAAGGAACAATTTCACCTCAAAATGGCAAAAAATTGCAATACCCCCCCAAAGGAACAATTTCGCTTCAAAATGGCCAAAAGTTGCAATACCCCCCCAAAGGAACAATTTCACCTCAAAATGGCAAAAAATTGCAATACCCTCCCAAAGGAAAAATTTCGCCTCAAAATGCCGAAAAGTTGCAATACCCCCCCAAAGGAACAATTTCGCTTCAAAATGGCCAAAAGATGCAATACCCCCCCAAAGCAACAATTTCGCCTCAAAATGCCGAAAAGTTGCAATACCCCCCGAAAGGAAAAATTTCGCTTCAAAATGGCCAAAAGTTGCAATACCCCCCCAAAGGAACAAATTCGCCTCAAAATGGCAAAAAATTGCAATACCCCCCCAAAGGAACAATTTCACCTCAAAATGCCGAAAAGTTGCAATACCCCCCGAAAGGAACAATTTTGCTTCAAAATGGCCAAAAGCTGAAATACCCCCCCAAAGGAACAATTTCGCCTCAAAATGGAAAAAAATTGCAATACCCCCCCAAAGGAACAATTTCACCTCAAAATGCCGAAAAGTTGCAATACCCCCCGAAAGGAACAATTTCGCTTCAAAATGGCCAAAAGTTGCAATACCTCCCCAAAGGAACAATTTCGCCTCAAAATGGCAAAAAATTGCAATACCCCCCCAAAGGAACAATTTCGCCTCAAAATGGCAAAAAATTTCAATAACCCCCCAAAGGAACAATTTCGCTTCAAAATGGCCAAAAGTTGCAAAACCCCCCAAAGGAACAATTTCACCTCAAAATGGCAAAAAATTGCAATACCCTCCCAAAGGAACAATTTCGCTTCAAAATGGCCAAAAGTTGCAATACCCCCCCAAAGGAACAATTTCGTTTCAAAATGGCCAAAAGTTGCAATACCCCCCAAAGGAACAATTTCGCCTCAAAATGGCAAAAAATTGCAATACCCCCAAAGGAACAATTTCGCTTCAAAATGGAAAAAAATTGCAATACCCCCCCAAAGGAACAATTTCGCCTCAAAATGCCGAAAAGTTGCAATACCCCCCGAAAGGAACAATTTCGCTTCAAAATGGCCAAAAGTTGCAATACCCCCCCAAAGGAACAATTTCGCCTCAAAATGCCGAAAAGTTGCAATACCCCCCGAAAGGAACAATTTCGCTTCAAAATGGCCAAAAGTTGCAATACCCCCCAAAGGAACAATTTCGCCTCAAAATGGCAAAAAATTGCAATACCCCCCCAAAGGAACAATTTCGCTTCAAAATGGCCAAAAGTTGCAATACCCCCCCAAAGGAACAATTTCACCTCAAAATGGCAAAAAATTGCAATACCCTCCCAAAGGAAAAATTTCGCCTCAAAATGCCGAAAAGTTGCAATACCCCCCCAAAGGAACAATTTCGCTTCAAAATGGCCAAAAGTTGCACTACCCCCCCAAAGGAACAATTTCGCTTCAAAATGGCCAAAAGTTGCAATACCCCCCCAAAGGAACAATTTCGCCTCAAAATGGCAAAAAATTGCAATACCCCCCCAAAGGAACAATTTCGCTTCAAAATGGCCAAAAGATGCAATACCCCCCCAAAGCAACAATTTCGCCTCAAAATGGCAAAAAATTGCAATACCCCCCCAAAGGAACAATTTCGCCTCAAAATGCCGAAAAGTTGCAAAACCCCCCGAAAGGAACAATTTCGCTTCAAAATGGCCAAAAGTTGCAATACCCCCCCAAAGGAACAATTTCGCCTCAAAATGCCGAAAAGTTGCAATACCCCCAGAAAGGAACAATTTTGCTTCAAAATGGCCAAAAGTTGCAATACCCCCCAAAGGAACAATTTCGCCTCAAAATGGCAAAAAATTGCAATACCCCCCCAAAGGAACAATTTCGCTTCAAAATGGCCAAAAGTTGCAATACCCCCCCAAAGGAACAATTTCACCTCAAAATGCCGAAAAGTTGCAATACCCCCCGAAAGGAACAATTTCGCTTCAAAATGGCCAAAAGTTGCAATACCCCCCCAAAGGAACAATTTCACCTCAAAATGGCAAAAAATTGCAATACCCCCCCAAAGGAACAATTTCGCTTCAAAATGGCCAAAAGTTGCAATACCCCCCCAAAGGAACAATTTCACCTCAAAATGGCAAAAAATTGCAATACCCTCCCAAAGGAAAAATTTCGCCTCAAAATGCCGAAAAGTTGCAATACCCCCCCAAAGGAACAATTTCGCTTCAAAATGGCCAAAAGTTGCAATACCCCCCCAAAGGAACAATTTCGCTTCAAAATGGCCAAAAGTTGCAATACCCCCCCAAAGGAACAATTTCGCCTCAAAATGGCAAAAAATTGCAATACCCCCCCAAAGGAACAATTTCGCTTCAAAATGGCCAAAAGATGCAATACCCCCCCAAAGCAACAATTTCGCCTCAAAATGCCGAAAAGTTGCAATACCCCCCGAAAGGAAAAATTTCGCTTCAAAATGGCCAAAAGTTGCAATACCCCCCCAAAGGAACAATTTCGCCTCAAAATGGCAAAAAATTGCAATACCCCCCCAAAGGAACAATTTCACCTCAAAATGCCGAAAAGTTGCAATACCCCCCGAAAGGAACAATTTTGCTTCAAAATGGCCAAAAGCTGAAATACCCCCCCAAAGGAACAATTTCGCCTCAAAATGGAAAAAAATTGCAATACCCCCCCAAAGGAACAATTTCACCTCAAAATGCCGAAAAGTTGCAATACCCCCCGAAAGGAACAATTTCGCTTCAAAATGGCCAAAAGTTGCAATACCTCCCCAAAGGAACAATTTCGCCTCAAAATGGCAAAAAATTGCAATACCCCCCCAAAGGAACAATTTCGCCTCAAAATGGCAAAAAATTTCAATAACCCCCCAAAGGAACAATTTCGCTTCAAAATGGCCAAAAGTTGCAAAACCCCCCAAAGGAACAATTTCACCTCAAAATGGCAAAAAATTGCAATACCCTCCCAAAGGAACAATTTCGCTTCAAAATGGCCAAAAGTTGCAATACCCCCCCAAAGGAACAATTTCGTTTCAAAATGGCCAAAAGTTGCAATACCCCCCAAAGGAACAATTTCGCCTCAAAATGGCAAAAAATTGCAATACCCCCAAAGGAACAATTTCGCTTCAAAATGGAAAAAAATTGCAATACCCCCCCAAAGGAACAATTTCGCCTCAAAATGCCGAAAAGTTGCAATACCCCCCGAAAGGAACAATTTCGCTTCAAAATGGCCAAAAGTTGCAATACCCCCCCAAAGGAACAATTTCGCCTCAAAATGCCGAAAAGTGGCAATACCCCCCGAAAGGAACAATTTCGCTTCAAAATGGCCAAAAGTTGCAATACCCCCCAAAAGAACAATTTCGCCTCAAAATGGCAAAAAATTGCAATACCCCCCCAAAGGAACAATTTCGCTTCAAAATGGCCAAAAGTTGCAATACCCCCCCAAAGGAACAATTTCACCTCAAAATGGCAAAAAATTGCAATACCCCCCCAAAGGAACAATTTCGCCTCAAAATGCCGAAAAGTTGCAAAACCCCCCGAAAGGAACAATTTCGCTTCAAAATGGCCAAAAGTTGCAATACCCCCCCAAAGGAACAATTTCGCCTCAAAATGCCGAAAAGTTGCAATACCCCCAGAAAGGAACAATTTTGCTTCAAAATGGCCAAAAGTTGAAATACCCCCCCAAAGGAACAATTTCGCCTCAAAATGGCAAATAATTGCAATACCCCCCCAAAGGAACAATTTCACCTCAAAATGCCGAAAAGTTGCAATAGCCCCCGAAAGGAACAATTTCGCTTCAAAATGGCCAAAAGTTGCAATACCTCCCCAAAGGAACAATTTCGCCTCAAAATGGCAAAAAATTGCAATACCCCCCCAAAGGAACAATTTCGCCTCAAAATGGCAAAAAATTTCAATAACCCCCCAAAGGAACAATTTCGCTTCAAAATGGCCAAAAGTTGCAAAACCCCCCAAAGGAACAATTTCACCTCAAAATGGCAAAAAATTGCAATACCCTCCCAAAGGAAAAATTTCGCCTCAAAATGCCGAAAAGTTGCAATACCCCCCCAAAGGAACAATTTCGCTTCAAAATGGCCAAAAGTTGCAATACCCCCCAAAGGAACAATTTCATTTCAAAATGGCCAAAAGTTGCAATACCCCCCCAAAGGAACAATTTCGCCTCAAAATGGCAAAATTGCAATACCCCCCAAAGGAACAATTTTGCTTCAAAATGGCCAAAAAATGCAATACCCCCCCAAAGCAACAATTTCGCCTCAAAATGGAAAAAAATTGCAATACCCCCCCAAAGGAACAATTTCGCCTCAAAATGCCGAAAAGTTGCAATACCCCCCGAAAGGAACAATTTCGCTTCAAAATGGCAAAAAATTGCAATACCCCCCCAAAGGAACAATTTCGCTTCAAAATGGCAAAAAATTGCAATACCCCCCCAAAGGAACAATTTCGCTTCAAAATGGCCAAAAGTTGCAATACCCCCCCAAAGGAACAATTTCGCCTCAAAACGAAAAAAAAATTGCAATACCCCCCAAAGGAACAATTTCGCCTCAAAATGGCAAAAAATTGCAATACCCCCCCAAAGGAACAATTTCGCCTCAAAATACCGAAAAGTTGCAATACCCCCCCAAAGGAACAATTTCGCTTCAAAATGGCCAAAAGTTGCAATACCCCCCCAAAGGAACAATTTCGTCTCAAAATGGCAAAAAATTGCAATACCCCCCAAAGGAACAATTTCGCCTCAAAATGCCGAAAAGTTGCAATACCCCCCCAAAGGAACAATTTCGCTTCAAAATGGCCAAAAGTTGCAATACCCCCCCAAAGGAACAATTTCGCCTCAAAACAAAAAATAAATTGCAATACCCTCCAAAGGAACAATTTCGCCTCAAAATGCCGAAAAGTTGCAATACCCCCCGAAAGGAACAATTTCGCTTCAAAATGGCCAAAAGTTGCAATACCGCCCCAAAGGAACAATTTCACCTCAAAATGGCAAAAAATTGCAATACCCTCCCAAAGGAAAAATTTCGCCTCAAAATGCCGAAAAGTTGCAATACCCCCCCAAAGGAACAATTTCGCTTCAAAATGGCCAAAAGTTGCAATACCCCCCCAAAGGAACAATTTCGCTTCAAAATGGCCAAAAGATGCAATACCCCCCCAAAGCAACAATTTCGCCTCAAAATGGCAAAAAATTTTAATACCCCCCCAAAGGAACAATTTCGCTTCAAAATGGCCAAAAGTTGCAATACCCCCCCAAAGGAACAATTTCACCTCAAAATGCCGAAAAGTTGCAATACCCCCCGAAAGGAACAATTTCGCTTCAAAATGGCCAAAAGTTGCAATACCCCCCCCCAAAGGAACAATTTCACCTCAAAATGGCAAAAAATTGCAATACCCTCCCAAAGGAAAAATTTCGCCTCAAAATGCCGAAAAGTTGCAATACCCCCCCAAAGGAACAATTTCGCTTCAAAATGGCCAAAAGTTGCAATACCCCCCCAAAGGAACAATTTCGCTTCAAAATGGCCAAAAGTTGCAATACCCCCCCAAAGGAACAATTTCGCCTCAAAATGGCAAAAAATTGCAATACCCCCCCAAAGGAACAATTTCGCCTCAAAATGCCGAAAAGTTGCAATACCCCCCGAAAGGAACAATTTCGCTTCAAAATGGCCAAAAGTTGCAATACCCCCCCAAAGGAACAATTTCGCCTCAAAATGCCGAAAAGTTGCAATACCCCCAGAAAGGAACAATTTTGCTTCAAAATGGCCAAAAGTTGCAATACCCCCCCAAAGGAACAATTTCGCCTCAAAATGGCAAAAAATTGCAATACCCCCCCAAAGGAACAATTTCACCTCAAAATGCCGAAAAGCTGCAATACCCCCCGAAAGGAACAATTTCGCTTCAAAATGGCCAAAAGATGCAATACCCCCAAAGCAACAATTTCACATCAAAATGGCAAAAAATTGCAATACCCCCCCAAAGGAAATATTTCGCCTCAAAATATCCAAAAATTGTAATACCCCCCAAAGGAACAATTTCGCTTCAATATGGCCAAAAGTTGCAATACCCCCCCAAAGGAACAATTTCGCCTCAAAATGGAAAAAAAATTGCAATACCCCCCCAAAGGAACAATTTCGCCTCAAAATGCCGAAAAGTTGCAATACCCCCCGAAAGGAACAATTTCGCTTCAAAATGGCCAAAAGTTGCAATACCCCCCCAAAGGAACAATTTCGCCTGAAAATGGCAAAAAATTGCAATACCCCCCAAGGAACAATTTCGCTTCAAAATGGCCAAAAGTTGCAATACCCCCCCAAAGGAACAATTTCGCCTCAAAATGGCAAAAAATTGCAATACCCCCCCAAAGGAACAATTTCGCTTCAAAATGGCCAAAAGTTCCAATACCCCCCAAAGGAACAATTTCGCCTGAAAATGGCAAAAAATTGCAATACCCCCCAAGGAACAATTTCGCTTCAAAATGGCCAAAAGTTGCAATACCCCCCCAAAGGAACAATTTCGCCGCAAAATGCCGAAAAGTTGCAATACCCCCCCAAAGGAACAATTTCGCTTCAAAATGGCCAAAAGTTGCAATACCCCCCCAAAGGAAAAATTTCGCCTCAAAATGAAAAAAAAATTGCAATACCCCCCAAAGGAACAATTTCGCCTCAAAATGCCGAAAACTTGCAATACCCCCAGAAAGGAACAATTTTGCTTCAAAATGGCCAAAAGTTGCAATACCCCCCCAAAGGAACAATTTCGCCTCAAAATGGCAAAAAATTGCAATACCCCCCCAAAGGAACAATTTCACCTCAAAATGCCGAAAAGTTGCAATACCCCCCGAAAGGAACAATTTCGCTTCAAAATGGCCAAAAGATGCAATACCCCCAAAGCAACAATTTCACTTCAAAATGGCAAAAAATTGCAATACCCCCCAAAGGAACAATTTCGCCTCAAAATATCCAAAAATTGTAATTCCCCCCAAAGGAACAATTTCGCTTCAATATGGCCAAAAGTTGCAATACCCCCCCAAAGGAACAATTTCGCCTCAAAATGGAAAAAAAATTGCAATACCCCCCCAAAGGAACAATTTCGCCTCAAAATGCCGAAAAGTTGCAATACCCCCCAAAAGGAACAATTTCGCTTCAAAATGGCCAAAAGTTGCAATACCCCCCCAAAGGAACAATTTCGCCTGAAAATGGCAAAAAATTGCAATACCCCCCAAGGAACAATTTCGCTTCAAAATGGTCAAAAGTTGCAATACCCCCCCAAAGGAACAATTTCGCCTCAAAATGCCGAAAAGTTGCAATACCCCTCCAAAGGAACAATTTCGCTTCAAAATGGCCAAAAGTTGCAATACCCCCCCAAAGGAACAATTTCGCCTCAAAACGGAAAAAAAATTGCAATACCCCCCCAAAGGAACAATTTCGCCTCAAAATGCCGAAAAGTTGCAATACCCCCCAAAAGGAACAATTTCGCTTCAAAATGGCCAAAAGTTGCAATACCCCCCCAAAGGAACAATTTCGCCTGAAAATGGCAAAAAATTGCAATACCCCCCAAGGAACAATTTCGCTTCAAAATGGCCAAAAGATGCAATACCCCCCTAAAGGATCAATTTCGCCTCAAAATGCCGAAAAGTTGCAATACCCCTCCAAAGGAACAATTTCGCTTCAAAATGGCCAAAAGTTGCAATACCCCCCCAAAGGAAAAATTTTGCCTCAAAATGAAAAAAAAATTGCAATACCCCCCCAAAGGAACAATTTCGCCTCAAAATGCCGAAAAGTTGCAATACCCCCCGAAAGGAACAATTTCGCTTCAAAATTGCCAAAAGTTGCAATACCCCCCCAAAGGAACAATTTCGCCTCAAAATGGCAAAAAATTGCAATACCCCCCCAAAGGAACAATTTCGCTTCAAAATGGCCAAAAGTTGCAATACCCCCCCAAAGGAACAATTTCGCCTCAAAATGCCGAAAAGTTGCAATACCCCCCCAAAGGAACAATTTCGCTTCAAAATGGCCAAAAGTTGCAATACCCCCCCAAAGGAAAAATTCCGCCTCAAAATGAAAAAAAAATTGCAATACCCCCCCAAAGGAACAATTTCGCCTCAAAATGGCCAAAAGTTGCAATACCCCCCCAAAGGTACAATTTCGCTTCAAAATGGCCAAAAGTTGCAATACCCCCCCAAAGGAACAATTTCGCCTGAAAATGGCAAAAAATTGCAATACCCCCCAAGGAACAATTTCGCTTCAAAATGGCCAAAAGTTGCAATACCCCCCAAAGGAACAATTTCGCCTCAAAATGCCGAAAAGTTGCAATACCCCTCCAAAGGAACAATTTCGCTTCAAAATGGCCAAAAGTTGCAATACCCCCCCAAAGGAAAAATTTCGCCTCAAAATGAAAAAAAAATTGCAATACCCCCCCAAAGGAACAATTTCGCCTCAAAATGCCGAAAAGTTGCAATACCCCCCGAAAGGAACAATTTCGCTTCAAAATTGCCAAAAGTTGCAATACCCCCCCAAAGGAACAATTTCGCCTCAAAATGGCAAAAAATTGCAATACCCCCCCAAAGGAACAATTTCGCTTCAAAATGGCCAAAAGTTGCAATACCCCCCCAAAGGAACAATTTCGCTTCAAAATGGCCAAAAGTTGCAATACCCCCCCAAAGGAAAAATTTCGCCTCAAAATGAAAAAAAAATTGCAATACCCCCCCAAAGGAACAATTTCGCCTCAAAATGCCGAAAAGTTGCAATACCCCCCGAAAGGAACAATTTCGCTTCAAAATGGCAAAAAATTGCAATACCCCCCAAAGGAACAATTTTGCCTCAAAATGCCGAAAAGTTGCAATACCCCCCCAAAGGAACAATTTCGCTTCAAAATGGCCAAAAGTTGCAATACCCCCCCCAAAGGTACAATTTCGCTTCAAAATGGCCAAAAGTTGCAATACCCCCCCAAAGGAACAATTTCGCCTCAAAATGCCGAAAAGTTGCAATACCCCCCGAAAGGAACAATTTCGCTTCAAAATGGCCAAAAGTTGCAATACCCCCCCAAAGGAACAATTTCACATCAAAATGGCAAAAAATTGCAATACCCCCCCAAAGGAACAATTTCGCCTCAAAATGCCGAAAAGTTGCAATACCCCCCCCAAAGGAACAATTTCGCTTCAAAATGGCCAAAAGTTGCAATACCCCCCCAAAGGAACAATTTCGTTTCAAAATGGCCAAAAGTTGCAATACCCTCCCAAAGGAACAATTTCGCCTCAAAATGGCAAAAAATTGCAATACCCCCCCAAAGGAACAATTTCGCCTCAAAATGCCGAAAAGTTGCAATACCCCCCCAAAGGAACAATTTCGCTTCAAAATGTCCAAAAGTTGCAATACCCCCCCAAAGGAACAATTTCGCCTCAAAATGCCGAAAAGTTGCAATACCCCTCGAAAGGAACAATTTCGCTTCAAAATGGCCAAAAGATGCAATACCCCCCCAAAGCAACAATTTCGCCTCAAAATGGCAAAAAATTGCAATACCCCCCCAAAGGAACAAATTCGCTTCAAAATGGCCAAAAGTTGCAATACCCCCCCAAAGGAACAATTTCGTTTCAAAATGGCCAAAAGTTGCAATACCCCCCCAAAGGAACAATTTCGCCTCAAAATGGCAAAAAATTGCAATACCCCCCAAAGGAACAATTTCGCCTCAAAATGCCGAAAAGTTGCAATACCCCCCCAAAGGAACAATTTCGCTTCAAAATGGCCAAAAGTTGCAATACCCCACCAAAGGAACAATTTCGCCTCAAAATGGCAAAAAATTGCAATACCCCCCCAAAGGAACAATTTCGCCTCAAAATGGCAAAAAATTGCAATACCCCCCCAAAGGAACAAATTCGCTTCAAAATGGCCAAAAGTTGCAATACCCCCCCAAAGGAACAATTTCGCTTCAAAATGGCCAAAAGTTGCAATACCCCCCCAAAGCAACAATTTCGCCTCAAAATGGCAAAAAATTGCAATACCCCCCCAAAGGAACAAATTCGCTTCAAAATGGCCAAAAGTTGCAATACCCCCCCAAAGGAACAATTTCGTTTCAAAATGGCCAAAAGTTGCAATACCCCCCAAAGGAACAATTTCGCCTCAAAATGGCAAAAAATTGCAATACCCCCCAAAGGAACAATTTCGTCTCAAAATGCCGAAAAGTTGCAATACCCCCCGAAAGGAACAATTTCGCTTCAAAATGGCCAAGAGTTGTAATACCCCCCCAAAGGAACAATTTCGCCTCAAAACGAAAAAAAAATTGCAATACCCCCCAAAGGAACAATTTCGCCTCAAAATGCCGAAAAGTTGCAATACCCCCCGAAAGGAACAATTTCAAAATGGCAAAAAATTGCAATACCCCCCAAAAAGGAACAATTTCACCTCAAAATGGCAAAAAATTGCAATACCCCCCAAAGGAACAATTTCGCCTCAAAATGCCGAAAAGTTGCAATACCCCCCCAAAGGAACAATTTCGCTTCAAAATGGCCAAAAGTTGCAATACCCCCCCAAAGGAACAATTTCGCCTCAAAATGCCGAAAAGTTGCAATACCCCTCGAAAGGAACAATTTCGCTTCAAAATGGCCAAAAGATGCAATACCCCCCCAAAGCAACAATTTCGCCTCAAAATGGCAAAAAATTGCAATACCCCCCCAAAGGAACAAATTCGCTTCAAAATGGCCAAAAGTTGCAATACCCCCCCAAAGGAACAATTTCGTTTCAAAATGGCCAAAAGTTGCAATACCCCCCCAAAGGAACAATTTCACCTCAAAATGGCAAAAAATTGCAATACCCCCCAAAGGAACAATTTCGCCTCAAAATGCCGAAAAGTTGCAATACCCCCCCAAAGGAACAATTTCGCTTCAAAATGGCCAAAAGTTGCAATACCCCCCCAAAGGAACAATTTCGCCTCAAAATGCCGAAAAGTTGCAATACCCCTCGAAAGGAACAATTTCGCTTCAAAATGGCCAAAAGATGCAATACCCCCCCAAAGCAACAATTTCGCCTCAAAATGGCAAAAAATTGCAATACCCCCCCAAAGGAACAAATTCGCTTCAAAATGGCCAAAAGTTGCAATACCCCCCCAAAGGAACAATTTCGTTTCAAAATGGCCAAAAGTTGCAATACCCCCCCAAAGGAACAATTTCGCCTCAAAATGGCAAAAAATTGCAATACCCCCCAAAGGAACAATTTCGCCTCAAAATGCCGAAAAGTTGCAATACCCCCCCAAAGGAACAATTTTGCTTCAAAATGGCCAAAAGTTGCAATACCCCCGCAAAGGAACAATTTCGCCTCAAAATGGCAAAAAATTGCAATACCCCCCCAAAGGAACAATTTCGCCTCAAAATGCCGAAAAGTTGCAATACCCCCCCAAAGGAATAATTTCGCTTCAAAATGGCCAAAAGTTGCAATACCCCCCAAAGGAACAATTTCGCCTCAAAATGCCGAAAAGTTGCAATACCCTCCGAAAGGAACAATTTCGCTTCAAAATGGCCAAAAGTTGTAATACCCCCCCAAAGGAACAATTTCGCCTCAAAACGAAAAAAAAATTGCAATACCCCCCAAAGGAACAATTTCGCCTCAAAATGCCGAAAAGTTGCAATACCCCCCGAAAGGAACAATTTCAAAATGGCAAAAAATTGCAATACCCCCCCAAAGGAACAATTTCACCTCAAAATGGCAAAAAATTGCAATACCCCCCAAAGGAACAATTTCGCCTCAAAATGCCAAAAAGTTGCAATACCCCCCCAAAGGAACAATTTCGCTTCAAAATGGCCAAAAGATGCAATACCCCCCCAAAGCAACAAATTCGCCTCAAAATGGCAAAAAATTGCAATACCCCCCCAAAGGAAAGGAACAATTTCGCCTCAAAATGGCCAAAAATTGCAATACCCCCCCAAAGGAACAATTTCGCCTCAAAATGGCCAAAAATTGCAATACCCCCCCAAAGGAACAATTTCACCTCAAAATGCCGAAAAGTTGCAATACCCCCCCGAAAGGAACAATTTCGCTTCAAAATGGCCAAAAGATGCAATACCCCCCCAAAGCAACAATTTCGCCTCAAAATGGCAAAAAATTGCAATACCCCACCAAAGGAAAGGAACAATTTCGCCTCAAAATGGCCAAAAATTGCAATACCCCCCAAAGGAACAATTTCGCTTCAAAATGGCCAAAAGTTGCAATACCCCCCCAAAGGAACAATTTCACCTCAAAATGGCAAAAAATTGCAATACCCCTGATATAGAAGGGTTAATAGTTTCTCTATTTCTTCATTAAAGATTTATTGTTATTAGAAAGTATATCTGATGGTAGTTTATAGTCATGGAGCCTACGGAATAAGAGACAGTCTCAAGGAATTATTATTGTCTCTAAATGTTCTTCTTGTCTTCTTCTTATCTCATATGCATGACTACATTTTTGTTTTGCTAAAACTTAAAGGTCATATGAGCAACTTGTAAAGTCCAGCTAAAAGCCTTATTTGCAAAATCACATTGATCTGTAAATGGTATAAATAAACTGTACTTTGGTTAAATAAACAGAAGAAATTGATCATGCCCACATGGATGCTGGTCTTTTCTCTCCGAGCGCTCGATCTTGATTAGGTCTGAAGAGGCCTAATTCAGAGGACCTCACTGCTGATCCCATAAGCTGACTTGTGACAAAACAGAACAGCTACAACAGTTTTTGGCGCCCAACGTGGGGCCGTGGCCAACCAGCCTATTCGGAAGAAGTTTTGGGGACTCTTGAGACAGTGAAATTTCAGCTGCAGCAAGGTGAGAAGCTTTATTCTTACACTTTATTTCACTCTCTCTGATTTCCCGAATATTCTGGGTAAGGCTGTACACACGGTTCAAGAACTCTGGCATCACCAGTGAGTATTGTTTTTTCATGCATGTCTGAATGAGAGTTGAAATATAGAGTAATAAGATAATCTGTTGTCCGTCTATTAACTGATTGCATAGATTGCATAGTACGGAATTTGGGACAGTCTCTGTATAATTGCATTTGCTGTGTTGCTGTGTTTTGTGTTTTGCTTTGGCCATCTTTGCATCTTTGATGGGCAATACACTGGTCTAGGGATATGTGTTCATAAGTGGTTTCATATTAATGCCTAGATAAAGTAGGCAGGCAATAGGTTGTTGTATATTGATGAGAAGCCTCTGAATAACAAAGTGACAAGTAATTGAGATAAGAGACTTGGTGAAATAATATGTATGTATAAGTCTAATGGTTATAGGTCATACTGTGGACTGTGAAAAGATGTTCCGGTTGTGAAATGTCACAGGGCATAGCCATATAGAGTATTTGAGTGGATACCTGACATATGTATTTTTTTCCCATCAGTGTCAAGAGCGGTTTAGATAATTTTATTTGCATGTGAGGTTAACCCTTGGAAGGTGTATTGTTACATATGTTTCTGGAATCAATGAATGAGTAAGACAAGTGGTCCTGGGATCTGTCCTTATAGTGAGATATTGTGTGTTTCTTCCCCTCAAAATGGGGATGAAGGTTTTATAGCAAAGTAGAATATTAGTGCTGTGAAGGTATATAAGTAGTCTCAATTTTCTGCTAGGATTGTGTATTATACCAGTGGGTATTAGGATTGTGTTTTGGAAAGCTGAATCTGGAGGAGATAAGACTCTTGCTAAACAAACTGTGCGCTGCCATTCTGTCATTCTGTTGGGAGGGGTCAAGTGAACAGCTGCGCGATTTTCTGCCCTCTGTGAGAAGTCAGCTCTGAGGATTGTTTTAACTCTAGTTTACGTTCCTTGCCGGAATACTTTGTAAAGGACCAGCATGAAGTACCCAACTGCACATCAGGTTTGAAGAAGTGGGTTAGAGAGCATTGTGGCCTTCCCACTTACATGGAGGTGGTCTAGCAGGTGAGAGGACTATCACACCTGGTCCTTCCTGCTTTAGTCATCTGGTCTATTGGGTGAGAGGTGTTTTTTAACCCTTCCCAATACGCCCTACAAGTGTAGCAGGTGAGAGTGAATGCTGATTGAGCCTTCCTGCTACCACTTGAGAGCCCATTCTGACTTGCCAGGAGACATGTGGCCTGTTAACAAGGTTCAGGGACACTGAGAGGGCATTTGCAGAAAGGTGGGCTGTGTGGGAATAAGTTGAAGCCATGGGCAACTTGTTCAGTGTGCAGCATGGGGCTCCAGCCGGATCCAAAACAGCCAAACAGATAGTGCAAGAAAGGAAAGTCAAGGAAGCAGTGAAAAATGTCAGACTAATACTCAGAAAGGCAGACATGCCAGAGTGTGGGTGTTTGGATGTTGAGAAATGGCACAGATTCAAGGAAGAGGTGCAGCATTGTGGATGTAAAGAAATAACAGTGGGATGTATTATTATATTATTGTTATGTAAAGTGTATTATAAATGTTTTAATGCACCAAGAGCAAAAACTGTGACTGCTACCGCCCCACCTTCACATGATCAGAAACCCAGACCAGATGAATGGACTTGTAAACATTGTAGTCAGAAAAACCCAGACTGGAGAAGTACTTGTGCTATGTGTAATGTTACTCGCCCTAAGCAGATTGCACTAAATTCTGTTCGAACCAGATCACATGTGATGACAGGGGACGCTGACACTGAGACAGAGGTAGTGAAGGAATTGAGTTTTGGGGAGGAAGCTGGACATTACTCTGATGGTGAGGAAAGAAAACAGTTATCTGACCCTGAAGACCAACTTTTCCCACTTTCCCTGACTGACGTAATACAGCAGGAAGGGGAGAGTATAGAGACGTACTTTTGGAGGTTACAGCTGAAGTGGGCAGACGTGGGGTACAAAGTCAGAACCTCCCTTAATGACAAAATACTGATGAGTATATTCGTTAACGGTATGAATAAGGTTTTACGAAAAGCAGTACAGACAGCCAGACCTGAGTGGAGAAACATGGACCCAACAGATCTTCTGCAAGTAGCTAAGGGGGTTGAACTGACAAAATGCAAGCGACCAGTTATGTATGCTAGAGCACAAGGAAGACAGTGGAAGCAGAGAGGGGGGCACCAGGTGACCTAGCGACCATACAGTGCTGGAATTGTGGACAGAATGGACATTACGCCAGACAGTGCAAAAACCCCAAATAGGAGAGGGAGCAGACTGACTCTCCTCTTTCCTTCCCTCCTCCTTTGCCTCTGGCCTAGGAAACTGGTGACCATGAAGGGACTGGAGGGATTGGTGTTTGAAATTCCCTTGATAAAACAGTATCCCTTAAGCCCAGCCAAATCAATGGCCCTGACCAGAGAATATGTGCAAGCAGGGGCTCTAGTACAAAGGTCCTCCCCCTGTAACACTCCCTTGTATCCAATCAAGAAAAAAAGGGCCCAAAGGTTCCCCTGACACGTACAGAATGGTGCATGATTTGAGAGCTGTCAATGCTGTCACTGAGAGTGTAACACCAATTGTTCCAAACCCACATACCTTACTGTCACAAATCCCAGGGACCTCCAAATGTTTTACAGTAATTGACTGGGCAAATGCATTTTTCTCTGTGCCTCTACACCCTGACTGTCAGTATCTTTTTGCCTTCACACATGAGGGGAAACAGTACATGTGGACAGTCCTCCCGCAAGGAGGAATGAATTCACCTACCATTTATTCTACAGCTATGGCAGGAATTCTGGAGCAGTGGCAACCGCCTCATCCACAGGTTACGCTATTGCAGTACGTGGATGGCCTTTTGCTCTGCTGTCCAGACCAGACGTCCTGCAAGGAAGCCACAATTTCTTTGCTGTGTTTTCTGGCACAGAATGGTTGCAAAGTTTCACGTGAAAAATTACAGTACTGTAAGCAAAAGGTAACATTTTTGGGTCACTGTATCTCTGAAGGTACAAGACACCTGACTGAGGAGAGAAAACAAGCAGTCCAAAATCTCTCCCTACCCAGGTCCCACCGGCAACTGCGCACCTTTTTGGGCTTAGTGTCATACTGCAGGCCTTGGATAAGGTCTGCCTCGCAAATGATGCAACCCCTCTATGATTGTCTGTCATCTGACCCCTTTGACCTCACTCAGGAAGCTATTGATTCCTTTCATTCCCTTAAACTACTCATTGTATCTGCCCCGGCCCTGGGTATTCCAAATTACGATCAACCATTTTTCTTGTTTTGCACAGAACAGGGAGGGCATGCGACAGCCGTCCTCACACAGCAACATGGTGACAAACAAAGACCAATAGCTTACTACTCAGCGCGATTGGACCCAGTTGTCAGAGGGTCACCCACATGTGTCCGTGCTGTAGCGGCTGCTGCAGAACTGCTAGGCAAAGCTTGCGAGATCACATTGACATTTCCCTTAACAATTTACTCCCCGCATGACATTCATGCTATACTTGTGCAAGTCCAATCGAAACACCTGTCTATGGCCAGACAGCTCAGACTTGAATGTGCCCTTCTGATTCCTGAGTATGTCACCCTCAAGAGGTGTAATGTTCTGAATCCAGCCACCCTTGCCAGTAGATTCAGAAAAGGGGGAATTGGTGACAATGGTAGCAAGTGAGGATGAATACTTTGACATGACACACGAGCATGGCTGCATAGAGCTGATGAGTCAGGAGACAGCAGGTTTTCCACATGTCTATGATACACCTATTACTAATGCAGATTTTGAGTTTTTTGTAGATGGCTCCAGATACCACCTGGATGGGAGATTCTACACTGGATATGCAGTAGTATCCTCACATGAGGTAATCCGAGCTGAACCGCTCCCGCCGCACATGTCCGCGCAGGAGGCGGAGCTAACAGCACTCATTGAGGCGTGTAGAGCGGGATCAGGTAGGAAAATTAATGTTTATTCAGACTCAATTATGGATTTGGGATCTGTCATGATTTTGGCCCTATCTGGAGAAGTAGAGCTTTTCTTACGTCAGCTGATAAGCCTATTAAAAATGCAGAATTGGTAAAACGGTTAATGGAGGCACTAATGTTACCAGTCCAGGTTGGCATCATTAAGGTGAAAGCACACACAAAAGGTGACTCACTGGAGGTAGCGGGCAATAGAAGGGCGGATGCGGCTGCGAAAGCAGCGGCAAAGAGGCCTAGGGATCAGAGGATAGTGGCAGGGAGCCAGCAAGTCCCAGCCACAGTAAGTTTGGATGTCCTGAAATCCCTCCAGCATCAGGCTGCCCAAACAGAGAAGGAACACTGGGGAAAATGGGAGCTGGGCTGAACTCGAATGGAGTATGGGAAAGTAAGGATAGGTTGTGTTTACCAAGGTCCCTGTTCCCTATGATGGCACAAGCAACACATGGCCCCACTCACGCCTCAAAAAGTCACATGTGTAACAAGGTGAATGCCTTCTGGATCGCTCCTGGCTTCAGTTACGTAGCCTCCAAACACGTACAATCCTGCATTATCTGCGCACAACACAACCCAGGTAAAACAGTAAAAGTCCCTAAGAAAGCAACACCCAGACCGCTCTACCGTGTCAACGACTGCAAATAGACTACATACAACTACCCAAGGTAGGAGTGTATGAATACGTCCTGGTATGTGTAGATCTCTTCTCAGGATGGGTTGAGGCCTATCCAGTAAAATGTGCAAATGCTAAAACAACTGCAGAAAAACTGATGAAGGAACTAGTCTGTCGGTATGGCATCCCAGAAGCCATAGAAAGTGACAGGGGTACACATTTCACTGGAGAAATAATGAGGGACATTATGCAGGCCCTGGGAATAGAGCAGGCATTCCATACCCCTTAACATCCACAGAGCAGTGGAAAAGTAGAGAGATTAAACGGGACACTTAAACTAAAAAAATTCAAAAGGCCATGGCAGAGACAGGAAAAAAATTGGGTAGAGTGCTTATCCCTGGCACTCTCTTCAGTCAGACACACTCCATATAGAAAGACAGGCTTGTCTCCTTTTGAAGTCCTGTTTGGTAGTGCCCCAAAAACAGGTCTCTACTTTCCACAAGTGTTACAGATGCAACACGGCACTATGACAGCCTACGTCCAGGCCTTACAGGAAAGACTTAATGTGGTGCATAAACATGTCTTTTCATCCATTCCAGATCCCAATGCAAGTGCAGATGTGCATCAGCTGAATCCAGGTGATTGGGTGGTTGTGCGCAGACACGTGAGAAGGAGCCTAGATCCCCGCTTTGATGGCCCATTCCAAGTCCAGCTGACCATATCCACCTCAGTGAAACTTGAGGGAAAGCCCACCTGGATCCACGCCAGTCACTGTAAAAAGGTCACTCCACCGGCAGAATGACAGTTTTGCTAATTATCCTGCTAGGTGTAGCAGGGTTGCTGCACCAAACAAAGACACTGAGCGAACTTACTGAGGACATGGAAGGAGAAAAGCCAAAAGACTGTTGGATCTGCACACACAGTTTTATTTTCTTCAAAGACTATGCCATATTTAGCCTTACCTCTGGAACCACAGGAGGTGTTGATATCAGACTGTATCTACAATGAAACCTGGACTCTATGGATATTCTGGTGAAAAGATGTATTTGCCACCTTGACTATAGCTGGAAAGGTCACTAATCCCTGGTTCCAGCTAAATATCACACAGCCTAGGGGACAGTCGTGGTGGATGGAATACAATCCGGACATTGAGGGTGTAGTTACCAAAGTAAAGACTAAGATCCCTCATTCAGGCCCCATTACTTACGATGGATTATGGTTCAGTCTTCAATATAATGATGTTGCTATCTGTAGAAAGGACAATGATTGTTTCCGTGTGTTTGTGTCTATGTGTGTATCTACATACATAGTCACCAGTTTTTGTCTGTTCTCCTATTATATGTATATACATGTGTATGTATATATGTATATATATGGATGACTCCAGCGAAGACTCCTGGTGAGGAAATACATTTTCTTTTATGAATCCAGCTAATTGGTTTAAGGGCCTGGCAGGTTGGGTTTCTGGCATTATACAATCCTGTATGCAAATATTGTTATTTTGTCTATTGCTTTATATAGCTGTAAAAGCATTGATATATGCGTTAGCTAAACTATTGAATAATGTATGTTCTAAGAGTTTCAGTATTGAACCCTCTGTAGTTTACTACGGACCCCAAATGGCCTCTACTGACGGGGAGTAGGTGTCCACACTGAGGGTGGATGGGTGAAGTGGTAGGAAGACCCCTCATGGGTACTAGGCCCATGAGCCAGCAGCTCCTGTTTGGAAGCCTACTGACCCTGTAGTGAAGGTTATACCATTTACAAAAGGGGGAAATTGATATAGAAGGGTTAATAGTTTCTCTATTTCTTCATTAAAGATTTATTGTTATTAGAAAGTATATCTGATGGAAGTTTATAGTCATGGAGCCTACGGAATAAGAGACAGTCTCAAGGATTATTATTGTCTCTAAATGTTCTTCTTGTCTTCTTCTTATCTCATATGCATGACTCTACATTTTTGTTTTGCTAAAACTTAAAGGTCATATGAGCAACTTGTAAAGTCCAGCTAAAAGCCTTATTTGCAAAATCACATTGATCTGTAAATGGTATAAATAAACTGTACTTTGGTTAAATAAACAGAAGAAATTGATCATGCCCACATGGATGCTGGTCTTTTCTCTCCGAGCGCTCGATCTTGATTAGGTCTGAAGAGGCCTAATTCAGAGGACCTCACTGCTGATCCCATAAGCTGACTTGTGACAAAACAGAACAGCTACAACACCCCCCCAAAGGAACAATTTCGCCTCAAAATGCCGAAAAGTTGCAATACCCCCCCAAAGGAACAATTTCGCTTCAAAATGGCCAAAAGTTGCAATACCCCCCGAAAGGAACAATTTCGCTTCAAAATGGCCAAAAGTTGCAATACCCCCCCAAAGGAACAATTTCGCTTCAAAATGCCGAAAAGTTGCAATACCCCCAGAAAGGAACAATTTCGCTTCAAAATGGCCAAAAGATGCAATACCCCCCCAAAGCAACAATTTCGCCTCAAAATGGCAAAAAATTGCAATACCCCCCCAAAGGAACAATTTCGCCTCAAAGTGGCCAAAAATTGCAATACCCCCCGAAAGGAACAATTTCGCTTCAAAATGGCCAAAAGTTGCAATACCCCCCCAAAGGAACAATTTCGCTTCAAAATGCCGAAAAGTTGAAATACCCCCCGAAAGGAACAATTTCGCTTCAAAATGGCCAAAAGATGCAATACCCCCCCAAAGCAACAATTTCGCCTCAAAATGGCAAAAAATTGCAATACCCCCCCAAAGGAACAATTTCGCCTCAAAATGGCCAAAAATTGCAATACCCCCCGAAAGGAACAATTTCGCTTCAAAATGGCCAAAAGTTGCAATACCTCCCCAAAGGAACAATTTCGCCTCAAAATGCCGAAAAGTTGCAATACCCCCCGAAAGGAACAATTTCGCCTCAAAATGGCCAAAAATTGTAATACCCCCCCAAAGGAACAATTTCGCTTCAATATGGCCAAAAGTTGCAATACCCCCCCAAAGGAACAATTTCGCCTCAAAATGCCGAAAAGTTGCAATACCCTCCCAAAGGAACAATTTCGCTTCAAAATGGCCAAAAGTTGCAATACCCCCCGAAAGGAACAATTTCGCTTCAAAATGGCCAAAAGTTGCAATACCCCCCCAAAGGAACAATTTCGCTTCAAAATGCCGAAAAGTTGCAATACCCCCCGAAAGGAACAATTTCGCTTCAAAATGGCCAAAAGATGCAATACCCCCCCAAAGCAACAATTTCGCCTCAAAATGGCAAAAAATTGCAATACCCCCCCAAAGGAACAATTTCGCCTCAAAATGGCCAAAAATTGCAATACCCCCCGAAAGGAACAATTTCGCTTCAAAATGGCCAAAAGTTGCAATACCTCCCCAAAGGAACAATTTCGCCTCAAAATGCCGAAAAGTTGCAATACCCCCCGAAAGGAACAATTTCGCCTCAAAAGGGCAAAAAATTGCAATACCCCCCCAAAGGAACAATTTCTCCTCAAAATGCTGAAAAGTTGCAATACCCCCCGAAAGGAACAATTTCGCTTCAAAATGGCTAAAAGTTGCAAAACCCCCCCAAAGGAACAATTTCGCCTCAAAATGGCAAAAAATTGCAATACCCCCCCGAAAGGAACAATTTCGCTTCAAAATGGCCAAAAGATGCAATACCCCCCCAAAGCAACAATTTCGCCTCAAAATGGCAAAAAATTGCAATACCCCCCCAAAGGAACAATTTCGCTTCAAAATGTCCAAAAGTTGCAATACCCCCCAAAGGAACAATTTCGCCTCAAAATGGCAAAAAATTGCAATACCCCCCCAAATGAACAATTTCGCCTCAAAATGCCGAAAAGTTGCAATACCCCCCGAAAGGAACAATTTCGCTTCAAAATGGCCAAAAGTTGCAATACCCCCCCCAAAGGAACAATTTCGCCTCAAAATGCCGAAAAGTTGCAACACCCCCCGAAAGGAACAATTTCGCTTCAAAATGGCCAAAAGTTGCAATACCCCCCCAGGAACAATTTCGCCTCCAAATGGCAAAAAATTGCAATACCCCCCCAAAGGAACAATGTCGCCTCAAAATGCCGAAAAGTTGCAATACCCCCCGAAAGGAACAATTTCGCTTCAAAATGGCTAAAAGTTGCAATACCCCCCCCAAAGGAACAATTTGACCTCAAAATGGCAAAAAATTGCAATACCCCCCCAAAGGAAAGGAACAATTTCGCCTCAAAATGGCCAAAAATTGCAATACAACCCCAAAGGAACAATTTCGCTTCAATATGGCCAAAAGTTGCAATACCCCCCCAAAGGAACAATTTCGCCTCAAAATGGCAAAAAATTGCAAAACCCCCCCAAAGGAACAATTTCGCCTCAAAATGCCGAAAAGTTGCAATACCCCCCGAAATGAACAATTTCGCTTCAAAATGGCCAAAAGTTGCAATACCCCTCCAAAGGAAAAATTTCGCCTCAAAATGAAAAAAAAATTGCAATACCCCCCCAAAGGAACAATTTCGCCTCAAAATGGCCAAAAATTGCAATACCCCCCGAAAGGAACAATTTCGCTTCAAAATGGCCAAAAGTTGAAATACCTCCCCAAAGGAACAATTTCGCCTAAAAATTCCGAAAAGTTGCAATACCCCCCGAAAGGAACAATTTCGCCTCAAAATGGCCAAAAATTGTAATACCCCCCCAAAGGAACAATTTCGCTTCAATATGGCCAAAAGTTGCAATACCCCCCCAAAGGAACAATTTCGCCTCAAAATGGCAAAAAATTGCAATACCCCCCCAAAGGAACAATTTCGCTTCAAAATGGCCAAAAGTTGCAATACCCCCCAAAAGGAACAATTTCGCCTCAAAATGGCAAAAAATTGCAATACCCCCCCAAAGGAACAATTTCTCCTCAAAATGCTGAAAAGTTGCAATACCCCCCGAAAGGAACAATTTCGCTTCAAAATGGCCAAAAGTTGCAATACCCCCCAAAGGAACTATTTCGCCTCAAAATGCCGAAAAGTTGCAATACCCCCCGAAAGGAACAATTTCGCTTCAAAATGGCCAAAAGTTGCAATACCCCCCCAAAGGAACAATTTCACCTCAAAATGGCAAAAAATTGCAATACCCCCCCAAAGGAACAATTTTGCTTCAATATGGCCAAAAGTTGCAATACCCCCCCAAAGGAACAATTTCGCCTCAAAAATGGCAAAAAATTGCAAAACCCCCCCAAAGGAACAATTTCGCCTCAAAATGCCGAAAAGTTGCAATACCCCCCGAAAGGAACAATTTCGCTTCAAAATGGCCAAAAGTTGCAATACCCCCCCAAAGGAACAATTTCGCTTCAAAATAGCCAAAAGTTGCAATACCCCCCCAAAGGAACAATTTCGCTTCAAAATGGCCAAAAGTTGCAATACCCCCCCAAAGGAAAGGAACAATTTCGCTTCAAAATGGCCAAAAATTGCAATACCCCCCCAAAGGAACAATTTCGCTTCAATATGGCCAAAAGTTGCAATACCCCCCCAAAGGAACAATTTCGCCTCAAAAATGGCAAAAAATTGCAAAACCCCCCCAAAGGAACAATTTCGCCTCAAAATGCCGAAAAGTTGCAATACCCCCCGAAAGGAACAATTTCGCTTCAAAATGGCCAAAAGTTGCAATACCCCCCCAAAGGAACAATTTCGCTTCAAAATAGCCAAAAGTTGCAATACCCCCCCAAAGGAAAAATTTCGCCTCAAAATGAAAAAAAAATTGCAATACCCCCCCAAAGGAACAATTTCGCCTCAAAATGGCCAAAAATTGCAATACCCCCCGAAAGGAACAATTTCGCTTCAAAATGGCCAAAAGTTGAAATACCTCCCCAAAGGAACAATTTCGCCTAAAAATTCCGAAAAGTTGCAATACCCCCCGAAAGGAACAATTTCGCCTCAAAATGGCCAAAAATTGTAATACCCCCCAAAGGAACAATTTCGCTTCAATATGGCCAAAAGTTGCAATACCCCCCCAAAGGAACAATTTCGCCTCAAAATGGCAAAAAATTGCAATACCCCCCCAAAGGAACAATTTCGCTTCAAAATGGCCAAAAGTTGCAATACCCCCCAAAAGGAACAATTTCGCCTCAAAATGGCAAAAAATTGCAATACCCCCCAAAGGAACAATTTCTCCTCAAAATGCTGAAAAGTTGCAATACCCCCCGAAAGGAACAATTTCGCTTCAAAATGGCCAAAAGTTGCAATACCCCCCCCAAAGGAACAATTTCGCCTCAAAATGGCAAAAAAATTGCAATACCCCCCCGAAAGGAACAATTTCGCTTCAAAATGGCCAAAAGATGCAATACCCCCCCAAAGCAACAATTTCGCCTGAAAATGGCAAACAATTGCAATACCCCCCAAAGGAACAATTTCGCTTCAAAATGACCAAAAGTTGCAAAACCCCCCCAAAGGAACAATTTCGCCTCAAAATGCCGAAAAGTTGCAATACCCCCCGAAAGGAACAATTTCGCTTCAAAATGGCCAAAAGTTGCAATACCCCCCCAGGAACAATTTCGCCTCAAAATGGCAAAAAATTGCAATACCCCCCAAAGGAACAATTTCCCCTCAAAATGCCGAAAAGTTGCAATACCCCCCGAAAGGAACAATTTCGCTTCAAAATGGCCAAAAGTTGCAATACCCCCCAAAGGAACTATTTCGCCTCAAAATGCCGAAAAGTTGCAATACCCCCCGAAAGGAACAATTTCGCTTCAAAATGGCCAAAAGTTGCAATACCCCCCCAAAGGAACAATTTCACCTCAAAATGGCAAAAAATTGCAATACCCCCCCAAAGGAAAGGAACAATTTCGCTTCAAAATGGCCAAAAATTGCAATACCCCCCCAAAGGAACAATTTCGCTTCAATATGGCCAAAAGTTGCAATACCCCCCCAAAGGAACAATTTCGCCTCAAAAATGGCAAAAAATTGCAAAACCCCCCCAAAGGAACAATTTCGCCTCAAAATGCCGAAAAGTTGCAATACCCCCCGAAAGGAACAATTTCGCTTCAAAATGGCCAAAAGTTGCAATACCCCCCCAAAGGAACAATTTCGCTTCAAAATAGCCAAAAGTTGCAATACCCCCCCAAAGGAAAAATTTCGCCTCAAAATGAAAAAAAAATTGCAATACCCCCCCAAAGGAACAATTTCGCCTCAAAATGCCGAAAAGTTGCAATACCCCCCGAAAGGAACAATTTCGCTTCAAAATGGCCAAAAGTTGCAATACCCCCCCAAAGGAACAATTTCACCTCAAAATGGCAAAAAATTGCAATACCCCCCCAAAGGAACAATTTCGCCTCAAAATGCCGAAAAGTTGCAATACCAACCCAAAGGAACAATTTCGCTTCAAAATGGCCAAAAGTTGCAATACCCCCCAAAGGAACAATTTCGCCTCAAAATGCTGAAAAGTTGCAATACCCCCCGAAAGGAACAATTTCGCTTCAAAATGGCCAAAAGTTGCAATACCCCCCAAAAGAACAATTTCGCCTCAAAATGCCGAAAAGTTGCAATACCAACCCAAAGGAACAATTTCGCTTCAAAATGGCCAAAAGTTGCAATACCCCCCAAAGGAACAATTTCGCCTCAAAATGCTGAAAAGTTGCAATACCCCCCGAAAGGAACAATTTCGCTTCAAAATGGCCAAAAGATGCAATACCCCCCAAAGCAACAATTTCGCCTCAAAATGAAAAAAAAATTGCAATACCCCCCCAAAGGAACAATTTCGCTTCAAAATGCCGAAAAGTTGCAATACCCCCCCAAAGGTACAATTTCGCTTCAAAATGGCCAAAAATTGCAATACCCCCCCAAAGGAACAATTTCGCCTCAAAATGCCGAAAAATTGCAATACCACCCCAAAGAAACAATTTCGCTTCAAAATGGCCAAAAGTTGCAATACCCCCCCAAAGGAACAATTTCGCCTCAAAATGAAAAAAAAATTGCAATACCCCCCCAAAGGAACAATTTCGCCTCAAAATGCCGAAAAGTTGCAATACCCCCCGAAAGGAACAATTTCGCTTCAAAATGGCCAAAAGATGCAATACCCCCCAAAGCAACAATTTCGCCTCAAAATGAAAAAAAAATTGAAATACCCCCCCAAAGGAAAGGAACAATTTCGCCTCAAAATGGCCAAAAATTGCAATACCCCCCCAAAGGAACAATTTCGCTTCAATATGGCCAAAAGTTGCAATACCCCCCCAAAGGAACAATTTCGCCTAAAAATGGCAAAAAATTGCAATACCCCCCCAAAGGAACAATTTCGCCTCAAAATGCCGAAAAGTTGCAATACCCCACGAAAGGAACAATTTCACCTCAAAATGGCAAAAAATTGCAATACCCCCCCAAGGAACAATTTCGCCTCAAAATGCCGAAAAGTTGCAATACCCCCCCAAAGGAACAATTTCGCTTCAAAATGGCCAAAAGTTGCAATACCCCCCCAAAGGAACAATTTCGCCTCAAAATGCCGAAAAGTTGCAATACCCCCGAAAGGAACAATTTCGCTTCAAAATGGCCAAAAGATGCAATACCCCCCAAAGCAACAATTTCGCCTTAAAATGAAAAAAAAATTTCAATACCCCCCAAATGAACAATTTCGCTTCAAAATGCCGAAAAGTTGCAATACCCCCCAAAGGTACAATTTCGCTTCAAAATGGCCAAAAATTGCAATACCCCCCCAAAGGAACAATTTCGCCTCAAAATGGCAAAAAATTGCAATACCCCCCCAAAGGACCAATTTCGCCTCAAAATGCCGAAAAGTTGCAATACCCCCCCAAAGGAACAATTTCGCTTCAAAATGGCCAAAAGTTGCAATACCCCCCCAAAAGAACAATTTCACCTCAAAATGCCGAAAAGTTGCAATACCCCCCGAAAGGAACAATTTCGCTTCAAAATGGCCAAAAGTTGCAATACCCCCCCAAAGGAACAATTTCGCCTCAAAATGGCAAAAAATTGCAATACCCCCCCAAAGGAACAATTTCACCTCAAAATGCTGAAAAGTTGCAATACCCCCGAAAGGAACAATTTTGCTTCAAAATGGCCAAAAGTTGCAATACCCCCCCAAAGGAACAATTTCGCCTCAAAATGGCAAAAAATTGCAATACCCCCCCAAAAGAACAATTTCGCTTCAAAATGCCGAAAAGTTGCAATACCCCCCCAAAAGGTACAATTTCGCTTCAAAATGGCCAAAAGTTGCAATACCCCCCAAAGGAACAATTTCGCCTCAAAATGGAAAAAAAATTGCAATACCCCCCCAAAGGAACAATTTCGCCTCAAAATGCCTAAAAGTTGCAATACCCCCCGAAAGGAACAATTTCGCTTCAAAATGGCCAAAAGTTGCAACACCTCCCAAAGGAACAATTTCGCCTCAAAATGGCAAAAAATTGCAATACCCCCAAAAAGGAACAATTTCGCTTCAAAATGGCCAAAAGTTGCAATACCCCCCCAAAGGAACAATTTCGCCTCAAAATGGCAAAAAATTGCAATACCCCCCCCCAAAGGAACAATTTCGCTTCAAAATGGCCAAAAGTTGCAATACCCCCCAAAAGGAACAATTTCGCCTCAAAATGGCAAAAAATTGCAATACCCCCCCAAAGGAACAATTTCTCCTCAAAATGCTGAAAAGTTGCAATACCCCCCGAAAGGAACAATTTCGCTTCAAAATGGCCAAAAGTTGCAATACCCCCCCCAAAGGAACAATTTCGCCTCAAAATGGCAAAAAATTGCAATACCCCCCCGAAAGGAACAATTTCGCTTCAAAATGGCCAAAAGATGCAATACCCCCCCAAAGCAACAATTTCGCCTCAAAATGGCAAAAAATTGCAATACCCCCCAAAGGAACAATTTCCCCTCAAAATGCCGAAAAGTTGCAATACCCCCCGAAAGGAACAATTTCGCTTCAAAATGGCCAAAAGTTGCAATACCCCCCCAAAGGAACTATTTCGCTTCAAAATGCCGAAAAGTTGCAATACCCCCCGAAAGGAACAATTTCGCTTCAAAATGGCCAAAAGTTGCAATACCCCCCCAAAGGAACAATTTCACCTCAAAATGAAATAAAAATTGCAATACCCCCCCCAAAGGAAAGGAACAATTTCGCTTCAAAATGGCCAAAAATTGCATTACCCCCCAAAGGAACAATTTCGCTTCAATATGGCCAAAAGTTGCAATACCCCCCCAAAGGAACAATTTCACCTCAAAATGGCAAAAAATTGCAAAACCCCCCCAAAGGAACAATTTCGCCTCAAAATGCCGAAAAGTTGCAATACCCCCCGAAAGGAACAATTTCGCTTCAAAATGGCCAAAAGTTGCAATACCCCCCCAAAGGAACAATTTCGCCTCAAAATGGCAAAAAATTGCAATACCATCCCAAAGGAACAATTTCGCTTCAAAATGGCCAAAAGTTGCAATACCCCCCCAAAGGAACAATTTCGCCTCAAAATGAAAAAAAAATTGCAATACCCCCCCAAAGGAACAATTTCGCCTCAAAATGGCAAAAAATTGCAATACCCCCCCAAAGGAACAATTTCGCCTCAAAATGCCGAAAAGTTGCAATACCCCCCAAAGGAACAATTTTGCTACAAAATGGCCAAAAGTTGCAATACCCCCTCAAAGGAACAATTTCGCCTCAAAATGCCGAAAAGTTGCAATACCCCCCGAAAGGAACAATTTCGCTTCAAAATGGCCAAAAGATGCAATACCCCCCAAAGCAACAATTTCGCCTCAAAATGAAAAAAAAATTGCAATACCCACCCAAAGGAACAATTTCGCTTCAAAATGCCGAAAAGTTGCAATACCTCCCCAAAGGTAAAATTTCGCTTCAAAATGGCCAAAAATTGCAATACACCCCCAAAAGAACAATTTCACCTCAAAATGCTGAAAAGTTGAAATACCCCCCGAAAGGAACAATTTCGCTTCAAATTGGCCAAACGATGCAATACCCCCCAAAGCAACAAATTCGCCTCAAAATGGCAAAAAATTGCAATACCCCCCCAAAGGAAAGGAACAATTTCGCCTCAAAATGGCCAAAAATTGCAATACCCCCCCAAAGGAACAATTTCGCTTCAATATGGCCAAAAGTTGCAATACCCCCCCAAGGGAACAATTTCGCCTCAAAATGCCGAAAAGTTGCAATACCCCCCGAAAGGAACAATTTTGCTTCAAAATGGCCAAAAGTTGCAATACCCCCCAAAGGAACAATTTCACCTCAAAATGGCAAAAAATTGCAATACCCCCCCAAGGAACAATTTCACCTCAAAATGCCGAAAAGTTGCAATACCCCCCCAAAGGAACAATTTCGCTTCAAAATGGCCAAAAGTTGCAATACCCCCCCAAAGGAACAATTTCGCCTCAAAATGCCGAAAAGTTGCAATACCCCGAAAGGAACAATTTCGCTTCAAAATGGCCAAAAGATGCAATACCCCCCAAAGCAACAATTTCGCCTTAAAATGAAAAAAAAATTTCAATACCCCCCAAAGGAACAATTTCGCTTCAAAATGCCGAAAAGTTGCAATACCCCCCAAAGGTACAATTTCGCTTCAAAATGGCCAAAAATTGCAATACCCCCCCAAAGGAACAATTTTACCTCAAAATGGCAAAAAATTGCAATACCCCCCCAAAGGAACAATTTCGCCTCAAAATGCTGAAAAGTTGCAATACCAACCCAAAGGAACAATTTCGCTTCAAAATGGCCAAAAGTTGCAATACCCCCCAAAGGAACAATTTCGCCTCAAAATGCTGAAAATTTGCAATACCCCCCGAAAGGAACAATTTTGCTTCAAAATGGCCAAAAGATGCAATACCCCCCAAAGCAACAATTTCGCCTCAAAATGAAAAAAAAATTGCAATACCCCCCAAAGGAACAATTTCGCTTCAAAATGCCGAAAAGTTGCAATACCCCCCCAAAGGTACAATTTCGCTTCAAAATGGCCAAAAATTGCAATACCCCCCAAAGGAACAATTTCGCCTCAAAATGAAGAAAAATTGCAATACCCCCCGAAAGGAACAATTTCGCTTCAAAATGGCCAAAAGTTGCAATACCCCCCCAAAGGAACAATTTCGCCTCAAAATGGCAAAAAATTGCAATACCATCCCAAAGGAACAATTTCGCTTCAAAATGGCCAAAAGTTGCAATACCCCCCCAAAGGAACAATTTCGCCTCAAAATGAAAAAAAAATTGCAATACTCCCCCAAAGGAACAATTTCGCCTCAAAATGGCAAAAAATTGCAATACCCCCCCAAAGGAACAATTTCGCCTCAAAATGCCGAAAAGTTGCAATACCCCCCAAAGGAACAATTTTGCTACAAAATGGCCAAAAGTTGCAATACCCCCTCAAAGGAACAATTTCGCCTCAAAATGCCGAAAAGTTGCAATACCCCCCGAAAGGAACAATTTCGCTTCAAAATGGCCAAAAGATGCAATACCCCCCAAAGCAACAATTTCGCCTCAAAATGAAAAAAAAATTGCAATACCCCCCCAAAGGAACAATTTCGCTTCAAAATGCCGAAAAGTTGCAATACCTCCCCAAAGGTAAAATTTCGCTTCAAAATGGCCAAAAATTGCAATACACCCCCAAAAGAACAATTTCACCTCAAAATGCTGAAAAGTTGAAATACCCCCCGAAAGGAACAATTTCGCTTCAAATTGGCCAAACGATGCAATACCCCCCAAAGCAACAAATTCGCCTCAAAATGGCAAAAAATTGCAATACCCCCCCAAAGGAAAGGAACAATTTCGCCTCAAAATGGCCAAAAATTGCAATACCCCCCCAAAGGAACAATTTCGCTTCAATATGGCCAAAAGTTGCAATACCCCCCCAAAGGAACAATTTCGCCTCAAAATGGCAAAAAATTGCAATACCCCCCCAAGGGAACAATTTCGCCTAAAAATGCCGAAAAGTTGCAATACCCCCCGAAAGGAACAATTTTGCTTCAAAATGGCCAAAAGTGCCAATACCCCCCAAAGGAACAATTTCACCTCAAAATGGCAAAAAATTGCAATACCCCCCCAAGGAACAATTTCGCCTCAAAATGCCGAAAAGTTGCAATACCCCCCCAAAGGAACAATTTCGCTTCAAAATGGCCAAAAGTTGCAATACCCCCCCAAAGGAACAATTTCGCCTCAAAATGCCGAAAAGTTGCAATACCCCGAAAGGAACAATTTCGCTTCAAAATGGCCAAAAGATGCAATACCCCCCAAAGCAACAATTTCGCCTTAAAATGAAAAAAAAATTCAATACCCCCCAAAGGAACAATTTCGCTTCAAAATGCCGAAAAGTTGCAATACCCCCCAAAGGTACAATTTCGCTTCAAAATGGCCAAAAATTGCAATACCCCCCCAAAGGAACAATTTCGCCTCAAAATGGCAAAAAATTGCAATACCCCCCCAAAGGACCAATTTCGCATCAAAATGCCGAAAAGTTGCAATACCCCCCCAAAGGAACAATTTCGCTTCAAAATGGCCAAAAGTTGCAATACCCCCCCAAAGGAACAATTTCGCCTCAAAATGCCGAAAAGTTGCAATACCCCCCGAAAGGAACAATTTCGCTTCAAAATGGCCAAAAGTTGCAATACCCCCCCAAAGGAACAATTTCGCCTCAAAATGGCAAAAAATTGCAATACCCCCCCAAAGGAACAATTTCACCTCAAAATGCTGAAAAGTTGCAATACCCCCGAAAGGAACAATTTTGCTTCAAAATGGCCAAAAGTTGCAATACCCCCCCAAAGGAACAATTTCGCCTCAAAATGGCAAAAAATTGCAATACCCCCCCAAAAGAACAATTTCGCTTCAAAATGCCGAAAAGTTGCAATACCCCCCCAAAAGGTACAATTTCGCTTCAAAATGGCCAAAAGTTGCAATACCCCCCCAAAGGAACAATTTCGCCTCAAAATGGAAAAAAAATTGCAATACCCCCCCAAAGGAACAATTTCGCCTCAAAATGCCTAAAAGTTGCAATACCCCCCGAAAGGAACAATTTCGCTTCAAAATGGCCAAAAGTTGCAACACCCCCCCAAAGGAACAATTTCGCCTCAAAATGGCAAAAAATTGCAATACCCCCCCAAAGGAACAATTTCGCTTCAAAATGGCCAAAAGTTGCAATACCCCCCAAAGGAACAATTTCGCCACAAAAGGGCAAAAAAATGCAATACCCCCCCCAAAGGAACAATTTCGCTTCAAAATGGCCAAAAGATGCAATACCTCCCCAAAGGTACAATTTCGCCTCAAAATGGCAAAAAATTGCAATACCCCCCCAAAGGACCAATTTCGCCTCAAAATGCCGAAAAGTTGCAATACCCCCCCAAAGGAACAATTTCGCTTCAAAATGGCCAAAAGTTGCAATACCCCCCCAAAGGAACAATTTCGCGTCAAAATGCCGAAAAGTTGCAATACCCCCCCAAAGGAACAATTTCGCCTCAAAATGGCAAAAAATTGCAATACCCCCCCAAAGGAACAATTTCACCTCAAAATGCTGAAAAGTTGCAATACCCCCGAAAGGAACAATTTTGCTTCAAAATGGCCAAAAGTTGCAATACCCCCCCAAAGGAACAATTTCGCCTCAAAATGGCAAAAAATTGCAATACCCCCCAAAAGAACAATTTCGCTTCAAAATGCCGAAAAGTTGCAATACCCCCCCAAAAGGTACAATTTCGCTTCAAAATGGCCAAAAGTTGCAATACCCCCCCAAAGGAACAATTTCGCCTCAAAATGGAAAAAATATTGCAATACCCCCCAAAGGAACAATTTCGCCTCAAAATGCCTAAAAGTTGCAATACCCCCCGAAAGGAACAATTTCGCTTCAAAATGGCCAAAAGTTGCAACACCCCCCCAAAGGAACAATTTCGCCTCAAAATGGCAAAAAATTGCAATACCCCCCCAGAGGAACAATTTCGCTTCAAAATGGCCAAAAGTTGCAATACCCCCAAAGGAACAATTTCGCCACAAAAGGGCAAAAAAAATGCAATACCCCCACAAAGGAACAATTTCTCTTCAAAATGGCCAAAAGATGCAATACCCCCCAAAGTAACAATTTCGCCTCAAAATGAAAAAAAAATTGCAATACCCCCCCAAAGGAACAATTTCGCTTCAAAATGCCGAAAAGTTGCAATACCTCCCCAAAGGTACAATTTCACTTCAAAATGGCCAAAAATTGCAATACCCCCCCAAAGGAACAATTTCACCTCAAAATGGCAAAAAATTGCAATACCCCCCAAGGAACAATTTCGCCTCAAAATGCCGAAAAGTTGCAATACCCCCCAAAGGAACAATTTCACTTCAAAATGGCCAAAAGTTGCAATACCCCCCCAAAGGAACAATTTCGCCTCAAAATGGCAAAAAATTGCAATACCCCCCCAAAGGAACAATTTCGCCTCAAAATGCCGAAAAGTTGCAATACCCCCCCAAAAGGTACAATTTCGCTTCAAAATGGCCAAAAGTTGCAATACCCCCCCAAAGGAACAATTTCGCCTCAAAATGGAAAAAAAATTGCAATACCCCCCAAAGGAACAATTTCGCCTCAAAATGCCTAAACGTTGCAATACCCCCCGAAAGGAACAATTTCGCTTCAAAATGGCCAAAAGTTGCAACACCCCCCCAAAGGAACAATTTCGCCTCAAAATGGCAAAAAGTTGCAATACCCCCCAAAGGAACAATTTCGCCACAAAAGGGCAAAAAAAATGCAATACCCCCCCAAAGGAACAATTTCGCTTCAAAATGGCCAAAAGATGCAATACCCCCCAAAGCAACAATTTCGCCTCAAAATGAAAAAAAAATTGCAATACCCCCCCAAAGGAACAATTTCGCTTCAAAATGCCGAAAAGTTGCAATACCCCCCCAAAGGTACAATTTCGCTTCAAAATGGCCAAAAATTGCAATACCCCCCAAAGGAACAATTTCGCCTCAAAATGCCGAAAAGTTGCAATACCACCCCAAAGGAACAATTTCGCTTCAAAATGGCCAAAAGTTGCAATACCCCCCCAAAGGAACAATTTCGCCTCAAAATGGCAAAAAATTGCAATACCCCCCCAAAGGAACAATTTCGCTTCAAAATGGCCAAAAGTTGCAATACCCCCCAAAGGAACAATTTCGCCACAAAAGGGCAAAAAAATGCAATACCCCCCCCAAAGGAACAATTTCGCTTCAAAATGGCCAAAAGATGCAATACCTCCCCAAAGGTACAATTTCGCCTCAAAATGGCAAAAAATTGCAATACCCCCCCAAAGGACCAATTTCGCCTCAAAATGCCGAAAAGTTGCAATACCCCCCCAAAGGAACAATTTCGCTTCAAAATGGCCAAAAGTTGCAATACCCCCCCAAAGGAACAATTTCGCGTCAAAATGCCGAAAAGTTGCAATACCCCCCGAAAGGAACAATTTCACTTCAAAATGGCCAAAAGTTGCAATACCCCCCCAAAGGAACAATTTCGCCTCAAAATGGCAAAAAATTGCAATACCCCCCCAAAGGAACAATTTCACCTCAAAATGCTGAAAAGTTGCAATACCCCCGAAAGGAACAATTTTGCTTCAAAATGGCCAAAAGTTGCAATACCCCCCCAAAGGAACAATTTCGCCTCAAAATGGCAAAAAATTGCAATACCCCCCAAAAGAACAATTTCGCTTCAAAATGCCGAAAAGTTGCAATACCCCCCCAAAAGGTACAATTTCGCTTCAAAATGGCCAAAAGTTGCAATACCCCCCCAAAGGAACAATTTCGCCTCAAAATGGAAAAAATATTGCAATACCCCCCAAAGGAACAATTTCGCCTCAAAATGCCTAAAAGTTGCAATACCCCCCGAAAGGAACAATTTCGCTTCAAAATGGCCAAAAGTTGCAACACCCCCCCAAAGGAACAATTTCGCCTCAAAATGGCAAAAAATTGCAATACCCCCCCAAAGGAACAATTTCGCTTCAAAATGGCCAAAAGTTGCAATACCCCCAAAGGAACAATTTCGCCACAAAAGGGCAAAAAAAATGCAATACCCCCCCCAAAGGAACAATTTCTCTTCAAAATGGCCAAAAGATGCAATACCCCCCAAAGCAACAATTTCGCCTCAAAATGAAAAAAAAATTGCAATACCCCCCCAAAGGAACAATTTCGCTTCAAAATGCCGAAAAGTTGCAATACCTCCCCAAAGGTACAATTTCACTTCAAAATGGCCAAAAATTGCAATACCCCCCCAAAGGAACAATTTCACCTCAAAATGGCAAAAAATTGCAATACCCCCCAAGGAACAATTTCGCCTCAAAATGCCGAAAAGTTGCAATACCCCCCAAAGGAACAATTTCGCTTCAAAATGGCCAAAAGTTGCAATACCCCCCCAAAGGAACAATTTCGCCTCAAAATGGCAAAAAATTGCAATACCCCCCCAAAGGAACAATTTCGCCTCAAAATGCCGAAAAGTTGCAATACCCCCCCAAAAGGTACAATTTCGCTTCAAAATGGCCAAAAGTTGCAATACCCCCCCAAAGGAACAATTTTGCCTCAAAATGGAAAAAAAATTGCAATACCCCCCAAAGGAACAATTTCGCCTCAAAATGCCTAAAAGTTGCAATACCCCCCGAAAGGAACAATTTCGCTTCAAAATGGCCAAAAGTTGCAACACCCCCCCAAAGGAACAATTTCGCCTCAAAATGGCAAAAAAATGCAATACCCCCCCAAAGGAACAATTTCGCTTCAAAATGGCCAAAAGTTGCAATACCCCCCAAAGGAACAATTTCGCCACAAAAGGGCAAAAAAAATGCAATACCCCCCCAAAGGAACAATTTCGCTTCAAAATGGCCAAAAGATGCAATACCCCCCAAAGCAACAATTTCGCCTCAAAATGAAAAAAAAATTGCAATACCCCCCCAAAGGAACAATTTCGCTTCAAAATGCCGAAAAGTTGCAATACCCCCCCAAAGGTACAATTTCGCTTCAAAATGGCCAAAAATTGCAATACCCCCCAAAGGAACAATTTCGCCTCAAAATGCCGAAAAGTTGCAATACCACCCCAAAGGAACAATTTCGCTTCAAAATGGCCAAAAGTTGCAATACCACCCCAAAGGAACAATTTCGCCTCAAAATGGCAAAAAATTGCAATACCCCCCCAAAGGAACAATTTCGCCTCAAAATGCCGAAAAGTTGCAATACCCCCCCAAAGGAACAATTTCGCTTCAAAATGGCCAAAAGTTGCAATACCCCCCCAAAGGAACAATTTCGCCTCAAAATGCCGAAAAGTTGCAATACCCCCCGAAAGGAACAATTTCGCTTCAAAATGGCCAAAAGTTGCAATACCCCCCAAAGGAACAATTTCGCCTCAAAATGGCAAAAAATTGCAATACCCCCCCAAAGGAACAATTTCGCCTCAAAATGCTGAAAAGTTGCAATACCCCCGAAAGGAACAATTTTGCTTCAAAATGGCCAAAAGTTGCAATACCCCCCCAAAGGAACAATTTCGCCTCAAAATGGCAAAAAATTGCAATACCCCCCCAAAAGAACAATTTCGCTTCAAAATGCTGAAAAGTTGCAATACCCCCCCAAGGGAAAATTTCGCTTCAAAATGGCCAAAAGTTGCAATACCCCCCCAAAGGAACAATTTCGCCTCAAAATGGAAAAAAAATTGCAATACCCCCCAAAGGAACAATTTCGCCTCAAAATGCCGAAAAGTTGCAATACCCCCCGAAAGGAACAATTTCGCTTCAAAATGACCAAAAGTTGCAATACCCCCCCAAAGGAACAATTTCGCCTCAAAATGGCAAAAAATTGCAATACCCCCCAAAGGAACAATTTCGCTTCAAAAAGGCCAAAAGTTGCAATACCCCCCAAAGGAACAATTTCGCCACAAAATGGCAAAAAATTGCAATACCCCCCGAAAGGAACAATTTCGCTTCAAAATGGCCAAAAGTTGCAATACCCCCCCAAAGGAACAATTTCGCCTCAAAATGAAATAAAAATTGCAATACCCCCCCAAAGGAACAATTTCGACTCAAAATGCCGAAAAGTTGCAATACCCCCGAAAGGAACAATTTCGCTTCAAAATGGCCAAAAGTTGCAATACCCCCCAAAGGAACAATTTCGCCTCAAAATGGCAAAAAATTGCAATACCCTCCCAAAGGAACAATTTCGCCTCAAAATGCCGAAAAGTTGCAATACCCCCTTAAAGGAACAATTTCGCTTCAAAATGGCCAAAAGTTGCAATACCCCCCCAAAGGAACAATTTCGCCTCAAAATGCCGAAAAGTTGCAATACCCCCGAAAGGAACAATTTCACTTCAAAATGGCCAAAAGATGCAATACCCCCCAAAGCAACAATTTCGCCTCAAAATGAAAAAAAAATTTCAATACCCCCCAAAGGAACAATTTCGCTTCAAAATGCCGAAAAGTTGCAATACCCCCCAAAGGTACAATTTCGCTTCAAAATGGCCAAAAATTGCAATACCCCCCCAAAGGACCAATTTCGCCTCAAAATGCCGAAAAGTTGCAATACCCCCCCAAAGGAACAATTTCGCTTCAAAATGGCCAAAAGTTGCAATACCCCCCCAAAGGAACAATTTCGCCTCAAAATGCCGAAAAGTTGCAATACCCCCCGAAAGGAACAATTTCGCTTCAAAATGGCCAAAAGTTGCAATACCCCCCAAAGGAACAATTTCGCCTCAAAATGGCAAAAAATTGCAATACCCCCCAAAGGAACAATTTCACCTCAAAATGCTGAAAAGTTGCAATACCCCCGAAAGGAACAATTTTGCTTCAAAATGGCCAAAAGTTGCAACACCCCCCAAAAGGAACAATTTCGCCTCAAAATGGCAAAAAATTGCAATACTCCCCCCAAAAGAACAATTTCGCTTCAAAATGCCGAAAAGTTGCAATACCCCCCCAAAAGGTACAATTTCGCTTCAAAATGGCCAAAAGTTGCAATACCCCCCCAAAGGAACAATTTCGCCTCAAAATGGAAAAAAAATTGCAATACCCCCCCAAAGGAACAATTTCGCCTCAAAATGCCTAAAAGTTGCAATACCCCCCGAAAGGAACAATTTCACTTCAAAATGGCCAAAAGTTGCAATACCCCCCCAAAGGAACAATTTCGCCTCAAAATGCCGAAAAATTGCAATACCCCCCCAAAGGAACAATTTCGCCTCAAAATGGCAAAAAATTGCAATACCCCCCCCAAAGGACCAATTTCGCCTCAAAATGCCGAAAAGTTGCAATACCCCCCCAAAGGTACAATTTCACTTCAAAATGGCCAAAAGTTGCAATACCCCCCCAAAGGAACAATTTCGCCTCAAAATGCCGAAAAGTTGCAATACCCCCCGAAAGGAACAATTTCGCTTCAAAATGGCCAAAAGTTGCAATACCCCCCCAAAGGAACAATTTCGCCTCAAAATGCCGAAAAGTTGCAATACCCCCCGAAAGGAACAATTTCGCCTCAAAATGCCGAAAAGTTGCAATACCCCCCGAAAGGAACAATTTCGCCTCAAAATGCCGAAAATTTGCAATACCCCCCAAAGGAACAATTTCTCTTCAAAATGGCCAAAAGATGCAATACCCCCCAAAGCAACAATTTCGCCTCAAAATGAAAAAAAAATTGCAATACCCCCCCAAAGGAACAATTTCGCTTCAAAATGCCGAAAAGTTGCAATACCTCCCCAAAGGTACAATTTCACTTCAAAATGGCCAAAAATTGCAATACCCCCCCAAAGGAACAATTTCACCTCAAAATGGCAAAAAATTGCAATACCCCCCAAGGAACAATTTCGCCTCAAAATGCCGAAAAGTTGCAATACCCCCCAAAGGAACAATTTCGCTTCAAAATGGCCAAAAGTTGCAATACCCCCCCAAAGGAACAATTTCGCCTCAAAATGGCAAAAAATTGCAATACCCCCCCAAAGGAACAATTTCGCCTCAAAATGCCGAAAAGTTGCAATACCCCCCCAAAAGGTACAATTTCGCTTCAAAATGGCCAAAAGTTGCAATACCCCCCCAAAGGAACAATTTCGCCTCAAAATGGAAAAAAAATTGCAATACCCCCCAAAGGAACAATTTCGCCTCAAAATGCCTAAAAGTTGCAATACCCCCCGAAAGGAACAATTTCGCTTCAAAATGGCCAAAAGTTGCAACACCCCCCCAAAGGAACAATTTCGCCTCAAAATGGCAAAAAAATGCAATACCCCCCCAAAGGAACAATTTCGCTTCAAAATGGCCAAAAGTTGCAATACCCCCCAAAGGAACAATTTCGCCACAAAAGGGCAAAAAAAATGCAATACCCCCCCAAAGGAACAATTTCGCTTCAAAATGGCCAAAAGATGCAATACCCCCCAAAGCAACAATTTCGCCTCAAAATGAAAAAAAAATTGCAATACCCCCCCAAAGGAACAATTTCGCTTCAAAATGCCGAAAAGTTGCAATACCCCCCCAAAGGTACAATTTCGCTTCAAAATGGCCAAAAATTGCAATACCCCCCAAAGGAACAATTTCGCCTCAAAATGCCGAAAAGTTGCAATACCACCCCAAAGGAACAATTTCGCTTCAAAATGGCCAAAAGTTGCAATACCCCCCCAAAGGAACAATTTCGCCTCAAAATGGCAAAAAATTGCAATACCCCCCCAAAGGAACAATTTCGCCTCAAAATGCCGAAAAGTTGCAATACCCCCCCAAAGGAACAATTTCGCTTCAAAATGGCCAAAAGTTGCAATACCCCCCCAAAGGAACAATTTCGCCTCAAAATGCCGAAAAGTTGCAATACCCCCCGAAAGGAACAATTTCGCTTCAAAATGGCCAAAAGTTGCAATACCCCCCAAAGGAACAATTTCGCCTCAAAATGGCAAAAAATTGCAATACCCCCCCAAAGGAACAATTTCGCCTCAAAATGCTGAAAAGTTGCAATACCCCCGAAAGGAACAATTTTGCTTCAAAATGGCCAAAAGTTGCAATACCCCCCCAAAGGAACAATTTCGCCTCAAAATGGCAAAAAATTGCAATACCCCCCCAAAAGAACAATTTCGCTTCAAAATGCTGAAAAGTTGCAATACCCCCCCAAGGGAAAATTTCGCTTCAAAATGGCCAAAAGTTGCAATACCCCCCCAAAGGAACAATTTCGCCTCAAAATGGAAAAAAAATTGCAATACCCCCCAAAGGAACAATTTCGCCTCAAAATGCCGAAAAGTTGCAATACCCCCCGAAAGGAACAATTTCGCTTCAAAATGACCAAAAGTTGCAATACCCCCCCAAAGGAACAATTTCGCCTCAAAATGGCAAAAAATTGCAATACCCCCCAAAGGAACAATTTCGCTTCAAAAAGGCCAAAAGTTGCAATACCCCCCAAAGGAACAATTTCGCCACAAAATGGCAAAAAATTGCAATACCCCCCGAAAGGAACAATTTCGCTTCAAAATGGCCAAAAGTTGCAATACCCCCCCAAAGGAACAATTTCGCCTCAAAATGAAATAAAAATTGCAATACCCCCCCAAAGGAACAATTTCGACTCAAAATGCCGAAAAGTTGCAATACCCCCGAAAGGAACAATTTCGCTTCAAAATGGCCAAAAGTTGCAATACCCCCCAAAGGAACAATTTCGCCTCAAAATGGCAAAAAATTGCAATACCCTCCCAAAGGAACAATTTCGCCTCAAAATGCCGAAAAGTTGCAATACCCCCTTAAAGGAACAATTTCGCTTCAAAATGGCCAAAAGTTGCAATACCCCCCCAAAGGAACAATTTCGCCTCAAAATGCCGAAAAGTTGCAATACCCCCGAAAGGAACAATTTCACTTCAAAATGGCCAAAAGATGCAATACCCCCCAAAGCAACAATTTCGCCTCAAAATGAAAAAAAAATTTCAATACCCCCCAAAGGAACAATTTCGCTTCAAAATGCCGAAAAGTTGCAATACCCCCCAAAGGTACAATTTCGCTTCAAAATGGCCAAAAATTGCAATACCCCCCCAAAGGACCAATTTCGCCTCAAAATGCCGAAAAGTTGCAATACCCCCCCAAAGGAACAATTTCGCTTCAAAATGGCCAAAAGTTGCAATACCCCCCCAAAGGAACAATTTCGCCTCAAAATGCCGAAAAGTTGCAATACCCCCCGAAAGGAACAATTTCGCTTCAAAATGGCCAAAAGTTGCAATACCCCCCAAAGGAACAATTTCGCCTCAAAATGGCAAAAAATTGCAATACCCCCCAAAGGAACAATTTCACCTCAAAATGCTGAAAAGTTGCAATACCCCCGAAAGGAACAATTTTGCTTCAAAATGGCCAAAAGTTGCAACACCCCCCAAAAGGAACAATTTCGCCTCAAAATGGCAAAAAATTGCAATACTCCCCCCAAAAGAACAATTTCGCTTCAAAATGCCGAAAAGTTGCAATACCCCCCCAAAAGGTACAATTTTGCTTCAAAATGGCCAAAAGTTGCAATACCCCCCCAAAGGAACAATTTCGCCTCAAAATGGAAAAAAAATTGCAATACCCCCCCAAAGGAACAATTTCGCCTCAAAATGCCTAAAAGTTGCAATACCCCCCGAAAGGAACAATTTCACTTCAAAATGGCCAAAAGTTGCAATACCCCCCCAAAGGAACAATTTCGCCTCAAAATGCCGAAAAATTGCAATACCCCCCCAAAGGAACAATTTCGCCTCAAAATGGCAAAAAATTGCAATACCCCCCCCAAAGGACCAATTTCGCCTCAAAATGCCGAAAAGTTGCAATACCCCCCCAAAGGTACAATTTCACTTCAAAATGGCCAAAAGTTGCAATACCCCCCCAAAGGAACAATTTCGCCTCAAAATGCCGAAAAGTTGCAATACCCCCCGAAAGGAACAATTTCGCTTCAAAATGGCCAAAAGTTGCAATACCCCCCCAAAGGAACAATTTCGCCTCAAAATGAAATAAAAATTGCAATACCCCCCCAAAAGAACAATTCCGACTCAAAATGCCGAAAAGTTGCAATACCCCCGAAAGGAACAATTTCGCTTCAAAATGGCCAAAAGTTGCAATACCCCCCAAAGGAACAATTTCGCCTCAAAATGGCAAAAAATTGCAATACCCTCCCAAAGGAACAATTTCGCCTCAAAATGCCGAAAAGTTGCAATACCCCCCCAAAGGAACAATTTCGCTTCAAAATGGCCAAAAGTTGCAATACCCCCCCAAAGGAACAATTTCGCCTCAAAATGCCGAAAAGTTGCAATACCCCCGAAAGGAACAATTTCGCTTCAAAATGGCCAAAAGATGCAATACCCCCCAAAGCAACAATTTCGCCTCAAAATGAAAAAAAAATTTCAATACCCCCCAAAGGAACAATTTCGCTTCAAAATGCCGAAAAGTTGCAATACCCCCCAAAGGTACAATTTCGCTTCAAAATGGCCAAAAATTGCAATACCCCCCCAAAGGAACAATTTCGCCTCAAAATGGCAAAAAATTGCAATACCCCCCCAAAGGACCAATTTCGCCTCAAAATGCCGAAAAGTTGCAATACCCCCCCAAAGGAACAATTTCGCTTCAAAATGGCCAAAAGTTGCAATACCCCCCCAAAGGAACAATTTCGCGTCAAAATGCCGAAAAGTTGCAATACCCCCCCGAAAGGAACAATTTCACTTCAAAATGGCCAAAAGTTGCAATACCCCCCCAAAGGAACAATTTCGCCTCAAAATGGCAAAAAATTGCAATACCCCCCCAAAGGAACAATTTCACCTCAAAATGCTGAAAAGTTGCAATACCCCCGAAAGGAACAATTTTGCTTCAAAATGGCCAAAAGTTGCAATACCCCCCCAAAGGAACAATTTCGCCTCAAAATGGCAAAAAATTGCAATACCCCCCAAAAGAACAATTTCGCTTCAAAATGCCGAAAAGTTGCAATACCCCCCCAAAAGGTACAATTTCGCTTCAAAATGGCCAAAAGTTGCAATACCCCCCCAAAGGAACAATTTCGCCTCAAAATGGAAAAAATATTGCAATACCCCCCAAAGGAACAATTTCGCCTCAAAATGCCTAAAAGTTGCAATACCCCCCGAAAGGAACAATTTCGCTTCAAAATGGCCAAAAGTTGCAACACCCCCCCAAAGGAACAATTTCGCCTCAAAATGGCAAAAAATTGCAATACCCCCCCAAAGGAACAATTTCGCTTCAAAATGGCCAAAAGTTGCAATACCCCCAAAGGAACAATTTCGCCACAAAAGGGCAAAAAAATGCAATACCCCCCCAAAGGAACAATTTCGCTTCAAAATGGCCAAAAGATGCAATACCTCCCCAAAGGTACAATTTCGCCTCAAAATGGCAAAAAATTGCAATACCCCCCCAAAGGACCAATTTCGCCTCAAAATGCCGAAAAGTTGCAATACCCCCCCAAAGAAACAATTTCGCTTCAAAATGGCCAAAAGTTGCAATACCCCCCCAAAGGAACAATTTCGCGTCAAAATGCCGAAAAGTTGCAATACCCCCCGAAAGGAACAATTTCACTTCAAAATGGCCAAAAGTTGCAATACCCCCCCAAAGGAACAATTTCGCCTCAAAATGGCAAAAAATTGCAATACCCCCCCAAAGGAACAATTTCACCTCAAAATGCTGAAAAGTTGCAATACCCCCGAAAGGAACAATTTTGCTTCAAAATGGCCAAAAGTTGCAATACCCCCCCAAAGGAACAATTTCGCCTCAAAATGGCAAAAAATTGCAATACCCCCCAAAAGAACAATTTCGCTTCAAAATGCCGAAAAGTTGCAATACCCCCCCAAAAGGTACAATTTCGCTTCAAAATGGCCAAAAGTTGCAATACCCCCCCAAAGGAACAATTTCGCCTCAAAATGGAAAAAATATTGCAATACCCCCCAAAGGAACAATTTCGCCTCAAAATGCCTAAAAGTTGCAATACCCCCCGAAAGGAACAATTTCGCTTCAAAATGGCCAAAAGTTGCAACACCCCCCCAAAGGAACAATTTCGCCTCAAAATGGCAAAAAATTGCAATACCCCCCCAAAGGAACAATTTCGCTTCAAAATGGCCAAAAGTTGCAATACCCCCAAAGGAACAATTTCGCCACAAAAGGGCAAAAAAAATGCAATACCCCCCCCAAAGGAACAATTTCTCTTCAAAATGGCCAAAAGATGCAATACCCCCCAAAGCAACAATTTCGCCTCAAAATGAAAAAAAAATTGCAATACCCCCCCAAAGGAACAATTTCGCTTCAAAATGCCGAAAAGTTGCAATACCTCCCCAAAGGTATAATTTCACTTCAAAATGGCCAAAAATTGCAATACCCCCCCAAAGGAACAATTTCACCTCAAAATGGCAAAAAATTGCAATACCCCCCAAGGAACAATTTCGCCTCAAAATGCCGAAAAGTTGCAATACCCCCCAAAGGAACAATTTCGCTTCAAAATGGCCAAAAGTTGCAATACCCCCCCAAAGGAACAATTTCGCCTCAAAATGGCAAAAAATTGCAATACCCCCCCAAAGGAACAATTTCGCCTCAAAATGCCGAAAAGTTGCAATACCCCCCCAAAAGGTACAATTTCGCTTCAAAATGGCCAAAAGTTGCAATACCCCCCCAAAGGAACAATTTCGCCTCAAAATGGAAAAAAAATTGCAATACCCCCCAAAGGAACAATTTCGCCTCAAAATGCCTAAAAGTTGCAATACCCCCCGAAAGGAACAATTTCGCTTCAAAATGGCCAAAAGTTGCAACACCCCCCCAAAGGAACAATTTCGCCTCAAAATGGCAAAAAAATGCAATACCCCCCCAAAGGAACAATTTCGCTTCAAAATGGCCAAAAGTTGCAATACCCCCCAAAGGAACAATTTCGCCACAAAAGGGCAAAAAAAATGCAATACCCCCCCAAAGGAACAATTTCGCTTCAAAATGGCCAAAAGATGCAATACCCCCCAAAGCAACAATTTCGCCTCAAAATGAAAAAAAAATTGCAATACCCCCCCAAAGGAACAATTTCGCTTCAAAATGCCGAAAAGTTGCAATACCCCCCCAAAGGTACAATTTCGCTTCAAAATGGCCAAAAATTGCAATACCCCCCAAAGGAACAATTTCGCCTCAAAATGCCGAAAAGTTGCAATACCACCCCAAAGGAACAATTTCGCTTCAAAATGGCCAAAAGTTGCAATACCCCCCCAAAGGAACAATTTCGCCTCAAAATGGCAAAAAATTGCAATACCCCCCAAAGGAACAATTTCGCCTCAAAATGCCGAAAAGTTGCAATACCCCCCAAAGGAACAATTTCGCTTCAAAATGGCCAAAAGTTGCAATACCCCCCCAAAGGAACAATTTCGCCTCAAAATGCCGAAAAGTTGCAATACCCCCCGAAAGGAACATTTTCGCTTCAAAATGGCCAAAAGTTGCAATACCCCCCAAAGGAACAATTTCGCCTCAAAATGGCAAAAAATTGCAATACCCCCCCAAAGGAACAATTTCGCCTCAAAATGCTGAAAAGTTGCAATACCCCCGAAAGGAACAATTTTGCTTCAAAATGGCCAAAAGTTGCAATACCCCCCCAAAGGAACAATTTCGCCTCAAAATGGCAAAAAATTGCAATACCCCCCCAAAAGAACAATTTCGCTTCAAAATGCTGAAAAGTTGCAATACCCCCCCAAGGGAAAATTTCGCTTCAAAATGGCCAAAAGTTGCAATACCCCCCCAAAGGAACAATTTCGCCTCAAAATGGAAAAAAAATTGCAATACCCCCCAAAGGAACAATTTCGCCTCAAAATGCCGAAAAGTTGCAATACCCCCGAAAGGAACAATTTCGCTTCAAAATGACCAAAAGTTGCAATACCCCCCCAAAGGAACAATTTCGCCTCAAAATGGCAAAAAATTGCAATACCCCCCAAAGGAACAATTTCGCTTCAAAAAGGCCAAAAGTTGCAATACCCCCCAAAGGAACAATTTCGCCACAAAATGGCAAAAAATTGCAATACCCCCCGAAAGGAACAATTTCGCTTCAAAATGGCCAAAAGTTGCAATACCCCCCCAAAGGAACAATTTCGCCTCAAAATGAAATAAAAATTGCAATACCCCCCCAAAGGAACAATTTCGACTCAAAATGCCGAAAAGTTGCAATACCCCCGAAAGGAACAATTTCGCTTCAAAATGGCCAAAAGTTGCAATACCCCCCAAAGGAACAATTTCGCCTCAAAATGGCAAAAAATTGCAATACCCTCCCAAAGGAACAATTTCGCCTCAAAATGCCGAAAAGTTGCAATACCCCCTTAAAGGAACAATTTCGCTTCAAAATGGCCAAAAGTTGCAATACCCCCCCAAAGGAACAATTTCGCCTCAAAATGCCGAAAAGTTGCAATACCCCCGAAAGGAACAATTTCACTTCAAAATGGCCAAAAGATGCAATACCCCCCAAAGCAACAATTTCGCCTCAAAATGAAAAAAAAATTTCAATACCCCCCAAAGGAACAATTTCGCCTCAAAATGCCGAAAAGTTGCAATACCCCCCGAAAGGAACAATTTCGCTTCAAAATGGCCAAAAGTTGCAATACCCCCCAAAGGAACAATTTCGCCTCAAAATGGCAAAAAATTGCAATACCCCCCAAAGGAACAATTTCACCTCAAAATGCTGAAAAGTTGCAATACCCCCGAAAGGAACAATTTTGCTTCAAAATGGCCAAAAGTTGCAACACCCCCCAAAAGGAACAATTTCGCCTCAAAATGGCAAAAAATTGCAATACTCCCCCCAAAAGAACAATTTCGCTTCAAAATGCCGAAAAGTTGCAATACCCCCCCAAAAGGTACAATTTCGCTTCAAAATGGCCAAAAGTTGCAATACCCCCCCAAAGGAACAATTTCGCCTCAAAATGGAAAAAAAATTGCAATACCCCCCCAAAGGAACAATTTCGCCTCAAAATGCCTAAAAGTTGCAATACCCCCCGAAAGGAACAATTTCACTTCAAAATGGCCAAAAGTTGCAATACCCCCCCAAAGGAACAATTTCGCCTCAAAATGCCGAAAAATTGCAATACCCCCCCAAAGGAACAATTTCGCCTCAAAATGGCAAAAAATTGCAATACCCCCCCCAAAGGACCAATTTCGCCTCAAAATGCCGAAAAGTTGCAATACCCCCCCAAAGGTACAATTTCACTTCAAAATGGCCAAAAGTTGCAATACCCCCCCAAAGGAACAATTTCGCCTCAAAATGCCGAAAAGTTGCAATACCCCCCGAAAGGAACAATTTCGCTTCAAAATGGCCAAAAGTTGCAATACCCCCCCAAAGGAACAATTTCGCTTCAAAATGCCGAAAAGTTGCAATACCCCCCCAAAAGGTACAATTTCGCTTCAAAATGGCCAAAAGTTGCAATACCCCCCCAAAGGAACAATTTCGCCTCAAAATGGAAAAAAAATTGCAATACCCCCCCAAAGGAACAATTTCGCCTTAAAATGCCTAAAAGTTGCAATACCCCCCGAAAGGAACAATTTCGCTTCAAAATGGCAAAAAATTGCAATACCCCCCCAAAGGAACAATTTCGCTTCAAAATGGCCAAAAGTTGCAATACCCCCCAAAGGAACAATTTCGCCACAAAAGGGCAAAAAAATGCAATACCCCCCCCCAAAGGAACAATTTCGCTTCAAAATGGCCAAAAGATGCAATACCCCCCCAAAGCAACAATTTCGCCTCAAAATGAAAAAAAAATTGCAATACCTTACCAAAAGAACAATTTCGCTTCAAAATGCCGAAAAGTTGCAATACCCCCCCGAAAGGAACAATTTCACTTCAAAATGGCCAAAAGTTGCAATACCCCCCCAAAGGAACAATTTCGCCTCAAAATGGCAAAAAATTGCAATACCCCCCCAAAGGAACAATTTCACCTCAAAATGCTGAAAAGTTGCAATACCCCCGAAAGGAACAATTTTGCTTCAAAATGGCCAAAAGTTGCAATACCCCCCCAAAGGAACAATTTCGCCTCAAAATGGCAAAAAATTGCAATACCCCCCAAAAGAACAATTTCGCTTCAAAATGCCGAAAAGTTGCAATACCCCCCCAAAAGGTACAATTTCGCTTCAAAATGGCCAAAAGTTGCAATACCCCCCCAAAGGAACAATTTCGCCTCAAAATGGAAAAAATATTGCAATACCCCCCAAAGGAACAATTTCGCCTCAAAATGCCTAAAAGTTGCAATACCCCCCGAAAGGAACAATTTCGCTTCAAAATGGCCAAAAGATGCAATACCTCCCCAAAGGTACAATTTCGCCTCAAAATGGCAAAAAATTGCAATACCCCCCCAAAGGACCAATTTCGCCTCAAAATGCCGAAAAGTTGCAATACCCCCCCAAAGAAACAATTTCGCTTCAAAATGGCCAAAAGTTGCAATACCCCCCCAAAGGAACAATTTCGCGTCAAAATGCCGAAAAGTTGCAATACCCCCCGAAAGGAACAATTTCACTTCAAAATGGCCAAAAGTTGCAATACCCCCCCAAAGGAACAATTTCGCCTCAAAATGGCAAAAAATTGCAATACCCCCCCAAAGGAACAATTTCACCTCAAAATGCTGAAAAGTTGCAATACCCCCGAAAGGAACAATTTTGCTTCAAAATGGCCAAAAGTTGCAATACCCCCCCAAAGGAACAATTTCGCCTCAAAATGGCAAAAAATTGCAATACCCCCCAAAAGAACAATTTCGCTTCAAAATGCCGAAAAGTTGCAATACCCCCCCAAAAGGTACAATTTCGCTTCAAAATGGCCAAAAGTTGCAATACCCCCCCAAAGGAACAATTTCGCCTCAAAATGGAAAAAATATTGCAATACCCCCCAAAGGAACAATTTCGCCTCAAAATGCCTAAAAGTTGCAATACCCCCCGAAAGGAACAATTTCGCTTCAAAATGGCCAAAAGTTGCAACACCCCCCCAAAGGAACAATTTCGCCTCAAAATGGCAAAAAATTGCAATACCCCCCAAAGGAACAATTTCGCTTCAAAATGGCCAAAAGTTGCAATACCCCCAAAGGAACAATTTCGCCACAAAAGGGCAAAAAAAATGCAATACCCCCCCCCAAAGGAACAATTTCTCTTCAAAATGGCCAAAAGATGCAATACCCCCCAAAGCAACAATTTCGCCTCAAAATGAAAAAAAAATTGCAATACCCCCCCAAAGGAACAATTTCGCTTCAAAATGCCGAAAAGTTGCAATACCTCCCCAAAGGTATAATTTCACTTCAAAATGGCCAAAAATTGCAATACCCCCCCAAAGGAACAATTTCACCTCAAAATGGCAAAAAATTGCAATACCCCCCAAGGAACAATTTCGCCTCAAAATGCCGAAAAGTTGCAATACCCCCCAAAGGAACAATTTCGCTTCAAAATGGCCAAAAGTTGCAATACCCCCCCAAAGGAACAATTTCGCCTCAAAATGGCAAAAAATTGCAATACCCCCCCAAAGGAACAATTTCGCCTCAAAATGCCGAAAAGTTGCAATACCCCCCCAAAAGGTACAATTTCGCTTCAAAATGGCCAAAAGTTGCAATACCCCCCCAAAGGAACAATTTCGCCTCAAAATGGAAAAAAAATTGCAATACCCCCCAAAGGAACAATTTCGCCTCAAAATGCCTAAAAGTTGCAATACCCCCCGAAAGGAACAATTTCGCTTCAAAATGGCCAAAAGTTGCAACACCCCCCCAAAGGAACAATTTCGCCTCAAAATGGCAAAAAAATGCAATACCCCCCCAAAGGAACAATTTCGCTTCAAAATGGCCAAAAGTTGCAATACCCCCCAAAGGAACAATTTCGCCACAAAAGGGCAAAAAAAATGCAATACCCCCCCAAAGGAACAATTTCGCTTCAAAATGGCCAAAAGATGCAATACCCCCCAAAGCAACAATTTCGCCTCAAAATGAAAAAAAAATTGCAATACCCCCCCAAAGGAACAATTTCGCTTCAAAATGCCGAAAAGTTGCAATACCCCCCCAAAGGTACAATTTCGCTTCAAAATGGCCAAAAATTGCAATACCCCCCAAAGGAACAATTTCGCCTCAAAATGCCGAAAAGTTGCAATACCACCCCAAAGGAACAATTTCGCTTCAAAATGGCCAAAAGTTGCAATACCCCCCCAAAGGAACAATTTCGCCTCAAAATGGCAAAAAATTGCAATACCCCCCAAAGGAACAATTTCGCCTCAAAATGCCGAAAAGTTGCAATACCCCCCAAAGGAACAATTTCGCTTCAAAATGGCCAAAAGTTGCAATACCCCCCCAAAGGAACAATTTCGCCTCAAAATGCCGAAAAGTTGCAATACCCCCCGAAAGGAACAATTTCGCTTCAAAATGGCCAAAAGTTGCAATACCCCCCAAAGGAACAATTTCGCCTCAAAATGGCAAAAAATTGCAATACCCCCCCAAAGGAACAATTTCGCCTCAAAATGCTGAAAAGTTGCAATACCCCCGAAAGGAACAATTTTGCTTCAAAATGGCCAAAAGTTGCAATACCCCCCCAAAGGAACAATTTCGCCTCAAAATGGCAAAAAATTGCAATACCCCCCCAAAAGAACAATTTCGCTTCAAAATGCTGAAAAGTTGCAATACCCCCCCAAGGGAAAATTTCGCTTCAAAATGGCCAAAAGTTGCAATACCCCCCCAAAGGAACAATTTCGCCTCAAAATGGAAAAAAAATTGCAATACCCCCCAAAGGAACAATTTCGCCTCAAAATGCCGAAAAGTTGCAATACCCCCGAAAGGAACAATTTCGCTTCAAAATGACCAAAAGTTGCAATACCCCCCCAAAGGAACAATTTCGCCTCAAAATGGCAAAAAATTGCAATACCCCCCAAAGGAACAATTTCGCTTCAAAAAGGCCAAAAGTTGCAATACCCCCCAAAGGAACAATTTCGCCACAAAATGGCAAAAAATTGCAATACCCCCCGAAAGGAACAATTTCGCTTCAAAATGGCCAAAAGTTGCAATACCCCCCAAAGGAACAATTTCGCCTCAAAATGGCAAAAAATTGCAATACCCTCCCAAAGGAACAATTTCGCCTCAAAATGCCGAAAAGTTGCAATACCCCCTTAAAGGAACAATTTCGCCTCAAAATGAAATAAAAATTGCAATACCCCCCCAAAGGAACAATTTCGACTCAAAATGCCGAAAAGTTGCAATACCCCCGAAAGGAACAATTTCGCTTCAAAATGGCCAAAAGTTGCAATACCCCCCAAAGGAACAATTTCGCCTCAAAATGGCAAAAATTTGCAATACCCTCCCAAAGGAACAATTTCGCCTCAAAATGCCGAAAAGTTGCAATACCCCCTTAAAGGAACAATTTCGCTTCAAAATGGCCAAAAGTTGCAATACCCCCCCAAAGGAACAATTTCGCCTCAAAATGCCGAAAAGTTGCAATACCCCCGAAAGGAACAATTTCACTTCAAAATGGCCAAAAGATGCAATACCCCCCAAAGCAACAATTTCGCCTCAAAATGAAAAAAAAATTTCAATACCCCCCAAAGGAACAATTTCGCCTCAAAATGCCGAAAAGTTGCAATACCCCCCGAAAGGAACAATTTCGCTTCAAAATGGCCAAAAGTTGCAATACCCCCCAAAGGAACAATTTCGCCTCAAAATGGCAAAAAATTGCAATACCCCCCAAAGGAACAATTTCACCTCAAAATGCTGAAAAGTTGCAATACCCCCGAAAGGAACAATTTTGCTTCAAAATGGCCAAAAGTTGCAACACCCCCCAAAAGGAACAATTTCGCCTCAAAATGGCAAAAAATTGCAATACTCCCCCCAAAAGAACAATTTCGCTTCAAAATGCCGAAAAGTTGCAATACCCCCCCAAAAGGTACAATTTCGCTTCAAAATGGCCAAAAGTTGCAATACCCCCCCAAAGGAACAATTTCGCCTCAAAATGGAAAAAAAATTGCAATACCCCCCCAAAGGAACAATTTCGCCTCAAAATGCCTAAAAGTTGCAATACCCCCCGAAAGGAACAATTTCACTTCAAAATGGCCAAAAGTTGCAATACCCCCCCAAAGGAACAATTTCGCCTCAAAATGCCGAAAAATTGCAATACCCCCCCAAAGGAACAATTTCGCCTCAAAATGGCAAAAAATTGCAATACCCCCCCCAAAGGACCAATTTCGCCTCAAAATGCCGAAAAGTTGCAATACCCCCCCAAAGGTACAATTTCACTTCAAAATGGCCAAAAGTTGCAATACCCCCCCAAAGGAACAATTTCGCCTCAAAATGCCGAAAAGTTGCAATACCCCCCGAAAGGAACAATTTCGCTTCAAAATGGCCAAAAGTTGCAATACCCCCCCAAAGGAACAATTTCGCTTCAAAATGCCGAAAAGTTGCAATACCCCCCCAAAAGGTACAATTTCGCTTCAAAATGGCCAAAAGTTGCAATACCCCCCCAAAGGAACAATTTCGCCTCAAAATGGAAAAAAAATTGCAATACCCCCCCAAAGGAACAATTTCGCCTTAAAATGCCTAAAAGTTGCAATACCCCCCGAAAGGAACAATTTCGCTTCAAAATGGCAAAAAATTGCAATACCCCCCCAAAGGAACAATTTCGCTTCAAAATGGCCAAAAGTTGCAATACCCCCCAAAGGAACAATTTCGCCACAAAAGGGCAAAAAAATGCAATACCCCCCCCCAAAGGAACAATTTCGCTTCAAAATGGCCAAAAGATGCAATACCCCCCCAAAGCAACAATTTCGCCTCAAAATGAAAAAAAAATTGCAATACCTTACCAAAAGAACAATTTCGCTTCAAAATGCCGAAAAGTTGCAATACCTCCCCAAAGGTACAATTTCGCTTCAAAATGGCCAAAAATTGCAATACCCCCCCAAAGGAACAATTTCACCTCAAAATGGCAAAAAATTGCAATACCCCCCCAAGGAACAATTTCGCCTCAAAATGGCCAAAAGTTGCAATACCCCCCCAAAGGAACAATTTCGCCTCAAAATGCCGAAAAGTTGCAATACCCCCCGAAAGGAACAATTTCGCTTCAAAATGGCCAAAAGTTGCAATACCCCCCCAAAGGAACAATTTCACCTCAAAATGGCAAAAAATTGCAATACCCCCCAAAGGAACAATTTCGCCTCAAAATGCCGAAAATTTGCAATACCCCCCAAAGGAACAATTTCTCTTCAAAATGGCCAAAAGATGCAATACCCCCCAAAGCAACAATTTCGCCTCAAAATGAAAAAAAAATTGCAATACCCCCCCAAAGGAACAATTTCGCTTCAAAATGCCGAAAAGTTGCAATACCTCCCCAAAGGTACAATTTCACTTCAAAATGGCCAAAAATTGCAATACCCCCCCAAAGGAACAATTTCACCTCAAAATGGCAAAAAATTGCAATACCCCCCAAGGAACAATTTCGCCTCAAAATGCCGAAAAGTTGCAATACCCCCCAAAGGAACAATTTCGCTTCAAAATGGCCAAAAGTTGCAATACCCCCCCAAAGGAACAATTTCGCCTCAAAATGGCAAAAAATTGCAATACCCCCCCAAAGGAACAATTTCGCCTCAAAATGCCGAAAAGTTGCAATACCCCCCCAAAAGGTACAATTTCGCTTCAAAATGGCCAAAAGTTGCAATACCCCCCCAAAGGAACAATTTCGCCTCAAAATGGAAAAAAAATTGCAATACCCCCCAAAGGAACAATTTCGCCTCAAAATGCCTAAAAGTTGCAATACCCCCCGAAAGGAACAATTTCGCTTCAAAATGGCCAAAAGTTGCAACACCCCCCCAAAGGAACAATTTCGCCTCAAAATGGCAAAAAAATGCAATACCCCCCCAAAGGAACAATTTCGCTTCAAAATGGCCAAAAGTTGCAATACCCCCCAAAGGAACAATTTCGCCACAAAAGGGCAAAAAAAATGCAATACCCCCCCAAAGGAACAATTTCGCTTCAAAATGGCCAAAAGATGCAATACCCCCAAAGCAACAATTTCGCCTCAAAATGAAAAAAAAATTGCAATACCCCCCCAAAGGAACAATTTCGCTTCAAAATGCCGAAAAGTTGCAATACCCCCCCAAAGGTACAATTTCGCTTCAAAATGGCCAAAAATTGCAATACCCCCCAAAGGAACAATTTCGCCTCAAAATGCCGAAAAGTTGCAATACCACCCCAAAGGAACAATTTCGCTTCAAAATGGCCAAAAGTTGCAATACCCCCCCAAAGGAACAATTTCGCCTCAAAATGGCAAAAAATTGCAATACCCCCCCAAAGGAACAATTTCGCCTCAAAATGCCGAAAAGGTGCAATACCCCCCCAAAGGAACAATTTCGCTTCAAAATGGCCAAAAGTTGCAATACCCCCCCAAAGGAACAATTTCGCCTCAAAATGCCGAAAAGTTGCAATACCCCCCGAAAGGAACAATTTCGCTTCAAAATGGCCAAAAGTTGCAATACCCCCCAAAGGAACAATTTCGCCTCAAAATGGCAAAAAATTGCAATACCCCCCCAAAGGAACAATTTCGCCTCAAAATGCTGAAAAGTTGCAATACCCCCGAAAGGAACAATTTTGCTTCAAAATGGCCAAAAGTTGCAATACCCCCCCAAAGGAACAATTTCGCCTCAAAATGGCAAAAAATTGCAATACCCCCCCAAAAGAACAATTTCGCTTCAAAATGCTGAAAAGTTGCAATACCCCCCCAAGGGAAAATTTCGCTTCAAAATGGCCAAAAGTTGCAATACCCCCCCAAAGGAACAATTTCGCCTCAAAATGGAAAAAAAATTGCAATACCCCCCAAAGGAACAATTTCGCCTCAAAATGCCGAAAAGTTGCAATACCCCCCGAAAGGAACAATTTCGCTTCAAAATGACCAAAAGTTGCAATACCCCCCCAAAGGAACAATTTCGCCTCAAAATGGCAAAAAATTGCAATACCCCCCAAAGGAACAATTTCGCTTCAAAAAGGCCAAAAGTTGCAATACCCCCCAAAGGAACAATTTCGCCACAAAATGGCAAAAAATTGCAATACCCCCCGAAAGGAACAATTTCGCTTCAAAATGGCCAAAAGTTGCAATACCCCCCCAAAGGAACAATTTCGCCTCAAAATGAAATAAAAATTGCAATACCCCCCCAAAGGAACAATTTCGACTCAAAATGCCGAAAAGTTGCAATACCCCCGAAAGGAACAATTTCGCTTCAAAATGGCCAAAAGTTGCAATACCCCCCAAAGGAACAATTTCGCCTCAAAATGGCAAAAAATTGCAATACCCTCCCAAAGGAACAATTTCGCCTCAAAATGCCGAAAAGTTGCAATACCCCCTTAAAGGAACAATTTCGCTTCAAAATGGCCAAAAGTTGCAATACCCCCCCAAAGGAACAATTTCGCCTCAAAATGCCGAAAAGTTGCAATACCCCCGAAAGGAACAATTTCACTTCAAAATGGCCAAAAGATGCAATACCCCCCAAAGCAACAATTTCGCCTCAAAATGAAAAAAAAATTTCAATACCCCCCAAAGGAACAATTTCGCTTCAAAATGCCGAAAAGTTGCAATACCCCCCAAAGGTACAATTTCGCTTCAAAATGGCCAAAAATTGCAATACCCCCCCAAAGGACCAATTTCGCCTCAAAATGCCGAAAAGTTGCAATACCCCCCCAAAGGAACAATTTCGCTTCAAAATGGCCAAAAGTTGCAATACCCCCCCAAAGGAACAATTTCGCCTCAAAATGCCGAAAAGTTGCAATACCCCCCGAAAGGAACAATTTCGCTTCAAAATGGCCAAAAGTTGCAATACCCCCCAAAGGAACAATTTCGCCTCAAAATGGCAAAAAATTGCAATACCCCCCAAAGGAACAATTTCACCTCAAAATGCTGAAAAGTTGCAATACCCCCGAAAGGAACAATTTTGCTTCAAAATGGCCAAAAGTTGCAACACCCCCCAAAAGGAACAATTTCGCCTCAAAATGGCAAAAAATTGCAATACTCCCCCCAAAAGAACAATTTCGCTTCAAAATGCCGAAAAGTTGCAATACCCCCCCAAAAGGTACAATTTCGCTTCAAAATGGCCAAAAGTTGCAATACCCCCCGAAAGGAACAATTTCACTTCAAAATGGCCAAAAGTTGCAATACCCCCCCAAAGGAACAATTTCGCCTCAAAATGCCGAAAAAATTGCAATACCCCACCAAAGGAACAATTTCGCCTCAAAATGCCGAAAAGTTGCAATACCCCCCCAAAGGTACAATTTCACTTCAAAATGGCCAAAAGTTGCAATACTCCCCCCAAAAGAACAATTTCGCCTCAAAATGGAAAAAAAATTGCAATACCCCCCCAAAGGAACAATTTCGCCTCAAAATGCCTAAAAGTTGCAATACCCCCCGAAAGGAACAATTTCACTTCAAAATGGCCAAAAGTTGCAATACCCCCCCAAAGGAACAATTTCGCCTCAAAATGCCGAAAAATTGCAATACCCCCCCAAAGGAACAATTTCGCCTCAAAATGGCAAAAAATTGCAATACCCCCCCAAAGGACCAATTTCGCCTCAAAATGCCGAAAAGTTGCAATACCCCCCCAAAGGTACAATTTCACTTCAAAATGGCCAAAAGTTGCAATACCCCCCCAAAGGAACAATTTCGCCTCAAAATGCCGAAAAGTTGCAATACCCCCCGAAAGGAACAATTTCGCTTCAAAATGGCCAAAAGTTGCAATACCCCCCCAAAGGAACAATTTCGCCTCAAAATGAAATAAAAATTGCAATACCCCCCCAAAAGAACAATTCCGACTCAAAATGCCGAAAAGTTGCAATACCCCCGAAAGGAACAGTTTCGCTTCAAAATGGCCAAAAGTTGCAATACCCCCCAAAGGAACAATTTCGCCTCAAAATGGCAAAAAATTGCAATACCCTCCCAAAGGAACAATTTCGCCTCAAAATGCCGAAAAGTTGCAATACCCCCCCAAAGGAACAATTTCGCTTCAAAATGGCCAAAAGTTGCAATACCCCCCCAAAGGAACAATTTCGCCTCAAAATGCCGAAAAGTTGCAATACCCCCGAAAGGAACAATTTCGCTTCAAAATGGCCAAAAGATGCAATACCCCCCAAAGCAACAATTTCGCCTCAAAATGAAAAAAAAATTTCAATACCCCCCAAAGGAACAATTTCGCTTCAAAATGCCGAAAAGTTGCAATACCCCCCAAAGGTACAATTTCGCTTCAAAATGGCCAAAAATTGCAATACCCCCCCAAAGGAACAATTTCGCCTCAAAATGGCAAAAAATTGCAATACCCCCCCAAAGGACCAATTTCGCCTCAAAATGCCGAAAAGTTGCAATACCCCCCCAAAAGAACAATTTCGCTTCAAAATGGCCAACAGTTGCAATACCCCCCCAAAGGAACAATTTCGCCTCAAAATGCCGAAAAGTTGCAATACCCCCCGAAAGGAACAATTTCGCTTCAAAATGGCCAAAAGTTGCAATACCCCCCCAAAGGAACAATTTCGCCTCAAAATGGCAAAAAATTGCAATACCCCCCCAAAGGAACAATTTCGCCTCAAAATGCCGAAAAGTTGCAATACCCCCCGAAAGGAACAATTTCGCTTCAAAATGGCCAAAAGTTGCAATACCCCCCCAAAGGAACAATTTCGCCTCAAAATGGCAAAAAATTGCAATACTCCCCCCAAAAGAACAATTTCGCTTCAAAATGCCGAAAAGTTGCAATACCCCCCCAAAAGGTACAATTTCGCTTCAAAATGGCCAAAAGTTGCAATACCCCCCGAAAGGAACAATTTCACTTCAAAATGGCCAAAAGTTGCAATACCCCCCCAAAGGAACAATTTCGCCTCAAAATGCCGAAAAAATTGCAATACCCCACCAAAGGAACAATTTCGCCTCAAAATGGCAAAAAATTGCAATACCCCCCCCAAAGGACCAATTTCGCCTCAAAATGCCGAAAAGTTGCAATACCCCCCCAAAGGTACAATTTCACTTCAAAATGGCCAAAAGTTGCAATACTCCCCCCAAAAGAACAATTTCGCCTCAAAATGGAAAAAAAATTGCAATACCCCCCCAAAGGAACAATTTCGCCTCAAAATGCCTAAAAGTTGCAATACCCCCCGAAAGGAACAATTTCACTTCAAAATGGCCAAAAGTTGCAATACCCCCCCAAAGGAACAATTTCGCCTCAAAATGCCGAAAAATTGCAATACCCCCCCAAAGGAACAATTTCGCCTCAAAATGGCAAAAAATTGCAATACCCCCCCCAAAGGACCAATTTCGCCTCAAAATGCCGAAAAGTTGCAATACCCCCCCAAAGGTACAATTTCACTTCAAAATGGCCAAAAGTTGCAATACCCCCCCAAAGGAACAATTTCGCCTCAAAATGCCGAAAAGTTGCAATACCCCCCGAAAGGAACAATTTCGCTTCAAAATGGCCAAAAGTTGCAATACCCCCCCAAAGGAACAATTTCGCCTCAAAATGAAATAAAAATTGCAATACCCCCCCAAAAGAACAATTCCGACTCAAAATGCCGAAAAGTTGCAATACCCCCGAAAGGAACAGTTTCGCTTCAAAATGGCCAAAAGTTGCAATACCCCCCAAAGGAACAATTTCGCCTCAAAATGGCAAAAAATTGCAATACCCTCCCAAAGGAACAATTTCGCCTCAAAATGCCGAAAAGTTGCAATACCCCCCCAAAGGAACAATTTCGCTTCAAAATGGCCAAAAGTTGCAATACCCCCCCAAAGGAACAATTTCGCCTCAAAATGCCGAAAAGTTGCAATACCCCCGAAAGGAACAATTTCGCTTCAAAATGGCCAAAAGATGCAATACCCCCCAAAGCAACAATTTCGCCTCAAAATGAAAAAAAAATTTCAATACCCCCCAAAGGAACAATTTCGCTTCAAAATGCCGAAAAGTTGCAATACCCCCCAAAGGTACAATTTCGCTTCAAAATGGCCAAAAATTGCAATACCCCCCCAAAGGAACAATTTCGCCTCAAAATGGCAAAAAATTGCAATACCCCCCCAAAGGACCAATTTCGCCTCAAAATGCCGAAAAGTTGCAATACCCCCCCAAAAGAACAATTTCGCTTCAAAATGGCCAACAGTTGCAATACCCCCCCAAAGGAACAATTTCGCCTCAAAATGCCGAAAAGTTGCAATACCCCCCGAAAGGAACAATTTCGCTTCAAAATGGCCAAAAGTTGCAATACCCCCCCAAAGGAACAATTTCGCCTCAAAATGGCAAAAAATTGCAATACCCCCCCAAAGGAACAATTTCGCCTCAAAATGCCGAAAAGTTGCAATACCCCCCGAAAGGAACAATTTCGCTTCAAAATGGCCAAAAGTTGCAATACCCCCCCAAAGGAACAATTTCGCCTCAAAATGGCAAAAAATTGCAATACCCCCCAAAAGAACAATTTCGCTTCAAAATGCCGAAAAGTTGCAATACCCCCCCAAAAGGTACAATTTCGCTTCAAAATGGCCAAAAGTTGCAATACCCCCCCAAAGGAACAATTTCGCCTCAAAATGGAAAAAAAATTGCAATACCCCCCCAAAGGAACAATTTCGCCTTAAAATGCCTAAAAGTTGCAATACCCCCCGAAAGGAACAATTTCGCTTCAAAATGGCAAAAAATTGCAATACCCCCCCAAAGGAACAATTTCGCTTCAAAATGGCCAAAAGTTGCAATACCCCCCAAAGGAACAATTTCGCCACAAAAGGGCAAAAAAATGCAATACCCCCCCCCAAAGGAACAATTTCGCTTCAAAATGGCCAAAAGATGCAATACCCCCCAAAGCAACAATTTCGCCTCAAAATGAAAAAAAAATTGCAATACCTTACCAAAAGAACAATTTCGCTTCAAAATGCCGAAAAGTTGCAATACCTCCCCAAAGGTACAATTTCGCTTCAAAATGGCCAAAAATTGCAATACCCCCCCAAAGGAACAATTTCACCTCAAAATGGCAAAAAATTGCAATACCCCCCCAAGGAACAATTTCGCCTCAAAATGGCCAAAAGTTGCAATACCCCCCCAAAGGAACAATTTCGCCTCAAAATGCCGAAAAGTTGCAATACCCCCCGAAAGGAACAATTTCGCTTCAAAATGGCCAAAAGTTGCAATACCCCCCCAAAGGAACAATTTCACCTCAAAATGGCAAAAAATTGCAATACCCCCCAAAGGAACAATTTCGCCTCAAAATGCCGAAAATTTGCAATACCCCCCAAAGGAACAATTTCGCTTCAAAATGGCCAAAAGTTGCAATACCCCCCCAAAGGAACAATTTCGCCTCAAAATGCCGAAAAGTTGCAATACCCCCCGAAAGGAACAATTTCGCTTCAAAATGGCCAAAAGATGCAATACCCCCCAAAGCAACAATTTCGCCTCAAAATGAAAAAAAAAATTGCAATACCCCCCAAAGGAACAATTTCGCTTCAAAATGCCGAAAAGTTGCAATACCCCCCCAAAGGTACAATTTCGCTTCAAAATGGCCAAAAATTGCAATACCCCCCCAAAGGAACAATTTCGCCTCAAAATGCCGAAAAGTTGCAATACCACCCCAAAGGAACAATTTCGCTTCAAAATGGCCAAAAGTTGCAATACCCCCCAAAGGAACAATTTCGCCTCAAAATGGCAAAAAATTGCAATACCCCCCCAAAGGAACAATTTCGCCTCAAAATGCCGAAACGTTGCAATACCCCCCCAAAGGAACAATTTCGCTTCAAAATGGCCAAAAGTTGCAATACCCCCCCAAAGGAACAATTTTGCCTCAAAATGCCGAAAAGTTGCAATACCCCCCGAAAGGAACAATTTCGCTTCAAAATGGCCAAAAATTGCAATACCCCCCCAAAGGAACAATTTCGCCTCAAAATGGCAAAAAATTGCAATACCCACCCAAAGGAACAATTTCGCCTCAAAATGCTGAAAAGTTGCAATACCCCCGAAAGGAACAATTTTGCTTCAAAATGGCCAAAAGTTGCAATACCCCCCCAAAGGAACAATTTCGCCTCAAAATGGCAAAAAATTGCAATACCCCCCCAAAAGAACAATTTCGCTTCAAAATGCCGAAAAGTTGCAATACCCCCCCAAAGGGAAAATTTCGCTTCAAAATGGCCAAAAGTTGCAATACCCCCCCAAAGGAACAATTTCGCCTCAAAATGGAAAAAAAATTGCAATACCCCCCAAAGGAACAATTTCGCCTCAAAATGCCGAAAAGTTGCAATACCCCCGAAAGGAACAATTTCGCTTCAAAATGGCCAAAAGATGCAATACTCCCCAAAGCAACAATTTCGCCTCAAAATGAAAAAAAAAATTCAATACCCCCCAAAGGAACAATTTCGCTTCAAAATGCCGAAAAGTTGCAATACCCCCCAAAGGTACAATTTCGCTTCAAAATGGCCAAAAATTGCAATACCCCCCAAAGGAACAATTTCGCCTCAAAATGGCAAAAAATTGCAATACCCCCCCAAAGGACCAATTTCGCCTCAAAATGCCGAAAAGTTGCAATACCCCCCCAAAGGAACAATTTCGCTTCAAAATGGCCAAAAGTTGCAATACCCCCCCAAAGGAACAATTTCGCCTCAAAATGCCGAAAAGTTGCAATACCCCCCGAAAGGAACAATTTCGCTTCAAAATGGCCAAAAGTTGCAATACCCCCCCAAAGGAACAATTTCGCCTCAAAATGGCAAAAAATTGCAATACCCCCCCAAAGGAACAATTTCACCTCAAAATGCTGAAAAGTTGCAATACCCCCGAAAAGAACAATTTCGCTTCAAAATGGCCAAAAGTTGCAATACCCCCCAAAGGAACAATTTCGCCTCAAAATGGCAAAAAATTGCAATACCCTCCCAAAGGAACAATTTCGCCTCAAAATGCCGAAAAGTTGCAATACCCCCCCAAAGGAACAATTTCGCTTCAAAATGGCCAAAAGTTGCAATACCCCCCCAAAGGAACAATTTCGCCTCAAAATGCCGAAAAGTTGCAATACCCCCGAAAGGAACAATTTCGCTTCAAAATGGCCAAAAGATGCAATACCCCCCAAAGCAACAATTTCGCCTCAAAATGAAAAAAAAATTTCAATACCCCCCAAAGGAACAATTTCGCTTCAAAATGCCGAAAAGTTGCAATACCCCCCAAAGGTACAATTTCGCTTCAAAATGGCCAAAAATTGCAATACCCCCCCAAAGGAACAATTTCGCCTCAAAATGGCAAAAAATTGCAATACCCCCCCAAAGGACCAATTTCGCCTCAAAATGCCGAAAAGTTGCAATACCCCCCCAAAGGAACAATTTCGCTTCAAAATGGCCAAAAGTTGCAATACCCCCCCAAAGGAACAATTTCGCCTCAAAATGCCGAAAAGTTGCAATACCCCCCGAAAGGAACAATTTCGCTTCAAAATGGCCAAAAGTTGCAATACCCCCCCAAAGGAACAATTTCGCCTCAAAATGGCAAAAAATTGCAATACCCCCCAAAGGAACAATTTCACCTCAAAATGCTGAAAAGTTGCAATACCCACGAAAAGAACAATTTCGCTTCAAAATGCCGAAAAGTTGCAATACCCCCCCAAAAGGTACAATTTCGCTTCAAAATGGCCAAAAGTTGCAATACCCCCCCAAAGGAACAATTTCGCCTCAAAATGGAAAAAAAATTGCAATACCCCCCCAAAGGAACAATTTCGCCTCAAAATGCTTAAAAGTTGCAATACCCTCCGAAAGGAACAATTTCGCTTCAAAATGGCCAAAAGTTGCAACACCCCCCCAAAGAAACAATTTCGCCTCAAAATGGCAAAAAATTGCAATACCCCCCCAAAGGTACAATTTCGCTTCAAAATGGCCAAAAGTTGCAATACCCCCCAAAGGAACAATTTCGCCTCAAAATGCCGAAAAGTTGCAATACCCCCCGAAAGGAACAATTTCGCTTCAAAATGGCCAAAAGTTGCAATACCCCCCCAAAGGTACAATTTCGCTTCAAAATGGCCAAAAGTTGCAATACCCCCCAAAGGAACAATTTCGCCTCAAAATGCCGAAAAGTTGCAATACCCCCCGAAAGGAACAATTTCGCTTCAAAATGGCCAAAAGTTGCAATACCCCCCCCAAAGGAACAATTTCGCCTCAAAATGAAATAAAAATTGCAATACCCCCCCAAAGGAACAATTTCGACTCAAAATGCCGAAAAGTTGCAATACCCCCGAAAGGAAGAATTTCGCTTCAAAATGGCCAAAAGTTGCAATACCCCCCAAAGGAACAATTTCGCCTCAAAATGGCAAAAAATTGCAATACCCTCCCAAAGGAACAATTTCGCCTCAAAATGCCGAAAAGTTGCAATACCCCCCCAAAGGAACAATTTCGCTTCAAAATGGCCAAAAGTTGCAATACCCCCCCAAAGGAACAATTTCGCCTCAAAATGCCGAAAAGTTGCAATACCCCCGAAAGGAACAATTTCGCTTCAAAATGGCCAAAAGATGCAATACCCCCCAAAGGAACAATTTCGCCTCAAAATGAAAAAAAAATTTCAATACCCCCCAAAGGAACAATTTCGCTTCAAAATGCCGAAAAGTTGCAATACCCCCCAAAGGTACAATTTCGCTTCAAAATGGCCAAAAATTGCAATACCCCCCAAAGGAACAATTTCGCCTCAAAATGGCAAAAAATTGCAATACCCCCCCAAAGGACCAATTTCGCCTCAAAATACCGAAAAGTTGCAATACCCCCCCAAAGGAACAATTTTGCTTCAAAATGGCCAAAAGTTGCAATACCCCCCCAAAGGAACATATTCGCCTCAAAATGCCGAAAAGTTGCAATACCCCCCGAAAGGAACAATTTCGCTTCAAAATGGCCAAAAGTTGCAATACCCCCCCAAAGGAACAATTTCGCCTCAAAATGGCAAAAAATTGCAATATCCCCCCCAAAGGAACAATTTCACCTCAAAATGCTGAAAAGTTGCAATACCCCCGAAAGGAACAATTTTGCTTCAAAATGGCCAAAAGTTGCAATACCCCCCCAAAGGAACAATTTCGCCTCAAAATGGCAAAAAATTGCAATACCCCCCAAAAGAACAATTTCGATTCAAAATGCCGAAAAGTTGCAATACCCCCCCAAAAGGTACAATTTCGCTTCAAAATGGCCAAAAGTTGCAATACCCCCCCAAAGGAACAATTTCGCCTCAAAATGGAAAAAAAATTGCAATACCCCCCCAAAGGAACAATTTCTCCTCAAAATGCCTAAAAGTTGCAATACCCCCCGAAAGGAACAATTTCGCTTCAAAATGGCCAAAAGTTGCAACACCCCCCCAAAGGAACAATTTCGCCTCAAAATGGCAAAAAATTGCAATACCCCCCCAAAGGAACAATTTCGCTTCAAAATGGCCAAAAGTTGCAATACCCCCCAAAGGAACAATTTCGCCACAAAAGGGCAAAAAAATGCAATACCCCCCCCAAAGGAACAATTTCGCTTCAAAATGGCCAAAAGATGCAATACCCCCCAAAGCCACAATTTCGCCTCAAAATGAAAAAAAAATTGCAATACCCTACCAAAGGAACAATTTCGCTTCAAAATGCCGAAAAGTTGCAATACCTCCCCAAAGGTACAATTTCGCTTCAAAATGGCCAAAAATTGCAATACCCCCCCAAAGGAACAATTTCGCTTCAAAATGGCCAAAAGTTGCAATACCCCCCAAAGGAACAATTTCGCCACAAAAGGGCAAAAAAGTGCAATACCCCCCCAAAGGAACAATTTCGCTTCAAAATGGCCAAAAGATGCAATACCCCCCAAAGCAACAATTTCGCCTCAAAATGCCGAAAAGTTGCAATACCCCCCGAAAGGAACAATTTCGCTTCAAAATGGCCAAAAGATGCAATACCCCCCAAAGCAACAATTTCGCCTCAAAATGAAAAAAAAATTGCAATACCCCCCCAAAGGAACAATTTCGCTTCAAAATGCCGAAAAGTTGCAATACCTCCCCAAAGGTACAATTTCGCTTCAAAATGGCCAAAAATTGCAATACACCCCCAAAAGAACAATTTCACCTCAAAATGTCGAAAAGTTGCAATACCCCCCGAAAGGAACAATTTCGCTTCAAATTGGCCAAAAGATGCAATACCCCCCAAAGCAACAAATTCGCCTCAAAATGGCCAAAAATTGCAATACCCCCCAAAGGTAAGGAACAATTTCGCCTCAAAATGGCCAAAAATTGCAATACCCCCCCAAAAGGAACAATTTCGCTTCAATATGGCCAAAAGTTGCAATACCCCCCCAAAGGAACAATTTCGCCTCAAAATGGCAAAAAATTGCAATACCCCCCCAAAGGAACAATTTCGCCTCAAAATGCCGAAAAGTTGCAATACCCCCCGAAAGGAACAATTTCGCTTCAAAATGGCCAAAAGTTGCAATACCCCCCAAAGGAACAATTTCACCTCAAAATGGCAAAAAATTGCAGTACCCCCCCAAGGAACAATTTCGCCTCAAAATGCCGAAAAGTTGCAATACCCCCCAAAGGAACAATTTCGCTTCAAAATGGCCAAAAGTTGCAATACCCCCCCAAAGGAACAATTTCGCCTCAAAATGCCGAAAAGTTTCAATACCCCCGAAAGGAACAATTTCGCTTCAAAATGGCCAAAAGATGCAATACCCCCCCAAAGCAACAATTTCGCCTTAAAATGAAAAAAAAATTTCAATACCCCCCAAAGGAACAATTTCGCTTCAAAATGCCGAAAAGTTGCAATACCCCCCAAAGGTACAATTTCGCTTCAAAATGGCCAAAAATTGCAATACCCCCCCAAAGGAACAATTTCGCCTCAAAATGGCAAAAAATTGCAATACCCCCCCAAAGGACCAATTTCGCCTCAAAATGCCGAAAAGTTGCAATACCCCCCCAAAGGAACAATTTCGCTTCAAAATGGCCAAAAGTTGCAATACCCCCCCAAAGGAACAATTTCGCCTCAAAATGCCGAAAAGTTGCAATACCCCCCGAAAGGAACAATTTCGCTTCAAAATGGCCAAAAGTTGCAATACCCCCCCAAAGGAACAATTTCGCCTCAAAATGGCAAAAAATTGCAATACCCCCCCAAAGGAACAATTTCACCTCAAAATGCTGAAAAGTTGCAATACCCCCGAAAGGAACAATTTTGCTTCAAAATGGCCAAAAGTTGCAATACCCCCCCAAAAGAACAATTTCGCCTCAAAATGGCAAAAAATTGCAATACCCCCCCAAAGGAACAATTTCGCTTCAAAATGCCGAAAAGTTGCAATACCCCCCTAAAAGGTACAATTTCGCTTCAAAATGGCCAAAAGTTGCAATACCCCCCCAAAGGAACAATTTCGCCTCAAAATGGAAAAAAAATTGCAATACCCCCCAAAGGAACAATTTCGCCTCAAAATGCCTAAAAGTTGCAATACCCCCCGAAAGGAACAATTTCGCTTCAAAATGGCCAAAAGTTGCAACACCCCCCCAAAGGAACAATTTCGCCTCAAAATGGCAAAAAAAATGCAATACCCCCCAAAGGAACAATTTCGCTTCAAAATGGCCAAAAGTTGCAATACCCCCCAAAAGGAACAATTTCGCCTCAAAATGGCCAAAAATTGTAATACCCCCCCAAAGGAACAATTTCGCTTCAGTATGGTCAAAAGTTGCAATACCCCCCCAAAGGAACAATTTCGCCTCAAAATGGCAAAAAATTGCAATACCCCCCCAAAGGAACAATTTCGCTTCAAAATGGCCAAAAGTTGCAATACCCCCCAAAAGGAACAATTTCGCCTCAAAATGGCAAAAAATTGCAATACCCCCCAAAGGAACAATTTCGCCTCAAAATGCTGAAAAGTTGCAATACCCCCCGAAAGGAACAATTTCGCTTCAAAATGGCCAAAAGTTGCAATACCCCCCCAAAGGAACAATTTCGCCTCAAAATGGCAAAAAATTGCAATACCCCCCCAAAGGAACAATTTCGCTTCAAAATGCCGAAAAGTTGCAATACCCCCCTAAAAGGTACAATTTCTCTTCAAAATGGCCAAAAGTTGCAATACCCCCCCAAAGGAACAATTTCGCCTCAAAATGGAAAAAAAATTGCAATACCCCCCAAAGGAACAATTTCGCCTCAAAATGCCTAAAAGTTGCAATACCCCCCGAAAGGAACAATTTCGCTTCAAAATGGCCAAAAGTTGCAACACCCCCCCAAAGGAACAATTTCGCCTCAAAATGGCAAAAAATTGCAATACCCCCCCAAAGGAACAATTTCGCTTCAAAATGGCCAAAAGTTGCAATACCCCCCAAAAGGAACAATTTCGCCTCAAAATGGCCAAAAATTGTAATACCCCCCAAAGGAACAATTTCGCTTCAGTATGGCCAAAAGTTGCAATACCCCCCCAAAGGAACAATTTCGCCTCAAAATGGCAAAAAATTGCAATACCCCCCCAAAGGAACAATTTCGCTTCAAAATGGCCAAAAGTTGCAATACCCCCCAAAAGGAACAATTTCGCCTCAAAATGGCAAAAAATTGCAATACCCCCCCCAAAGGAACAATTTCTCCTCAAAATGCTGAAAAGTTGCAATACCCCCCGAAAGGAACAATTTCGCTTCAAAATGGCCAAAAGTTGCAATACCCCCCCCAAAGGAAAGGAACAATTTCGCCTCAAAATGGCCAAAAATTGCAATACCCCCCCAAAGGAACAATTTCGCTTCAATATGGCCAAAAGTTGCAATACCCCCCCAAAGGAACAATTTCGCCTCAAAATGGCAAAAAATTGCAATACCCCCCCAAAGGAACAATTTCGCCTCAAAATGCCGAAAAGTTGCAATACCCCCCGAAAGGAACAATTTCGCTTCAAAATGGCCAAAAGTTGCAATACCCCCCAAAGGAACAATTTCACCTCAAAATGGCAAAAAATTGCAATACCCCCCCAAGGAACAATTTCGCCTCAAAATGCCGAAAAGTTGCAATACCCCCCCAAAGGAACAATTTCGCTTCAAAATGGCCAAAAGTTGCAATATCCCCCCAAAGGAACAATTTCGCCTCAAAATGCCGAAAAGTTGCAATACCCCCGAAAGGAACAATTTCGCTTCAAAATGGCCAAAAGATGCAATACCCCCCAAAGCAACAATTTCGCCTTAAAATGAAAAAAAAATTTCAATACCCCCCAAAGGAACAATTTCGCCTCAAAATGCCGAAAAGTTGCAATACCCCCCCAAAGGAACAATTTCGCTTCAAAATGGCCAAAAGTTGCAATACCCCCCCAAAGGAACAATTTCGCCTCAAAATGCCGAAAAGTTGCAATACCCCCCGAAAGGAACAATTTCGCTTCAAAATGGCCAAAAGTTGCAATACCCCCCCAAAGGAACAATTTCGCCTCAAAATGGCAAAAAATTGCAATACCCCCCCAAAGGAACAATTTCACCTCAAAATGCTGAAAAGTTGCAATACCCCCGAAAGGAACAATTTTGCTTCAAAATGGCCAAAAGTTGCAATACCCCCCCAAAGGAACAATTTCGCCTCAAAATGGCAAAAAATTGCAATACCCCCCCAAAAGAACAATTTTGCTTCAAAATGCCGAAAAGTTGCAATACCCCCCCAAAAGGTACAATTTCGCTTCAAAATGGCCAAAAGCTGCAATACCCCCCCAAAGGAACAATTTCGCCTCAAAATGGAAAAAAAATTGCAATACCCCCCCAAAGGAACAATTTCGCTTCAAAATGGCCAAAAGTTGCAATACCCCCCAAAAGGAACAATTTCGCCTCAAAATGGCAAAAAATTGCAATACCCCCCCAAAGGAACAATTTCGCCTCAAAATGCTGAAAAGTTGCAATACCCCCCGAAAGGAACAATTTCGCTTCAAAATGGCCAAAAGTTGCAATACCCCCCCAAAGGAACAATTTCGCCTCAAAATGGCAAAAAATTGCAATACCCCCCCAAAGGAACAATTTCGCTTCAAAATGCCGAAAAGTTGCAATACCCCCCTAAAAGGTACAATTTCGCTTCAAAATGGCCAAAAGTTGCAATACCCCCCCAAAGGAACAATTTCGCCTCAAAATGGAAAAAAAATTGCAATACCCCCCAAAGGAACAATTTCGCCTCAAAATGCCTAAAAGTTGCAATACCCCCCGAAAGGAACAATTTCGCTTCAAAATGGCCAAAAGTTGCAACACCCCCCCAAAGGAACAATTTCGCCTCAAAATGGCAAAAAATTGCAATACCCCCCCAAAGGAACAATTTCGCTTCAAAATGGCCAAAAGTTGCAATACCCCCCAAAAGGAACAATTTCGCCTCAAAATGGCCAAAAATTGTAATACCCCCCCAAAGGAACAATTTCGCTTCAGTATGGCCAAAAGTTGCAATACCCCCCCAAAGGAACAATTTCGCCTCAAAATGGCAAAAAATTGCAATACCCCCCCAAAGGAACAATTTCGCTTCAAAATGGCCAAAAGTTGCAATACCCCCCAAAAGGAACAATTTCGCCTCAAAATGGCAAAAAATTGCAATACCCCCCCAAAGGAACAATTTCTCCTCAAAATGCTGAAAAGTTGCAATACCCCCCGAAAGGAACAATTTCGCTTCAAAATGGCCAAAAGTTGCAATACCCCCCCCAAAGGAAAGGAACAATTTCGCCTCAAAATGGCCAAAAATTGCAATACCCCCCCAAAGGAACAATTTCGCTTCAATATGGCCAAAAGTTGCAATACCCCCCCAAAGGAACAATTTCGCCTCAAAATGGCAAAAAATTGCAATACCCCCCCAAAGGAACAATTTCGCCTCAAAATGCCGAAAAGTTGCAATACCCCCCGAAAGGAACAATTTCGCTTCAAAATGGCCAAAAGTTGCAATACCCCCCAAAGGAACAATTTCACCTCAAAATGGCAAAAAATTGCAATACCCCCCCAAGGAACAATTTCGCCTCAAAATGCCGAAAAGTTGCAATACCCCCCCAAAGGAACAATTTCGCTTCAAAATGGCCAAAAGTTGCAATACCCCCCCAAAGGAACAATTTCGCCTCAAAATGCCGAAAAGTTGCAATACCCCCGAAAGGAACAATTTCGCTTCAAAATGGCCAAAAGATGCAATACCCCCCAAAGCAACAATTTCGCCTTAAAATGAAAAAAAAATTTCAATACCCCCCAAAGGAACAATTTCGCCTCAAAATGCCGAAAAGTTGCAATACCCCCCCAAAGGAACAATTTCGCTTCAAAATGGCCAAAAGTTGCAATACCCCCCCAAAGGAACAATTTCGCCTCAAAATGCCGAAAAGTTGCAATACCCCCCGAAAGGAACAATTTCGCTTCAAAATGGCCAAAAGTTGCAATACCCCCCCAAAGGAACAATTTCGCCTCAAAATGGCAAAAAATTGCAATACCCCCCCAAAGGAACAATTTCACCTCAAAATGCTGAAAAGTTGCAATACCCCCGAAAGGAACAATTTTGCTTCAAAATGGCCAAAAGTTGCAATACCCCCCCAAAGGAACAATTTCGCCTCAAAATGGCAAAAAATTGCAATACCCCCCCAAAAGAACAATTTTGCTTCAAAATGCCGAAAAGTTGCAATACCCCCCCAAAAGGTACAATTTCGCTTCAAAATGGCCAAAAGTTGCAATACCCCCCCAAAGGAACAATTTCGCCTCAAAATGGAAAAAAAATTGCAATACCCCCCAAAGGAACAAATTCGCCTCAAAATGCCTAAAAGTTGCAATACCCCCCGAAAGGAACAATTTCGCTTCAAAATGGCCAAAAGTTGCAACACCCCCCCAAAGGAACAATTTCGCCTCAAAATGGCAAAAAATTGCAATACCCCCCCAAAGGAACAATTTCGCTTCAAAATGGCCAAAAGTTGCAATACCCCCCAAAGCAACAATTTCGCCTCAAAATGAAAAAAAAATTGCAATACCCCCCAAAGGAACAATTTCGCTTCAAAATGCCGAAAAGTTGCAATACCTCCCCAAAGGTACAATTTCGCTTCAAAATGGCCAAAAATTGCAATACCCCCCCAAAGGAACAATTTCACCTCAAAATGGCAAAAAATTGCAATACCCCCCCAAGGAACAATTTCGCCTCAAAATGCCGAAAAGTTGAAATACCCCCCAAAGGAACAATTTCGCTTCAAAATGGCCAAAAGTTGCAATACCCCCCCAAAGGAACAATTTCGCCTCAAAATGGCAAAAAATTGCAATACCCCCCCAAAGGAACAATTTCGCCTCAAAATGCCGAAAAGTTGCAATACCCCCCGAAAGGAACAATTTCGCTTCAAAATGGCCAAAAGTTGCAAAACCCCCCCAAAGGAACAATTTCACCTCAAAATGGCAAAAAATTGCAATACCCCCCCAAGGAACAATTTCGCCTCAAAATGCCGAAAAGTTGCAATACCCCCCAAAGGAACAATTTCGCTTCAAAATGGCCAAAAGTTGCAATACCCCCCAAAGGAACAATTTCGCCTCAAAATGCCGAAAAGTTGCAATACCCACCGAAAGGAACAATTTCGCTTCAAAATGGCCAAAAGATGCAATACCCCCAAAGCAACAATTTCGCCTCAAAATGAAAAAAAAATTGCAATACCCCCCAAAGGAACAATTTCGCTTCAAAATGCCGAAAAGTTGCAATACCCCCCCAAAGGTACAATTTCGCTTCAAAATGGCCAAAAATTGCAATACCCCCCCAAAGGAACAATTTCGCCTCAAAATGCCGAAAAGTTGCAATACCACCCCAAAGGAACAATTTCGCTTCAAAATGGCCAAAAGTTGCAATACCCCCCCAAAGGAACAATTTCGCCTCAAAATGGCAAAAAATTGCAATACCCCCCCAAAGGAACAATTTCGCCTCAAAATGCCGAAAAGTTGCAATACCCCCCCAAAGGAACAATTTCGCTTCAAAATGGCCAAAAGTTGCAATACCCCCCCAAAGGAACAATTTCGCCTCAAAATGCCGAAAAGTTGCAATACCCCCCGAAAGGAACAATTTCGCTTCAAAATGGCCAAAAGTTGCAATACCCCCCCAAAGGAACAATTTCGCCTCAAAATGGCAAAAAATTGCAATACCCCCCAAAGGAACAATTTCGCCTCAAAATGCTGAAAAGTTGCAATACCCCCGAAAGGAACAATTTTGCTTCAAAATGGCCAAAAGTTGCAATACCCCCCCAAAGGAACAATTTCGCCTCAAAATGGCAAAAAATTGCAATACCCCCCCAAAAGAACAATTTCGCTTCAAAATGCCGAAAAGTTGCAAGACCCCACCAAAGGGAAAATTTCGCTTCAAAATGGCCAAAAGTTGCAATACCCCCCCAAAGGAACAATTTCGCCTCAAAATGGAAAAAAAATTGCAATACCCCCCCAAAGGAACAATTTCGCCTCAAAATGCTGAAAAGTTGCAATACCCCCCGAAAGGAACAATTTCGCTTCAAAATGACCAAAAGTTGCAATACCCCCCAAAGGAACAATTTCGCCTCAAAATGGCAAAAAATTGCAATACCCCCCCAAAGGAACAATTTCGCTTCAAAATGGCCAAAAGTTGCAATACCCCCCAAAGGAACAATTTCGCCACAAAATGGCAAAAAATTGCAATACCCCCCCAAAGGAACAATTTCGCTTCAAAATGGCAAAAAGTTGCAATACCCCCCCAAAAGGAACAATTTCGCCTCAAAATGAAATAAAAATTGCAATACCCCCCAAAGGAACAATTTCGACTCAAAATGCCGAAAAGTTGCAATACCCCCGAAAGGAACAATTTCGCTTCAAAATGGCCAAAAGTTGCAATACCCCCCAAAGGAACAATTTCGCCTCAAAATGGCAAAAAATTGCAATACCCTCCCAAAGGAACAATTTCGCCTCAAAATGCCGAAAAGTTGCAATACCCCCCCAAAGGAACAATTTCGCTTCAAAATGGCCAAAAGTTGCAATACCCCCCAAAGGAACAATTTCGCCTCAAAATGCCGAAAAGTTGCAATACCCCCGAAAGGAACAATTTCGCTTCAAAATGGCCAAAAGATGCAATACCCCCCCAAAGCAACAATTTCGCCTCAAAATGAAAAAAAAAATTCAATACCCCCCAAAGAAACAATTTCGCTTCAAAATGCCGAAAAGTTGCAATACCCCCCAAAGGTACAATTTCGCTTCAAAATGGCCAAAAATTGCAATACCCCCCCAAAGGAACAATTTCGCCTCAAAATGGCAAAAAATTGCAATACCCCCCCAAAGGACCAATTTCGCCTCAAAATGCCGAAAAGTTGCAATACCCCCCGAAAGGAACAATTTCGCTTCAAAATGGCCAAAAGTTGCAATACCCCCCCAAAGGAACAATTTCGCCTCAAAATGAAATAAAAATTGCAATACCCCCCCAAAGGAACAATTTCGACTCAAAATGCCGAAAAGTTGCAATACCCCCGAAAGGAACAATTTCGCTTCAAAATGGCCATAAGTTGCAATACCCCCCAAAGGAACAATTTCGCCTCAAAATGGCAAAAAATTGCAATACCCTCCCAAAGGAACAATTTCGCCTCAAAATGCCGAAAAGTTGCAATACCCCCCCAAAGGAACAATTTCGCTTCAAAATGGCCAAAAGTTGCAATACCCCCCCAAAGGAACAATTTCGCCTCAAAATGCCGAAAAGTTGCAATACCCCCGAAAGGAACAATTTCGCTTCAAAATGGCCAAAAGATGCAATACCCCCCAAAGCAACAATTTCGCCTCAAAATGAAAAAAAAATTTCAATACCCCCCAAAGGAACAATTTTGCTTCAAAATGCCGAAAAGTTGCAATACCCCCCAAAGGTACAATTTCGCTTCAAAATGGCCAAAAATTGCAATACCCCCCCAAAGGAACAATTTCGCCTCAAAATGGCAAAAAATTGCAATACCCCCCCAAAGGACCAATTTCGCCTCAAAATGCCGAAAAGTTGCAATACCCCCCCAAAGGAACAATTTCGCTTCAAAATAGCCAAAAGTTGCAATACCCCCCCAAAGGAACAATTTCGCCTCAAAATGGAAAAAAAATTGCAATACCCCCCAAAGGAACAATTTCGCCTCAAAATGGCAAAAAATTGCAATACCCCCCCAAAGGAACAATTTCGCTTCAAAATGGCCAAAAGTTGCAATACCCCCCAAAGGAACAATTTCGCCACAAAATGGCAAAAAATTGCAATACCCCCCAAAGGAACAATTTCGCTTCAAAATGGCCAAAAGTTGCAATACCCCCCCAAAGGAACAATTTCGCCTCAAAATGAAATAAAAATTGCAATACCCCCCAAAGGAACAATTTCGCTTCAAAATGGCCAAAAGTTGCAATACCCCCCAAAGGAACAATTTCGCCTCAAAATGCCGAAAAGTTGCAATACCCCCGAAAGGAACAATTTCGCTTCAAAATGGCCAAAAGATGCAATACCCCCCCAAAGCAACAATTTCGCCTCAAAATGAAAAAAAAATTTCAATACCCCCCAAAGAAACAATTTCGCTTCAAAATGCCGAAAAGTTGCAATACCCCCCAAAGGTACAATTTCGCTTCAAAATGGCCAAAAATTGCAATACCCCCCCAAAGGAACAATTTCGCCTCAAAATGGCAAAAAATTGCAATACCCCCCCAAAGGACCAATTTCGCCTCAAAATGCCGAAAAGTTGCAATACCCCCCGAAAGGAACAATTTCGCTTCAAAATGGCCAAAAGTTGCAATACCCCCCCAAAGGAACAATTTCGCCTCAAAATGAAATAAAAATTGCAATACCCCCCCAAAGGAACAATTTCGACTCAAAATGCCGAAAAGTTGCAAAACCCCCGAAAGGAACAATTTCGCTTCAAAATGGCCATAAGTTGCAATACCCCCCAAAGGAACAATTTCGCCTCAAAATGGCAAAAAATTGCAATACCCTCCCAAAGGAACAATTTCGCCTCAAAATGCCGAAAAGTTGCAATACCCCCCCAAAGGAACAATTTCGCTTCAAAATGGCCAAAAGTTGCAATACCCCCCCAAAGGAACAATTTCGCCTCAAAATGCCGAAAAGTTGCAATACCCCCGAAAGGAACAATTTCGCTTCAAAATGGCCAAAAGATGCAATACCCCCCAAAGCAACAATTTCGCCTCAAAATGAAAAAAAAATTTCAATACCCCCCAAAGGAACAATTTTGCTTCAAAATGCCGAAAAGTTGCAATACCCCCCAAAGGTACAATTTCGCTTCAAAATGGCCAAAAATTGCAATACCCCCCCAAAGGAACAATTTCGCCTCAAAATGGCAAAAAATTGCAATACCCCCCCAAAGGACCAATTTCGCCTCAAAATGCCGAAAAGTTGCAATACCCCCCCAAAGGAACAATTTCGCTTCAAAATAGCCAAAAGTTGCAATACCCCCCCAAAGGAACAATTTCGCCTCAAAATGGAAAAAAAATTGCAATACCCCCCCAAAGGAACAATTTCGCTTCAAAATGGCCAAAAGTTGCAATACCCCCCAAAGGAACAATTTCGCCACAAAATGGCAAAAAATTGCAATACCCCCCAAAGGAACAATTTCGCTTCAAAATGGCCAAAAGTTGCAATACCCCCCCAAAGGAACAATTTCGCCTCAAAATGAAATAAAAATTGCAATACCCCCCAAAGGAACAATTTCGACTCAAAATGCCGAAAAGTTGCAATACCCCCGAAAGGAATAATTTCGCTTCAAAATGGCCAAAAGTTGCAATACCCCCCAAAGGAACAATTTCGCCTCAAAATGGCAAAAAATTGCAATACCCTCCCAAAGGAACAATTTCGCCTCAAAATGCCGAAAAGTTGCAATACCCCCCAAAGGAACAATTTCGCTTCAAAATGGCCAAAAGTTGCAATACCCCCCAAAGGAACAATTTCGCCTCAAAATGCCGAAAAGTTGCAATACCCCCGAAAGGAACAATTTCGCTTCAAAATGGCCAAAAGATGCAATACCCCCCAAAGTAACAATTTCGCCTCAAAATGAAAAAAAAATTTCAATACCCCCCAAAGAAACAATTTCGCTTCAAAATGCCGAAAAGTTGCAATACCCCCCAAAGGTACAATTTCGCTTCAAAATGGCCAAAAATTGCAATACCCCCCCAAAGGAACAATTTCGCCTCAAAATGGCAAAAAATTGCAATACCCCCCCAAAGGACCAATTTCGCCTCAAAATGCCGAAAAGTTGCAATACCCCCCGAAAGGAACAATTTCGCTTCAAAATGGCCAAAAGTTGCAATACCCCCCCAAAGGAACAATTTCGCCTCAAAATGAAATAAAAATTGCAATACCCCCCCAAAGGAACAATTTCGACTCAAAATGCCGAAAAGTTGCAATACCCCCGAAAGGAACAATTTCGCTTCAAAATGGCCAAAAGTTGCAATACCCCCCAAAGGAACAATTTCGCCTCAAAATGGCAAAAAATTGCAATACCCTCCCAAAGGAACAATTTCGCCTCAAAATGCCGAAAAGTTGCAATACCCCCCCAAAGGAACAATTTCGCTTCAAAATGGCCAAAAGTTGCAATACCCCCCCAAAAGAACAATTTCGCCTCAAAATGCCGAAAAGTTGCAATACCCCCGAAAGGAACAATTTCGCTTCAAAATGGCCAAAAGATGCAATACCCCCCAAAGCAACAATTTCGCCTCAAAATGAAAAAACAATTTCAATACCCCCCAAAGGAACAATTTTGCTTCAAAATGCCGAAAAGTTGCAATACCCCCCAAAGGTACAATTTCGCTTCAAAATGGCCAAAAATTGCAATACCCCCCCAAAGGAACAATTTCGCCTCAAAATGGCAAAAAATTGCAATACCCCCCCAAAGGACCAATTTCGCCTCAAAATGCCGAAAAGTTGCAATACCCCCCCAAAGGAACAATTTCGCTTCAAAATGGCCAAAAGTTGCAATACCCCCCCAAAGGAACAATTTCGCCTCAAAATGCCGAAAAGTTGCAATACCCCCCGAAAGGAACAATTTCGCTTCAAAATGCCGAAAAGTTGCAATACCCCCCCAAAAGGTACAATTTCGCTTCAAAATGGCCAAAAGTTGCAATACCCCCCCAAAGGAACAATTTCGCTCAAAATGGAAAAAAAATTGCAATACCCCCCCAAAGGAACAATTTCGCCTCAAAATGCCTAAAAGTTGCAATACCCCCCGAAAGGAACAATTTCGCTTCAAAATGGCCAAAAGTTGCAACACCCCCCCAAAGGAACAATTTTGCCTCAAAATGGCAAAAAATTTCAATACCCCCCCAAAGGTACAATTTCGCTTCAAAATGGCCAAAAATTGCAATACCCCCCCAAAGGAACAATTTTGCCTCAAAATGGCAAAAAATTGCAATACCCCCCCAAAGGAACAATTTCGCTTCAAAATGGCCAAAAGTTGCAATACCCCCCAAAGGAACAATTTCGCCACAAAAGGGCAAAAAAATGCAATACCCCCCCCAAAGGAACAATTTCGCTTCAAAATGGCCAAAAGATGCACTACCTCCCCAAAGGTACAATTTCGCTTAAAAATGGCCAAAAATTGCAATACCCCCCCAAAGGAACAATTTCACCTCAAAATGGCAAAAAATTGCAATACCCCCCCAAGGAACAATTTCGCCTCAAAATGGCCAAAAGTTGCAATACCCCCCCCAAAGGAACAATTTCGCCTCAAAATGGCAAAAAATTGCAATACCCCCCCAAAGGAACAATTTCGCCTCAAAATGCCGAAAAGTTGCAATACCCCCCGAAAGGAACAATTTCGCTTCAAAATGGCCAAAAGTTGCAATACCCCCCCAAAGGAACAATTTCACCTCAAAATGGCAAAAAATTGCAATACCCCCCCAAGGAACAATTTCGCCTCAAAATGCGGAAAATTTGCAATACCCCCAAAGGAACAATTTCGCTTCAAAATGGCCAAAAGTTGCAATACCCCCCCAAAGGAACAATTTCGCCTCAAAATGCCGAAAAGTTGCAATACCCCCCGAAAGGAACAATTTCGCTTCAAAATGGCCAAAAGATGCAATACCCCCCAAAGCAACAATTTCGCCTCAAAATGAAAAAAAAATTGCAACACCCCCCAAAGGAACAATTTCGCTTCAAAATGCCGAAAAGTTGCAATACCACCCCAAAGGTACAATTTCGCTTCAAAATGGCCAAAAATTGCAATACCCCCCAAAGGAACAATTTCGCCTCGAAATGCCGAAAAGTTGCAATACCCCCCCAAAGGAACAATTTCGCTTCAAAATGGCCAAAAGTTGCAATACCCCCCCAAAGGAACAATTTCGCCTCAAAATGCCGAAAAGTTGCAATACCCCCCGAAAGGAACAATTTCGCTTCAAAATGGCCAAAAATTGCAATACCCCCCCAAAGGAACAATTTCGCCTCAAAATGGCAAAAAATTGCAATACCCCCCCAAAGGAACAATTTCGCCTCAAAATGCCGAAAAGTTGCAATACCCCCCGAAAGGAACAATTTCGCTTCAAAATGGCCAAAAGTTGCAATACCCCCCCAAAGGAACAATTTCGCCTCAAAATGAAATAAAAATTGCAATACCCCCCCAAAGGAACAATTTCGACTCAAAATGCCGAAAAGTTGCAATACCCCCGAAAGGAACAATTTCGCTTCAAAATGGCCAAAAGATGCAATACCCCCCCAAAGGAACAATTTCGCCTCAAAATGCCGAAAAGTTGCAATACCCCCCGAAAGGAACAATTTCGCTTCAAAATGAAAAAAAAATTTCAATACCACCCAAAGGACCAATTTCGCCTCAAAATGCCGAAAAGTTGCAATACCCCCCCAAAGGAACAATTTCGCTTCAAAATGGCCAAAAGTTGCAATACCCCCCCAAAGGAACAATTTCGCCTCAAAATGCCGAAAAGTTGCAATACCCCCCGAAAGGAACAATTTCGCTTCAAAATGGCCAAAAGTTGCAATACCCCCCCAAAGGAACAATTTCGCCTCAAAATGGCAAAAAATTGCAATACCCCCCCAAAGGAACAATTTCACCTCAAAATGCTGAAAAGTTGCAATACCCCCGAAAGGAACAATTTTGCTTCAAAATGGCCAAAAGTTGCAATACCCCCCCAAAGGAACAATTTCGCCTCAAAATGGCAAAAAATTGCAATACCCCCCCAAAAGAACAATTTCGCTTTAAAATGCCGAAAAGTTGCAATACCCCCCCAAAAGGTACAATTTCGCTCAAAATGGAAAAAAAATTGCAATACCCCCCCAAAGGAACAATTTCGCCTCAAAATGCCTAAAAGTTGCAATACCCCCCGAAAGGAACAATTTCGCTTCAAAATGGCCAAAAGTTGCAACACCCCCCCAAAGGAACAATTTCGCCTCAAAATGGCAAAAAATTGCAATACCCCCCCAAAGGTACAATTTCGCTTCAAAATGGCCAAAAATTGCAATACCCCCCCAAAGGAACAATTTCGCCTCAAAATGGCAAAAAATTGCAATACCCCCCCAAAGGACCAATTTCGCCTCAAAATGCCGAAAAGTTGTAATACCCCCCCAAAGGAACAATTTCGCTTTAAAATGGCCAAAAGTTGCAATACCCACCCAAAGGAACAATTTCGCCTCAAAATGCCGAAAAGTTGCAATACCCCCCGAAAGGAACAATTTCGCTTCAAAATGGCCAAAAGTTGCAATACCCCCCCAAAGGAACAATTTCGCCTCAAAATGAAATAAAAATTGCAATACCCCCCCAAAGGAACAATTTCGCCTCAAAATGGCAAAAAATTGCAATACCCTCCCAAAGGAACAATTTCGCCTCAAAATGCCGAAAAGTTGCAATACCCCCCCAAAGGAACAATTTCGCTTCAAAATGGCCAAAAGTTGCAATACCCCCCCAAAAGAACAATTTCGCCTCAAAATGCCGAAAAGTTGCAATACCCCCGAAAGGAACAATTTCGCTTCAAAATGGCCAAAAGATGCAATACCTCCCAAAGCAACAATTTCGCCTCAAAATGAAAAAAAAATTTCAATACCCCCCAAAGGAACAATTTCGCTTCAAAATGCCGAAAAGTTGCAATACCCCCCAAAGGTACAATTTCGCTTCAAAATGGCCAAAAATTGCAATACCCCCCCAAAGGAACAATTTCGCCTCAAAATGGCAAAAAATTGCAATACCCCCCCAAAGGACCAATTTCGCCTCAAAATGCCGAAAAGTTGCAATACTCCCCCAAAGGAACAATTTCGCTTCAAAATGGCCAAAAGTTGCAATACCCGCCCAAAGGAACAATTTCGCCTCAAAATGCCGAAAAGTTGCAATACCCCCCGAAAGGAACAATTTCGCTTCAAAATGGCCAAAAGTTGCAATACCCCCCCAAAGGAACAATTTCGCCTCAAAATGGCAAAAAATTGCAATACCCCCCCCAAAGGAACAATTTCACCTCAAAATGCTGAAAAGTTGCAATACCCCCGAAAGGAACAATTTTGCTTCAAAATGGCCAAAAGTTGCAATACCCCCCCAAAGGAACAATTTCGCCTCAAAATGGCAAAAAATTGCAATACCCCCCAAAAGAACAATTTCGCTTCAAAATGCCGAAAAGTTGCAATACCCCCCCAAAAGGTACAATTTCGCTTCAAAATGGCCAAAAGTTGCAATACCCCCCCAAAGGAACAATTTCGCCTCAAAATGGCAAAAAATTGCAATACCCCCCCAAAGGAACAATTTCACCTCAAAATGCTGAAAAGTTGCAATACCCCCGAAAGGAACAATTTTGCTTCAAAATGGCCAAAAGTTGCAATACCCCCCCAAAGGAACAATTTCGCCTCAAAATGGCAAAAAATTGCAATACCCCCCAAAAGAACAATTTCGCCTCAAAATGCCTAAAAGTTGCAATACCCCCCGAAAGGAACAATTTCGCTTCAAAATGGCCAAAAGTTGCAACACCCCCCCAAAGGAACAATTTCGCCTCAAAATGGCAAAAAATTGCAATACCCCCCCAAAGGAACAATTTCGCTTCAAAATGGCCAAAAGTTGCAATACCCCCCAAAGGAACAATTTCGCCACAAAAGGGCAAAAAAATGCAATACCCCCCCAAAGGAACAATTTCGCTTCAAAATGGCCAAAAGATGCAATACCCCCCAAAGCAACAATTTCGCCTCAAAATGAAAAAAAAATTGCAATACCCTACCAAAGGAACAATTTCGCTTCAAAATGCCGAAAAGTTGCAATACCCCCCGAAAGGAACAATTTCGCTTCAAAATGGCCAAAAGTTGCAATACCCCCCCAAAGGAACAATTTCACCTCAAAATGGCAAAAAATTGCAATACCCCCCCAAGGAACAATTTCGCCTCAAAATGCCGAAAATTTGCAATACCCCCCAAAGGAACAATTTCGCTTCAAAATGGCCAAAAGTTGCAATACCCCCCCAAAGGAACAATTTCGCCTCAAAATGCCGAAAAGTTGCAATACCCCCCGAAAGGAACAATTTCGCTTCAAAATGGCCAAAAGATGCAATACCCCCCAAAGCAACAATTTCGCCTCAAAATGGCAAAAAATTGCAATACCCCCCCAAAGGAACAATTTCGCTTCAAAATGGCCAAAAGTTGCAATACCCCCCAAAGGAACAATTTCGCTTCAAAATGGCCAAAAATTGCAATACCCCCCCAAGGAACAATTTCGCCTCAAAATGCCGAAAATTTGCAATACCCCCCAAAGGAACAATTTCGCTTCAAAATGGCCAAAAGTTGCAATACCCCCCCAAAGGAACAATTTCGCCTCAAAATGCCGAAAAGTTGCAATACCCCCCGAAAGGAACAATTTCGCTTCAAAATGGCCAAAAGATGCAATACCCCCAAAGCAACAATTTCGCCTCAAAATGAAAAAAAATTGCAATACTCCCCAAAGGAACAATTTCGCTTCAAAATGCCGAAAAGTTGCAATACCCCCCAAAGGAACAATTTCGCTTCAAAATGGCCAAAAATTGCAATACCCCCCCAAAGGAACAATTTCGCCTCAAAATGGCAAAAAATTGCAATACCCCCCCAAAGGACCAATTTCGCCTCAAAATGCCGAAAAGTTGTAATACCCCCCCAAAGGAACAATTTCGCTTTAAAATGGCCAAAAGTTGCAATACCCACCCAAAGGAACAATTTCGCCTCAAAATGCCGAAAAGTTGCAATACCCCCCGAAAGGAACAATTTCGCTTCAAAATGGCCAAAAGTTGCAATACCCCCCAAAGGAACAATTTCGCCTCAAAATGAAATAAAAATTGCAATACCCCCCCAAAGGAACAATTTCGACTCAAAATGCCGAAAAGTTGCAATACCCCCGAAAGGAACAATTTCGCTTCAAAATGGCCAAAAGTTGCAATACCCCCCGAAGGAACAATTTCGCCTCAAAATGGCAAAAAATTGCAATACCCTCCCAAAGGAACAATTTCGCCTCAAAATGCCGAAAAGTTGCAATACCCCCCCAAAGGAACAATTTCGCTTCAAAATGGCCAAAAGTTGCAATACCCCCCCAAAAGAACAATTTCGCCTCAAAATGCCGAAAAGTTGCAATACCCCCGAAAGGAACAATTTCGCTTCAAAATGGCCAAAAGATGCAATACCTCCCAAAGCAACAATTTCGCCTCAAAATGAAAAAAAAATTTCAATACCCCCCAAAGGAACAATTTCGCTTCAAAATGCCGAAAAGTTGCAATACCCCCCAAAGGTACAATTTCGCTTCAAAATGGCCAAAAATTGCAATACCCCCCCAAAGGAACAATTTCGCCTCAAAATGCCGAAAAGTTGCAATACTCCCCCAAAGGAACAATTTCGCTTCAAAATGGCCAAAAGTTGCAATACCCGCCCAAAGGAACAATTTCGCCTCAAAATGCCGAAAAGTTGCAATACCCCCCGAAAGGAACAATTTCGCTTCAAAATGGCCAAAAGTTGCAATACCCCCCCAAAGGAACAATTTCGCCTCAAAATGGCAAAAAATTGCAATACCCCCCCAAAGGAACAATTTCACCTCAAAATGCTGAAAAGTTGCAATACCCCCGAAAGGAACAATTTTGCTTCAAAATTTTCCAAAAGTTGCAATACCCCCCCAAAGGAACAATTTCGCCTCAAAATGGCAAAAAATTGCAATACCCCCCAAAAGAACAATTTCGCTTCAAAATGCCGAAAAGTTGCAATACCCCCCCAAAAGGTACAATTTCGCCTCAAAATGGCAAAAAATTGCAATACCCCCCAAAAGAACAATTTCGCTTCAAAATGCCGAAAAGTTGCAATACCCCCCCAAAAGGTACAATTTCGCTTCAAAATGGCCAAAAGTTGCAATACCCCCCCAAAGGAACAATTTCGCCTCAAAATGGCAAAAAATTGCAATACCCCCCCAAAGGAACAATTTCACCTCAAAATGCTGAAAAGTTGCAATACCCCCGAAAGGAACAATTTTGCTTCAAAATGGCCAAAAGTTGCAATACCCCCCCAAAGGAACAATTTCGCCTCAAAATGGCAAAAAATTGCAATACCCCCCAAAAGAACAATTTCGCCTCAAAATGCCTAAAAGTTGCAATACCCCCCGAAAGGAACAATTTCGCTTCAAAATGGCCAAAAGTTGCAACACCCCCCCAAAGGAACAATTTCGCCTCAAAATGGCAAAAAATTGCAATACCCCCCCAAAGGAACAATTTCGCTTCAAAATGGCCAAAAGTTGCAATACCCCCCAAAGGAACAATTTCGCCACAAAAGGGCAAAAAAAATGCAATACCCCCCCAAAGGAACAATTTCGCTTCAAAATGGCCAAAAGATGCAATACCCCCCCAAAGCAACAATTTCGCCTCAAAATGAAAAAAAAATTGCAATACCCTACCAAAGGAACAATTTCGCTTCAAAATGCCGAAAAGTTGCAATACCCCCCGAAAGGAACAATTTCGCTTCAAAATGGCCAAAAGTTGCAATACCCCCCCAAAGGAACAATTTTACCTCAAAATGGCAAAAAATTGCAATACCCCCCCAAGGAACAATTTCGCCTCAAAATGCCGAAAATTTGCAATACCCCCCAAAGGAACAATTTCGCTTCAAAATGGCCAAAAGTTGCAATACCCCCCCAAAGGAACAATTTCGCCTCAAAATGCCGAAAAGTTGCAATACCCCCCGAAAGGAACAATTTCGCTTCAAAATGGCCAAAAGATGCAATACCCCCCAAAGCAACAATTTCGCCTCAAAATGGCAAAAAATTGCAATACCCCCCCAAAGGAACAATTTCGCTTCAAAATGGCCAAAAGTTGCAATACCCCCCAAAGGAACAATTTCGCCACAAAAGGGCAAAAAAATGCAATACCCCCCCCAAAGGAACAATTTCGCTTCAAAATGGCCAAAAGATGCAATACCCCCCAAAGCAACAATTTCGCCTCAAAATGCCGAAAAGTTGCAATACCCCCCGAAAGGAACAATTTCGCTTCAAAATGGCCAAAAGATGCAATACCCCCAAAGCAACAATTTCGCCTCAAAATGAAAAAAAATTGCAATACTCCCCAAAGGAACAATTTCGCTTCAAAATGCCGAAAAGTTGCAATACCCCCCAAAGGAACAATTTCGCTTCAAAATGGCCAAAAGTTGCAATACCCCCCCAAAGGAACAATTTCGCTTCAAAATGGCCAAAAGTTGCAATACCCCCCCAAAGGAACAATTTCGCCTCAAAATGCCGAAAAGTTGCAATACCCCCCGAAAGGAACAATTTCGCTTCAAAATGGCCAAAAGTTGCAATACCCCCCCAAAGGAACAATTTCGCCTCAAAATGGCAAAAAATTGCAATACCCCCCCAAAGGAACAATTTCGCCTCAAAATGCTGAAAAGTTGCAATACCCCCGAAAGGAACAATTTTGCTTCAAAATGGCCAAAAGTTGCAAGACCCCACCAAAGGGAAAATTTCGCTTCAAAATGGCCAAAAGTTGTAATACCCCCCCAAAGGACCAATTTCGCCTCAAAATGGAAAAAAAATTGCAATACCCCCCAAAGGAACAATTTCGCCTCAAAATGCTGAAAAGTTGCAATACCCCCCAAAGGAACAATTTCGCTTCAAAATGACCAAAAGTTGCAATACCCCCCCAAAGGAACAATTTCGCCTCAAAATGGCAAAAAATTGCAATACCCCCCCAAAGGAACAATTTCGCTTCAAAATGGCCAAAAGTTGCAATACCCCCCAAAGGAACAATTTCGCCACAAAATGGCAAAAAATTGCAATACCCCCCCAAAGGAACAATTTCGCTTCAAAATGGCCAAAAGTTGCAATACCCCCCCAAAGGAACAATTTCGCCTCAAAATGAAATAAAAATTGCAATACCCCCCAAAGGAACAATTTCGACTCAAAATGCCGAAAAGTTGCAATACCCCCGAAAGGAACAATTTCGCTTCAAAATGGCAAAAAGTTGCAATACCCCCAAAGGAACAATTTCGCCTCAAAATGGCAAAAAATTGCAATACCCTCCCAAAGGAACAATTTCGCCTCAAAATGCCGAAAAGTTGCAATACCCCCCCAAAGGAACAATTTCGCTTCAAAATGGCCAAAAGTTGCAATACCCCCCAAAGGAACAATTTCGCCTCAAAATGCCGAAAAGTTGCAATACCCCCGAAAGGAACAATTTCGCTTCAAAATGGCCAAAAATTGCAATAGCCCCCCAAAGGAACAATTTCGCCTCAAAATGGCAAAAAATTGCAATACCCCCCCAAAGGACCAATTTCGCCTCAAAATGCCGAAAAGTTGCAATACCCCCCCAAAGGAACAATTTCGCCTCAAAATGCCGAAAAGTTGCAATACCCCCCAAAGCAACAATTTCGCCTCAAAATGAAAAAAAAAATTCAATACCCACCAAAGGTACAATTTCGCTTCAAAATGGCCAAAAATTGCAATACCCCCCCAAAGGAACAATTTCGCCTCAAAATGGCAAAAAATTGCAATACCCCCCCAAAGGACCAATTTCGCCTCAAAATGCCGAAAAGTTGCAATACCCTCCCAAAGGAACAATTTCGCCTCAAAATGCCGAAAAGTTGCAATACCCCCCGAAAGGAACAATTTCGCTTCAAAATGGCCAAAAGTTGCAATACCCCCCCAAAGGAAAAATTTCGCCTCAAAATGAAATAAAAATTGCAATACCCCCCCAAAGGAACAATTTCGACTCAAAATGCCGAAAAGTTGCAATACCCCCGAAAGGAACAATTTCGCTTCAAAATGGCCAAAAGTTGCAATACCCCCCAAAGGAACAATTTCGCTTCAAAATGGCCAAAAATTGCAATACCCCCCCAAAGGAACAATTTCGCCTCAAAATGGCAAAAAATTGCAATACCCCCCCAAAGGACCAATTTCGCCTCAAAATGCCGAAAAGTTGCAATACCCCCCCAAAGGAACAATTTCGCCTCAAAATGCCGAAAAGTTGCAATACCCCCCGAAAGGAACAATTTCGCTTCAAAATGGCCAAAAGTTGCAAAACCCCCCCAAAGGAAAAATTTCGCCTCAAAATGAAATAAAAATTGCAATACCCCCCCAAAGGAACAATTTCGACTCAAAATGCCGAAAAGTTGCAATACCCCCGAAAGGAACAATTTCGCTTCAAAATGGCCAAAAGTTGCAATACCCCCCAAAGGAACAATTTCGCTTCAAAATGGCAAAAAATTGCAATACCCTCCGAAAGGAACAATTTCGCCTCAAAATGCCGAAAAGTTGCAATACCCCCCCAAAGGAACAATTTCGCTTCAAAATGGCCAAAAGTTGCAATACCCCCCCAAAGGAACAATTTCGCCTCAAAATGCCGAAAAGTTGCAATACCCCCGAAAGGAACAATTTCGCTTCAAAATGCCGAAAAGTTGCAATACCCCCCCAAAAGGTACAATTTCGCTTCAAAATGGCCAAAAGTTGCAATACCCCCCCAAAGGAACAATTTCGCTCAAAATGGAAAAAAAATTGCAATACCCCCCCAAAGGAACAATTTCGCCTCAAAATGCCTAAAAGTTGCAATACCCCCCGAAAGGAACAATTTCGCTTCAAAATGGCCAAAAGTTGCAACACCCCCCCAAAGGAACAATTTCGCCTCAAAATGGCAAAAAATTGCAATACCCCCCCAAAGGTACAATTTCGCTTCAAAATGGCCAAAAATTGCAATACCCTCCCAAAGGAACAATTTTGCCTCAAAATGGCAAAAAATTGCAATACCCCCCCAAAGGAACAATTTCGCTTCAAAATGGCCAAAAGTTGCAATACCCCCCAAAGGAACAATTTCGCCACAAAAGGGCAAAAAAATGCAATACCCCCCCCAAAGGAACAATTTCGCTTCAAAATGGCCAAAAGATGCAATACCTCCCCAAAGGTACAATTTCGCTTCAAAATGGCCAAAAATTGCAATACCCCCCCAAAGGAACAATTTCACCTCAAAATGGCAAAAAATTGCAATACCCCCCCAAGGAACAATTTCGCCTCAAAATGGCCAAAAGTTGCAATACCCCCCCCAAAGGAACAATTTCGCCTCAAAATGGCAAAAAATTGCAATACCCCCCCAAAGGAACAATTTCGCCTCAAAATGCCGAAAAGTTGCAATACCCCCCGAAAGGAACAATTTCGCTTCAAAATGGCCAAAAGTTGCAATACCCCCCCAAAGGAACAATTTCACCTCAAAATGGCAAAAAATTGCAATACCCCCCCAAGGAACAATTTCGCCTCAAAATGCCGAAAATTTGCAATACCCCCAAAGGAACAATTTCGCTTCAAAATGGCCAAAAGTTGCAATACCCCCCAAAGGAACAATTTCGCCTCAAAATGCCGAAAAGTTGCAATACCCCCCGAAAGGAACAATTTCGCTTCAAAATGGCCAAAAGATGCAATACCCCCCAAAGCAACAATTTCGCCTCAAAATGAAAAAAAAATTGCAATACCCCCCAAAGGAACAATTTCGCTTCAAAATGCCGAAAAGTTGCAATACCCCCCCAAAGGTACAATTTCGCTTCAAAATGGCCAAAAATTGCAATACCCCCCAAAGGAACAATTTCGCCTCAAAATGCCGAAAAGTTGCAATACCCCCCCAAAGGAACAATTTCGCTTCAAAATGGCCAAAAGTTGCAATACCCCCCCAAAGGAACAATTTCGCCTCAAAATGCCGAAAAGTTGCAATACCCCCCGAAAGGAACAATTTCGCTTCAAACTGGCCAAAAATTGCAATACCCCCCCAAAGGAACAATTTCGCCTCAAAATGGCAAAAAATTGCAATACCCCCCCAAAGGAACAATTTCGCCTCAAAATGCCGAAAAGTTGCAATACCCCCCGAAAGGAACAATTTCGCTTCAAAATGGCCAAAAGTTGCAATACCCCCCCAAAGGAACAATTTCGCCTCAAAATGAAATAAAAATTGCAATACCCCCCAAAGGAACAATTTCGACTCAAAATGCCGAAAAGTTGCAATACCCCCGAAAGGAACAATTTCGCTTCAAAATGGCCAAAAGATGCAATACCCCCCAAAGCAACAATTTCGCCTCAAAATGAAAAAAAAATTTCAATACCCCCCAAAGGACCAATTTCGCCTCAAAATGCCAAAAAGTTGCAATACCCCCCCAAAGGAACAATTTCGCTTCAAAATGGCCAAAAGTTGCAATACCCCCCCAAAGGAACAATTTCGCCTCAAAATGCCGAAAAGTTGCAATACCCCCCGAAAGGAACAATTTCGCTTCAAAATGGCCAAAAGTTGCAATACCCCCCCAAAGGAACAATTTCGCCTCAAAATGGCAAAAAATTGCAATACCCCCCCAAAGGAACAATTTCACCTCAAAATGCTGAAAAGTTGCAATACCCCCGAAAGGAACAATTTTGCTTCAAAATGGCCAAAAGTTGCAATACCCCCCCAAAGGAACAATTTCGCCTCAAAATGGCAAAAAATTGCAATACCCCCCCAAAAGAACAATTTCGCTTCAAAATGCCGAAAAGTTGCAATACCCCCCAAAGGAACAATTTCGCTCAAAATGGAAAAAAAATTGCAATACCCCCCAAAGGAACAATTTCGCCTCAAAATGCCTAAAAGTTGCAATACCCCCCGAAAGGAACAATTTCGCTTCAAAATGGCCAAAAGTTGCAACACCCCCCCAAAGGAACAATTTCGCCTCAAAATGGCAAAAAATTGCAATACCCCCCCAAAGGTACAATTTCGCTTCAAAATGGCCAAAAATTGCAATACCCCCCCAAAGGAACAATTTCGCCTCAAAATGGCAAAAAATTGCAATACCCCCCCAAAGGACCAATTTCGCCTCAAAATGCCGAAAAGTTGTAATACCCCCCCAAAGGAACAATTTCGCTTCAAAATGGCCAAAAGTTGCAATACCCCCCCAAAGGAACAATTTCGCCTCAAAATGCCGAAAAGTTGCAATACCCCCCGAAAGGAACAATTTCGCTTCAAAATGGCCAAAAGTTGCAATACCCCCCCAAAGGAACAATTTCGCCTCAAAATGAAATAAAAATTGCAATACCCCCCCAAAGGAACAATTTCGACTCAAAATGCCGAAAAGTTGCAATACTCCCGAAAGGAACAATTTCGCTTCAAAATGGCCAAAAGTTGCAATACCCCCCAAAGGAACAATTTCGCCTCAAAATGGCAAAAAATTGCAATACCCTCCCAAAGGAACAATTTCGCCTCAAAATGCTGAAAAGTTGCAATACCCCCCCAAAGGAACAATTTCGCCTCAAAATGCCGAAAAGTTGTAATACCCCAACAAAGGAACAATTTCGCTTCAAAATGGCCAAAAGTTGCAATACCCCCCCAAAAGGAACAATTTCGCCTCAAAATGAAATAAAAATTGCAATACCCCCCCAAAGGAACAATTTCGACTCAAAATGCCGAAAAGTTGCAATACCCCCGAAAGGAACAATTTCGCTTCAAAATGGCCAAAAGTTGCAATACCCCCCAAAGGAATAATTTCGCTTTAAAATGGCCAAAAATTGCAATACCCCCCCAAAGGAACAATTTCGCCTCAAAATGCCGAAAAGTTCCAATACCACCCCAAAGGAACAATTTCGCTTCAAAATGGCCAAAAGTTGCAATACCCCCCAAAGGAACAATTTCGCCTCAAAATGGCAAAAAATTGCAATACCCCCCAAAGGAACAATTTCGCCTCAAAATGCCGAAAAGTTGCAATACCCCCCCAAAGGAACAATTTCGCTTCAAAATGGCCAAAAGTTGCAATACCCCCCCAAAGGAACAATTTCGCCTCAAAATGCCGAAAAGTTGCAATACCCCCCGAAAGGAACAATTTCGCTTCAAAATGGCCAAAAATTGCAATACCCCCCCCAAAGGAACAATTTCGCTTCAAAATGGCCAAAAATTGCAATACCCCCCCAAAGGAACAATTTCGCCTCAAAATGCTGAAAAGTTGCAATACCCCCGAAAGGAACAATTTTGCTTCAAAATGGCCAAAAGTTGCAATACCCCCCCAAAGGAACAATTTCACCTCAAAATGGCAAAAAATTGCAATACCCCCCCAAAAGAACAATTTCGCTTCAAAATGCCGAAAAGTTGCAATACCCCCCCAAAGGGAAAATTTCGCTTCAAAATGGCCAAAAGTTGCAATACCCCCCCAAAGGAACAATTTCGCCTCAAAATAGAAAAAAAATTGCAATACCCCCCAAAGGAACAATTTCGCCTCAAAATGCCGAAAAGTTGCAATACCCCCCGAAAGGAACAATTTCGCTTCAAAATGACCAAAAGTTGCAATACCCCCCCAAAGGAACAATTTCGCCTCAAAATGGCAAAAAATTGCAATACCCCCCAAAGGAACAATTTCGCTTCAAAATGGCCAAAAGTTGCAATACCCCCCCAAAGGAACAATTTCGCCTCAAAATGAAATAAAAATTGCAATACCCCCCCAAAGGAACAATTTCGACTCAAAATGCCGAAAAGTTGCAATACCCCCGAAAGGAACAATTTCGCTTCAAAATGGCCAAAAGTTGCAATACCCCCAAAGGAACAATTTCGCCTCAAAATGGCAAAAAATTGCAATACCCTCCCAAAGGAACAATTTCGCCTCAAAATGCCGAAAAGTTGCAATACCCCCCCCAAAGGAACAATTTCGCTTCAAAATGGCCAAAAGTTGCAATACCCCCCCAAAGGAACAATTTCGACTCAAAATGCCGAAAAGTTGCAATACCCCCGAAAGGAACAATTTCGCTTCAAAATGGCCAAAAGTTGCAATACCCCCCAAAGGAACAACTTCGCCTTAAAAAATGGCAAAAAATTGCAATACCCTCCCAAAGGAACAATTTCGCCTCAAAATGCCGAAAAGTTGCAAAACCCCCGAAAGGAACAATTTCGCTTCAAAATGGCCAAAAGATGCAATACCCCCCAAAGCAACAATTTCGCCTCAAAATGAAAAAAAAATTTCAATACCCCCCAAAGGAACAATTTCGCTTCAAAATGCCGAAAAGTTGCAATACCCCCCAAAGGTACAATTTCGCTTCAAAATGGCCAAAAATTGCAATACCCCCCCAAAGGAACAATTTCGCCTCAAAATGGCAAAAAATTGCAATACCCCCCCAAAGGACCAATTTCGCCTCAAAATGCCGAAAGGTTGCAATACCCCCCCAAAGGAACAATTTCGCTTCAAAATGGCCAAAAGTTGCAATACCCCCCAAAGGAACAATTTCGCCTCAAAATGCCGAAAAGTTGCAATACCTCCCGAAAGGAACAATTTCGCTTCAAAATGGCCAAAAGTTGCAATACCCCCCCAAAGGAACAATGTCGCCTCAAAATGGCAAAAAATTGCAATACCCCCCCAAAGGAACAATTTCACCTCAAAATGCTGAAAAGTTGCAATACCCCCGAAAGGAACAATTTTGCTTCAAAATGGCCAAAAGTTGCAATACCCCCCCAAAGGAACAATTTCGCCTCAAAATGGCAAAAAATTGCAATACCCCCCCAAAAGAACAATTTCGCTTCAAAATGCCGAAAAGTTGCAATACCCACCCAAAAGGTACAATTTCGCTTCAAAATGGCCAAAAGTTGCAATACCCCCCCAAAGGAACAATTTCGCCTCAAAATGGAAAAAAAATTGCAATACCCCCCCAAAGGAACAATTTCGCCTCAAAATGCCTAAAAGTTGCAATACCCTCCGAAAGGAACAATTTCGCTTCAAAATGGCCAAAAGTTGCAACACCCCCCCAAAGGAACAATTTCGCCTTAAAATGGCAAAAAATTGCAATACCCTCCCAAAGGAACAATTTCGCCTCAAAATGCCGAAAAGTTGCAATACCCCCCCAAAGGAACAATTTCTCTTCAAAATGGCCAAAAGATGCAATACCCCCCAAAGCAACAATTTCGCCTCAAAATGAAAAAAAAAATGTCAATACCCCCCAAAGGAACAATTTCGCTTCAAAATGCCGAAAAGTTGCAATACCCCCCAAAGGTACAATTTCGCTTCAAAATGGCCAAAAATTGCAATACCCCCCCAAAGGAACAATTTCGCCTCAAAATGGCAAAAAATTGCAATACCCCCCAAAGGACCAATTTCGCCTTAAAATGCCGAAAAGTTGCAATACCCCCCCAAAGGAACAATTTCGCTTCAAAATGGCCAAAAGTTGCAATACCCCCCCAAAGGAACAATTTCGCCTCAAAATGCCGAAAAGTTGCAATACCCCCCGAAAGGAACAATTTCGCTTCAAAATGGCCAAAAGTTGCAATACCTCCCGAAAGGAACAATTTCGCTTCAAAATGGCCAAAAGTTGCAATACCCCCCCAAAGGAACAATTTCGCCTCAAAATGGCAAAAAAATGCAATACCCCCCCAAAGGAACAATTTCACCTCAAAATGCTGAAAAGTTGCAATACCCCCGAAAGGAACAATTTTGCTTCAAAATGGCCAAAAGTTGCAATACCCCCCCAAAGGAACAATTTCGCCTCAAAATGGCAAAAAATTGCAATACCCCCCCAAAAGAACAATTTCGCTTCAAAATGCCGAAAAGTTGCAATACCCCCCAAAAGGTACAATTTCGCTTCAAAATGGCCAAAAGTTGCAATACCCCCCCAAAGGAACAATTTCGCCTCAAAATGGAAAAAAAATTGCAATACCCCCCAAAGGAACAATTTCGCCTCAAAATGCCTAAAAGGTGCAATACCCCCCCAAAGGAACAATTTCGCCTCAAAATGGAAAAAAAATTGCAATACCCCCCCAAAGGAACAATTTCGCCTCAAAATGCTGAAAAGTTGCAATACCCCCGAAAGGAACAATTTTGCTTCAAAATGGCCAAAAGTTGCAATACCCCCCCAAAGGAACAATTTCACCTCAAAATGGCAAAAAATTGCAATACCCCCCCAAAAGAACAATTTCGCTTCAAAATGCCGAAAAGTTGCAATACCCCCCCAAAGGGAAAATTTCGCTTCAAAATGGCCAAAAGTTGCATTACCCCCCCAAAGGAACAATTTCGCCTCAAAATGGAAAAAAAATTGCAATACCCCCCAAAGGAACAATTTCGCCTCAAAATGCCGAAAAGTTGCAATACCCCCCGAAAGGAACAATTTCGCTTCAAAATGACCAAAAGTTGCAATACCCCCCCAAAGGAACAATTTCGCCTCAAAATGGCAAAAAATTGCAATACCCCTCCAAAGGAACAATTTCGCTTCAAAATGGCCAAAAGTTGCAATACCCCCCAAAGGAACAATTTCGCCACAAAATGGCAAAAAATTGCAATACCCCCCCAAAGGAACAATTTCTCTTCAAAATGGCCAAAAGTTGCAATACCCCCCCAAAGGAACAATTTCTCCTCAAAATGAAATAAAAATTGCAATACCCCCCCAAAGGAACAATTTCGACTCAAAATGCCGAAAAGTTGCAATACCCCCGAAAGGAACAATTTCGCTTCAAAATGGCCAAATGTTGCAATACCCCCCAAAGGAACAATTTCGCCTCAAAATGGCAAAAAATTGCAATACCCTCCCAAAGGAACAATTTCGCCTCAAAATGCCGAAAAGTTGCAATACCCCCCCAAAGGAACAATTTCGCTTCAAAATGGCCAAAAGTTGCAATACCCTCCCAAAGAAACAATTTCGCCTCAAAATGCCGAAAAGTTGCAATACCCCCCGAAAGGAACAATTTCGCTTCAAAATGGCCAAAAGATGCAAAACCCCCCCAAAGCAACAATTTCGCCTCAAAATGAAAAAAAAATTGCAATACCCTCCCAAAGGAACAATTTCGCCTCAAAATGCCGAAAAGTTGCAATACCCCCCCAAAGGAACAATTTCGCTTCAAAATGGCCAAAAGTTGCAATACCCCCCCAAAGGAACAATTTCGCCTCAAAATGCCGAAAAGTTGCAAAACCCCCGAAAGGAACAATTTCGCTTCAAAATGGCCAAAAGATGCAATACCCCCCAAAGCAACAATTTCGCCTCAAAATGAAAAAAAAATTTCAATACCCCCCAAAGGAACAATTTCGCTTCAAAATGCCGAAAAGTTGCAATACCCCCCAAAGGTACAATTTCGCTTCAAAATGGCCAAAAATTGCAATACCCCCCCAAAGGAACAATTTCGCCTCAAAATGGCAAAAAATTGCAATACCCCCCCAAAGGACCAATTTCGCCTCAAAATGCCGAAAAGTTGCAATACCCCGCCAAAGGAACAATTTCGCTTCAAAATGGCCAAAAGTTGCAATACCCCCCCAAAGGAACAATTTCGCCTCAAAATGCCGAAAAGTTGCAATACCTCCCGAAAGGAACAATTTCGCTTCAAAATGGCCAAAAGTTGCAATACCCCCCCAAAGGAACAATTTCGCCTCGAAATGGCAAAAAATTGCAATACCCCCCCCAAAGGAACAATTTCACCTCAAAATGCTGAAAAGTTGCAATACCCCCCAAAGGAACAATTTTGCTTCAAAATGGCCAAAAGTTGCAATACCCCCCCAAAGGAACAATTTCGCCTCAAAATGGCAAAAAATTGCAATACCCCCCCAAAAGAACAATTTCGCTTCAAAATGCCGAAAAGTTGCAATACCCTCCCAAAAGGTACAATTTCGCTTCAAAATGGCCAAAAGTTGCAATACCCCCCCAAAGGAACAATTTCGCCTCAAAATGGAAAAAAAATTGCAATACCCCCCCAAAGGAACAATTTCGCCTCAAAATGCCTAAAAGTTGCAATACCCTCCGAAAGGAACAATTTCGCTTCAAAATGGCCAAAAGTTGCAACACCCCCCCAAAGGAACAATTTCGCCTCAAAATGGCAAAAAATTGCAATACCCCCCCAAAGGTATAATTTCGCTTCAAAATGGCCAAAAATTGCAATACCCCCCCAAAGGAACAATTTCGCCTCAAAATGGCAAAAAATTGCAATACCCCCCCAAAGGACCAATTTCGCCTCAAAATGCCGAAAAGTTGCAATACCCCCCCAAAGGAACAATTTCGCTTCAAAATGGCCAAAAGTTGCAATACCCCCCAAAGTAACAATTTCGCCTCAAAATGGCAAAAAATTGCAATACCCTCCCAAAGGAACAATTTCGCCTCAAAATGCCGAAAAGTTGCAATACCCCCCCAAAGGAACAATTTCGCTTCAAAATGGCCAAAAGATGCAATACCCCCCAAAGCAACAATTTCGCCTCAAAATGAAAAAAAAATTTCAATACCCCCCAAAGGAACAATTTCGCTTCAAAATGCTGAAAAGTTGCAATACCCCCCAAAGGTACAATTTCGCTTCAAAATGGCCAAAAATTGCAATACCCCCCCAAAGGAACAATTTCGCCTCAAAATGGCAAAAAATTGCAATACCCCCCAAAGGACCAATTTCGCCTTAAAATGCCGAAAAGTTGCAATACCCCCCCCCCCAAAGGAACAATTTCGCTTCAAAATGGCCAAAAGTTGCAATACCCCCCCAAAGGAACAATTTCGCCTCAAAATGCCGAAAAGTTGCAATACCCCCCGAAAGGAACAATTTCGCTTCAAAATGGCCAAAAGTTGCAATACCCCCCCAAAGGAACAATTTCGCCTCAAAATGGCAAAAAATTGCAATACCCCCCCAAAGGAACAATTTCACCTCAAAATGCTGAAAAGTTGCAATACCCCCGAAAGGAACAATTTTGCTTCAAAATGGCCAAAAGTTGCAATACCCCCCCAAAGGAACAATTTCGCCTCAAAATGGCAAAAAATTGCAATACCCCCCCAAAAGAACAATTTCGCTTCAAAATGCCGAAAAGTTGCAATACCCCCCAAAAGGTACAATTTCGCTTCAAAATGGCCAAAAGTTGCAATACCCCCCCAAAGGAACAATTTCGCCTCAAAATGGAAAAAAAATTGCAATACCCCCCCAAAGGAACAATTTCGCCTCAAAATGCCTAAAAGTTGCAATACCCCCCGAAAGGAACAATTTCGCTTCAAAATGGCCAAAAGTTGCAACACCCCCCCCAAAGGAACAATTTCGCCTCAAAATGGCAAAAAATTGCAATAACCCCCCAAATGAACAATTTCGCTTCAAAATGGCCAAAAGTTGCAATACCCCCCAAAGGAACAATTTCGCCACAAAAGGGCAAAAAAATGCAATACCCCCCCAAAGGAACAATTTCGCTTCAAAATGGCCAAAAGGTGCAATACCCCCCAAAGCAACAATTTCGCCTCAAAATGAAAAAAAAATTGCAATACCCTACCAAAGGAACAATTTCGCTTCAAAATGCCGAAAAGTTGCAATACCTCCCCAAAGGTACAATTTCGCTTCAAAATGGCCAAAAATTGCAATACCCCCCCAAAGGAACAATTTCACCTCAAAATGGCCAAAAGTTGCAATACCCCCCCAAAGGAACAATTTCGCCTCAAAATGGCAAAAAATTGCAATACCCCCCCAAAGGAACAATTTCGCCTCAAAATGCCGAAAAGTTGCAATACCCCCCGAAAGGAACAATTTCGCTTCAAAATGGCCAAAAGTTGCAATACCCCCCCAAAGGAACAATTTCACCTCAAAATGGCAAAAAATTGCAATACCCCCCAAGGAACAATTTCGCTTCAAAATGCCGAAAATTTGCAATACACCCAAAGGAACAATTTCGCTTCAAAATGGCCAAAAATTGCAATACCCCCCCAAAGGAACAATTTCGCCTCAAAATGCCGAAAAGTTGCAATACCACCCCAAAGGAACAATTTCGCTTCAAAATGGCCAAAAGTTGCAATACCCCCCAAAGGAACAATTTCGCCTCAAAATGGCAAAAAATTGCAATACCCCCCCAAAGGAACAATTTCGCCTCAAAATGGCAAAAAATTGCAATACCCCCCCAAAGGAACAATTTCGCTTCAAAATGGCCAAAAGTTGCAATACCCCCCCAAAGGAACAATTTCGCCTCAAAATGCCGAAAAGTTGCAATACCCCCCAAAAGGAACAATTTCGCTTCAAAATGGCCAAAAATTGCAATACCCCCCCAAAGGAACAATTTCGCCTCAAAATGGCAAAAAATTGCAATACCCCCCCAAAGGAACAATTTCGCCTCAAAATGCTGAAAAGTTGCAATACCCCCGAAAGGAACAATTTCGCCTCAAAATGCCGAAAAGTTGCAATACCACCCCAAAGGAACAATTTCGCTTCAAAATCGCCAAAAGTTGCAATACCCCCCCAAAGGAACAATTTCGCCTCAAAATGCCGAAAAGTTGCAATACCCCCCAAAAGGAACAATTTCGCTTCAAAATGGCCAAAAATTGCAATACCCCCCCAAAGGAACAATTTCGCCTCAAAATGGCAAAAAATTGCAATACCCCCCCAAAGAAACAATTTCGCCTCAAAATGCCGAAAAGTTGCAATACCCCCCGAAAGGAACAATTTCGCTTCAAAATGGCCAAAAGATGCAAAACCCCCCCAAAGCAACAATTTCGCCTCAAAATGAAAAAAAAATTGCAATACCCTCCCAAAGGAACAATTTCGCCTCAAAATGCCGAAAAGTTGCAATACCCCCCCAAAGGAACAATTTCGCTTCAAAATGGCCAAAAGTTGCAATACCCCCCCAAAGGAACAATTTCGCCTCAAAATGCCGAAAAGTTGCAAAACCCCCGAAAGGAACAATTTCGCTTCAAAATGGCCAAAAGATGCAATACCCCCCAAAGCAACAATTTCGCCTTAAAATGAAAAAAAAATTTCAATACCCCCCAAAGGAACAATTTCGCTTCAAAATGCCGAAAAGTTGCAATACCCCCCAAAGGTACAATTTCGCTTCAAAATGGCCAAAAATTGCAATACCCCCCCAAAGGAACAATTTCGCCTCAAAATGGCAAAAAATTGCAATACCCCCCCAAAGGACCAATTTCGCCTCAAAATGCCGAAAAGTTGCAATACCCCCCCAAAGGAACAATTTCGTTTCAAAATGGCCAAAAGTTGCAATACCCCCCCAAAGGAACAATTTCGCCTCAAAATGCCGAAAAGTTGCAATACCTCCCGAAAGGAACAATTTCGCTTCAAAATGGCCAAAAGTTGCAATACCCCCCCAAAGGAACAATTTCGCCTCAAAATGGCAAAAAATTGCAATACCCCCCAAAGGAACAATTTCACCTCAAAATGCTGAAAAGTTGCAATACCCCCGAAAGGAACAATTTTGCTTCAAAATGGCCAAAAGTTGCAATACCCCCCCAAAGGAACAATTTCGCCTCAAAATAGCAAAAAATTGCAATACCCCCCCAAAAGAACAATTTCGCTTCAAAATGCCGAAAAGTTGCAATACCCCCCCAAAAGGTACAATTTCGCTTCAAAATGGCCAAAAGTTGCAATACCCCCCCAAAGGAACAATTTCGCCTCAAAATGGAAAAAAAATTGCAATACCCCCCCAAAGGACCAATTTCGCCTCAAAATGCCGAAAAGTTGCAATACCCCCCCAAAGGAACAATTTCGCTTCAAAATGGCCAAAAGTTGCAATACCCCCCAAAGGAACAATTTCGCCTTAAAATGGCAAAAAATTGCAATACCCTCCCAAAGGAACAATTTCGCCTCAAAATGCCGAAAAGTTGCAATACCCCCCCAAAGGAACAATTTCGCTTCAAAATGGCCAAAAGATGCAATACCCCCCAAAGCAACAATTTCGCCTCAAAATGAAAAAAAAATTTCAATACCCCCCAAAGGAACAATTTCGCTTCAAAATGCCGAAAGGTTGCAATACCCCCCAAAGGTACAATTTCTCTTCAAAATGGCCAAAAATTGCAATACCCCCCCAAAGGAACAATTTCGCCTCAAAATGGCAAAAAATTGCAATACCCCCCAAAGGACCAATTTCGCCTTAAAATGCCGAAAAGTTGCAATACCCCCCGAAAGGAACAATTTCGCTTCAAAATGGCCAAAAGTTGCAATACCCCCCCAAAGGAACAATTTCGCCTCAAAATGGCAAAAAATTGCAATACCCCCCCAAAGGAACAATTTCACCTCAAAATGCTGAAAAGTTGCAATACCCCCGAAAGGAACAATTTTGCTTCAAAATGGCCAAAAGTTGCAATACCCCCCCAAAGGAACAATTTCGCCTCAAAATGGCAAAAAATTGCAATACCCCCCCAAAAGAACAATTTCGCTTCAAAATGCCGAAAAGTTGCAATACCCCCCAAAAGGTACAATTTCGCTTCAAAATGGCCAAAAGTTGCAATACCCCCCCAAAGGAACAATTTCGCCTCAAAATGGAAAAAAAATTGCAATACCCCCCCAAAGGAACAATTTCGCCTCAAAATGCCTAAAAGTTGCAATACCCCCCCAAAGGAACAATTTCGCCTCAAAATGGAAAAAAAATTGCAATACCCCCCCAAAGGAACAATTTCGCCTCAAAATGCTGAAAAGTTGCAATACCCCCGAAAGGAACAATTTTGCTTCAAAATGGCCAAAAGTTGCAATACCCCCCCAAAGGAACAATTTCACCTCAAAATGGCAAAAAATTGCAATACCCCCCCAAAAGAACAATTTCGCTTCAAAATGCCGAAAAGTTGCAATACCCCCCCAAAGGGAAAATTTCGCTTCAAAATGGCCAAAAGTTGCAATACCCCCCCAAAGGAACAATTTCGCCTCAAAATGGAAAAAAAATTGCAATACCCCCCAAAGGAACAATTTCGCCTCAAAATGCCGAAAAGTTGCAATACCCCCCGAAAGGAACAATTTCGCTTCAAAATGACCAAAAGTTGCAATACCCCCCCAAAGGAACAATTTCGCCTTAAAATGGCAAAAAATTGCAATACCCCTCCAAAGGAACAATTTCGCTTCAAAATGGCCAAAAGTTGCAATACCCCCCAAAGGAACAATTTCGCCACAAAATGGCAAAAAATTGCAATACCCCCCCAAAGGAACAATTTCGCTTCAAAATGGCCAAAAGTTGCAATACCCCCCCAAAGGAACAATTTCTCCTCAAAATGAAATAAAAATTGCAATACCCCCCCAAAGGAACAATTTCGACTCAAAATGCCGAAAAGTTGCAATACCCCCGAAAGGAACAATTTCGCTTCAAAATGGCCAAATGTTGCAATACCCCCCAAAGGAACAATTTCGCCTCAAAATGGCAAAAAATTGCAATACCCTCCCAAAGGAACAATTTCGCCTCAAAATGCCGAAAAGTTGCAATACCCCCCCCAAAGGAACAATTTCGCTTCAAAATGGCCAAAAGTTGCAGTACCCCCCCAAAGAAACAATTTCGCCTCAAAATGCCGAAAAGTTGCAATACCCCCCGAAAGGAACAATTTCGCTTCAAAATGGCGAAAAGATGCAAAACCCCCCCAAAGCAACAATTTCGCCTCAAAATGAAAAAAAAATTGCAATACCCTCCCAAAGGAACAATTTCGGCTCAAAATGCCGAAAAGTTGCAATACCCCCCCAAAGGAACAATTTCGCTTCAAAATGGCCAAAAGTTGCAATACCCCCCCAAAGGAACAATTTCGCCTCAAAATGCCGAAAAGTTGCAAAACCCCCGAAAGGAACAATTTCGCTTCAAAATGGCCAAAAGATGCAATACCCCCCAAAGCAACAATTTCGCCTCAAAATGAAAAAAAAATTTCAATACCCCCCAAAGGAACAATTTCGCCTCAAAATGCCGAAAAGTTGCAATACCACCCCAAAGGAACAATTTCGCTTCAAAATGGCCAAAAGTTGCAATACCCCCCCAAAGGAACAATTTCGCCTCAAAATGGAAAAAAAATTGCAATACCCCCCCAAAGGAACAATTTCGCCTCAAAATGCCTAAAAGTTGCAATACCCTCCGAAAGGAACAATTTCGCTTCAAAATGGCCAAAAGTTGCAACACCCCCCCAAAGGAACAATTTCGCCTCAAAATGGCAAAAAATTGCAATACCCCCCCAAAGGTATAATTTCGCTTCAAAATGGCCAAAAATTGCAATACCCCCCCAAAGGAACAATTTCGCCTCAAAATGGCAAAAAATTGCAATACCCCCCCAAAGGACCAATTTCGCCTCAAAATGCCGAAAAGTTGCAATACCCCCCCAAAGGAACAATTTCGCTTCAAAATGGCCAAAAGTTGCAATACCCCCCAAAGGAACAATTTCGCCTCAAAATGGCAAAAAATTGCAATACCCTCCCAAAGGAACAATTTCGCCTCAAAATGCCGAAAAGTTGCAATACCCCCCCAAAGGAACAATTTCGCTTCAAAATGGCCAAAAGATGCAATACCCCCCAAAGCAACAATTTCGCCTCAAAATGAAAAAAAAATTTCAATACCCCCCAAAGGAACAATTTCGCTTCAAAATGCCGAAAAGTTGCAATACCCCCCAAAGGTACAATTTCGCTTCAAAATGGCCAAAAATTGCAATACCCCCCCAAAGGAACAATTTCGCCTCAAAATGGCAAAAAATTGCAATACCCCCCAAAGGACCAATTTCGCCTTAAAATGCCGAAAAGTTGCAATACCCCCCCCCCAAAGGAACAATTTCGCTTCAAAATGGCCAAAAGTTGCAATACCCCCCCAAAGGAACAATTTCGCCTCAAAATGCCGAAAAGTTGCAATACCCCCCGAAAGGAACAATTTCGCTTCAAAATGGCCAAAAGTTGCAATACCCCCCCAAAGGAACAATTTCGCCTCAAAATGGCAAAAAATTGCAATACCCCCCCAAAGGAACAATTTCACCTCAAAATGCTGAAAAGTTGCAATACCCCCGAAAGGAACAATTTTGCTTCAAAATGGCCAAAAGTCGCAATACCCCCCCAAAGGAACAATTTCGCCTCAAAATGGCAAAAAATTGCAATACCCCCCAAAAGGTACAATTTCGCTTCAAAATGGCCAAAAGTTGCAATACCCCCCCAAAGGAACAATTTCGCCTCAAAATGGAAAAAAAATTGCAATACCCCCCCAAAGGAACAATTTCGCCTCAAAATGCCTAAAAGTTGCAATACCCCCCGAAAGGAACAATTTCGCTTCAAAATGGCCAAAAGTTGCAACACCCCCCCCAAAGGAACAATTTCACCTTAAAATGGCAAAAAATTGCAATAACCCCCCAAATGAACAATTTCGCTTCAAAATGGCCAAAAGTTGCAATACCCCCCAAAGGAACAATTTCGCCACAAAAGGGCAAAAAAATGCAATACCCCCCCAAAGGAACAATTTCGCTTCAAAATGGCCAAAAGGTGCAATACCCCCCAAAGCAACAATTTCGCCTCAAAATGAAAAAAAAATTGCAATACCCTACCAAAGGAACAATTTCGCTTCAAAATGCCGAAAAGTTGCAATACCTCCCCAAAGGTACAATTTCGCTTCAAAATGGCCAAAAATTGCAATACCCCCCCAAAGGAACAATTTCACCTCAAAATGGCAAAAAATTGCAATACCCCCCCAAGGAACAATTTCGCCTCAAAATGGCCAAAAGTTGCAATACCCCCCCAAAGGAACAATTTCGCCTCAAAATGGCAAAAAATTGCAATACCCCCCCAAAGGAACAATTTCGCCTCAAAATGCCGAAAAGTTGCAATACCCCCCGAAAGGAACAATTTCGCTTCAAAATGGCCAAAAGTTGCAATACCCCCCCAAAGGAACAATTTCACCTCAAAATGGCAAAAAATTGCAATACCCCCCCAAGGAACAATTTCGCTTCAAAATGCCGAAAATTTGCAATACACCCAAAGGAACAATTTCGCTTCAAAATGGCCAAAAATTGCAATACCCCCCCAAAGGAACAATTTCGCCTCAAAATGCCGAAAAGTTGCAATACCACCCCAAAGGAACAATTTCGCTTCAAAATGGCCAAAAGTTGCAATACCCCCCAAAGGAACAATTTCGCCTCAAAATGGCAAAAAATTGCAATACCCCCCCAAAGGAACAATTTCGCCTCAAAATGCCGAAAAGTTGCAATACCACCCCAAAGGAACAATTTCGCTTCAAAATGGCCAAAAGTTGCAATACCCCCCCAAAGGAACAATTTCGCCTCAAAATGCCGAAAAGTTGCAATACCCCCCAAAAGGAACAATTTCGCTTCAAAATGGCCAAAAATTGCAATACCCCCCCAAAGGAACAATTTCGCCTCAAAATGGCAAAAAATTGCAATAACCCCCCAAATGAACAATTTCGCTTCAAAATGGCCAAAAGTTGCAATACCCCCCAAAGGAACAATTTCGCCACAAAAGGGCAAAAAAATGCAATACCCCCCCAAAGGAACAATTTCGCTTCAAAATGGCCAAAAGGTGCAATACCCCCCAAAGCAACAATTTCGCCTCAAAATGAAAAAAAAAGTTGCAATACCCTACCAAAGGAACAATTTCGCTTCAAAATGCCGAAAAGTTGCAATACCTCCCCAAAGGTACAATTTCGCTTCAAAATGGCCAAAAATTGCAATACCCCCCCAAAGGAACAATTTCACCTCAAAATGGCAAAAAATTGCAATACCCCCCCAAGGAACAATTTCGCCTCAAAATGGCCAAAAGTTGCAATACCCCCCCAAAGGAACAATTTCGCCTCAAAATGGCAAAAAATTGCAATACCCCCCCAAAGGAACAATTTCGCCTCAAAATGCCAAAAAGTTGCAATACCCCCCGAAAGGAACAATTTCGCTTCAAAATGGCCAAAAGTTGCAATACCCCCCCAAAGGAACAATTTCACCTCAAAATGGCAAAAATTGCAATACCCCCCCCAAGGAACAATTTCGCTTCAAAATGCCGAAAATTTGCAATACACCCAAAGGAACAATTTCGCTTCAAAATGGCCAAAAATTGCAATACCCCCCCAAAGGAACAATTTCGCCTCAAAATGCCGAAAAGTTGCAATACCACCCCAAAGGAACAATTTCGCTTCAAAATGGCCAAAAGTTGCAATACCCCCCAAAGGAACAATTTCGCCTCAAAATGGCAAAAAATTGCAATACCCCCCCAAAGGAACAATTTCGCCTCAAAATGCCGAAAAGTTGCAATACCACCCCAAAGGAACAATTTCGCTTCAAAATGGCCAAAAGTTGCAATACCCCCCCAAAGGAACAATTTCGCCTCAAAATGCCGAAAAGTTGCAATACCCCCCAAAAGGAACAATTTCGCTTCAAAATGGCCAAAAATTGCAATACCCCCCCAAAGGAACAATTTCGCCTCAAAATGGCAAAAAATTTCAATACCCCCCCAAAGGAACAATTTCGCCTCAAAATGCTGAAAAGTTGCAATACCCCCGAAAGGAACAATTTCGCCTCAAAATGCCGAAAAGTTGCAATACCACCCCAAAGGAACAATTTCGCCTCAAAATGGCAAAAAATTGCAATACCCCCCCAAAGGAACAATTTCGCCTCAAAATGCCGAAAAGTTGCAATACCCCCCCAAAGGACCAATTTCGCCTCAAAATGCCGAAAAGTTGCAATACCCCCCCAAAGGAACAATTTCGCTTCAAAATGGCCAAAAGTTGCAATACCCCCCCAAAGGAACAATTTCGCCTCAAAATGCCGAAAAGTTGCAATACCTCCCGAAAGGAACAATTTCGCTTCAAAATGGCCAAAAGGTGCAATACCCCCCCAAAGGAACAATTTCGCCTCGAAATGGCAAAAAATTGCAATACCCCCCCAAAGGAACAATTTCACCTCAAAATGCTGAAAAGTTGCAATACCCCCGAAAGGAACAATTTTGCTTCAAAATGGCCAAAAGTTGCAATACCCCCCCAAAGGAACAATTTCGCCTCAAAATGGCAAAAAATTGCAATACCCCCCCAAAAGAACAATTTCGCTTCAAAATGCCGAAAAGTTGCAATACCCCCCCAAAAGGTACAATTTCGCTTCAAAATGGCCAAAAGTTGCAATACCCCCCCAAAGGAACAATTTCGCCTCAAAATGCCTAAAAGTTGCAATACCCTCCGAAAGGAACAATTTCGCTTCAAAATGGCCAAAAGTTGCAACACCCCCCCAAAGGAACAATTTCGCCTCAAAATGGCAAAAAATTGCAATACCCCCCAAAGGTATAATTTCGCTTCAAAATGGCCAAAAATTGCAATACCCCCCCAAAGGAACAATTTCGCCTCAAAATGGCAAAAAATTGCAATACCCCCCCAAAGGACCAATTTCGCCTCAAAATGCCGAAAAGTTGCAATACCCCCCCAAAGGAACAATTTCGCTTCAAAATGGCCAAAAGTTGCAATACCCCCCAAAGGAACAATTTCGCCTCAAAATGGCAAAAAATTGCAATACCCTCCCAAAGGAACAATTTCGCCTCAAAATGCCGAAAAGTTGCAATACCCCCCCAAAGGAACAATTTCGCTTCAAAATGGCCAAAAGATGCAATACCCCCCAAAGCAACAATTTCGCCTCAAAATGAAAAAAAAATTTCAATACCCCCCAAAGGAACAATTTCGCTTCAAAATGCCGAAAAGTTGCAATACCCCCCAAAGGTACAATTTCGCTTCAAAATGGCCAAAAATTGCAATACCCCCCCAAAGGAACAATTTCGCCTCAAAATGGCAAAAAATTGCAATACCCCCCAAAGGACCAATTTCGCCTTAAAATGCCGAAAAGTTGCAATACCCCCCCCCAAAGGAACAATTTCGCTTCAAAATGGCCAAAAGTTGCAATACCCCCCCAAAGGAACAATTTCGCCTCAAAATGCCGAAAAGTTGCAATACCCCCCGAAAGGAACAATTTCGCTTCAAAATGGCCAAAAGTTGCAATACCCCCCCAAAGGAACAATTTCGCCTCAAAATGGCAAAAAATTGCAATACCCCCCCAAAGGAACAATTTCACCTCAAAATGCTGAAAAGTTGCAATACCCCCGAAAGGAAAAATTTTGCTTCAAAATGGCCAAAAGTTGCAATACCCCCCCAAAGGAACAATTTCGCCTCAAAATGGCAAAAAATTGCAATACCCCCCCAAAAGAACAATTTCCCTTCAAAATGCCGAAAAGTTGCAATACCCCCCAAAAGGTACAATTTCGCTTCAAAATGGCCAAAAGTTGCAATACCCCCCCAAAGGAACAATTTCGCCTCACAATGCCGAAAAGTTGCAATACCCCCCAAAAGGAACAATTTCGCTTCAAAATGGCCAAAAATTGCAATACCCCCCCAAAGGAACAATTTCGCCTCAAAATGGCGAAAAATTGCAATACCCCCCAAAGAAACAATTTCGCCTCAAAATGCCGAAAAGTTGCAATACCCCCCGAAAGGAACAATTTCGCTTCAAAATGGCCAAAAGATGCAAAACCCCCCCAAAGCAACAATTTCGCCTCAAAATGAAAAAAAAATTGCAATACCCTCCCAAAGGAACAATTTCGCCTCAAAATGCCGAAAAGTTGCAATACCCCCCCAAAGGAACAATTTCGCTTCAAAATGGCCAAAAGTTGCAATACCCCCCCAAAGGAACAATTTCGCCTCAAAATGCCGAAAAGTTGCAAAACCCCCGAAAGGAACAATTTTGCTTCAAAATGGCCAAAAGATGCAATACCCCCCAAAGCAACAATTTCGCCTCAAAATGAAAAAAAAATTTCAATACCCCCCAAAGGAACAATTTCGCTTCAAAATGCCAAAAAGTTGCAATACCCCCCAAAGGTACAATTTCGCTTCAAAATGGCCAAAAATTGCAATACCCCCCCAAAGGAACAATTTCGCCTCAAAATGGCAAAAAATTGCAATACCCCCCCAAAGGACCAATTTCGCCTCAAAATGCCGAAAAGTTGCAATACCCCCCCAAAGGAACAATTTCGCTTCAAAATGGCCAAAAGTTGCAATACCCCCCCAAAGGAACAATTTCGCCTCAAAATGCCGAAAAGTTGCAATACCTCCCGAAAGGAACAATTTCGCTTCAAAATGGCCAAAAGTTGCAATACCCCCCCAAAGGAACAATTTCGCCTCGAAATGGCAAAAAATTGCAATACCCCCCCAAAGGAACAATTTCACCTCAAAATGCTGAAAAGTTGCAATACCCCCGAAAGGAACAATTTTGCTTCAAAATGGCCAAAAGTTGCAATACCCCCCCAAAGGAACAATTTCGCCTCAAAATGGCAAAAAATTGCAATACCCCCCCAAAAGAACAATTTCGCTTCAAAATGCCGAAAAGTTGCAATACCCCCCCAAAAGGTACAATTTCGCTTCAAAATGGCCAAAAGTTGCAATACCCCCCCAAAGGAACAATTTCGCCTCAAAATGCCTAAAAGTTGCAATACCCTCCGAAAGGAACAATTTCGCTTCAAAATGGCCAAAAGTTGCAACACCCCCCCAAAGGAACAATTTCGCCTCAAAATGGCAAAAAATTGCAATACCCCCCAAAGGTATAATTTCGCTTCAAAATGGCCAAAAATTGCAATACCCCCCCAAAGGAACAATTTCGCCTCAAAATGGCAAAAAATTGCAATACCCCCCCAAAGGACCAATTTCGCCTCAAAATGCCGAAAAGTTGCAATACCCCCCCAAAGGAACAATTTCGCTTCAAAATGGCCAAAAGTTGCAATACCCCCCAAAGGAACAATTTCGCCTCAAAATGGCCAAAAATTGCAATACCCCCCCAAAGGAACAATTTCGCCTCAAAATGGCAAAAAATTGCAATACCCCCCCAAAGGAACAATTTCGCCTCAAAATGCCGAAAAGTTGCAATACCCCCCCAAAGGAACAATTTCGCTTCAAAATGGCCAAAAGATGCAATACCCCCCAAAGCAACAATTTCGCCTCAAAATGAAAAAAAAATTGCAATACCCTCCCAAAGGAACAATTTCGCCTCAAAATGCCGAAAAGTTGCAATACCCCCCCAAAGGAACAATTTCGCTTCAAAATAGCCAAAAGTTGCAATACCCCCCCAAAGGAACAATTTCGCCTCAAAATGCCGAAAAGTTGCAAAACCCCCGAAAGGAACAATTTCGCTTCAAAATGGCCAAAAGATGCAATACCCCCCAAAGCAACAATTTCGCCTCAAAATGAAAAAAAAATTTCAATACCCCCCAAAGGAACAATTTCGCTTCAAAATGCCAAAAAGTTGCAATACCCCCCAAAGGTACAATTTCGCTTCAAAATGGCCAAAAATTGCAATACCCCCCCAAAGGAACAATTTCGCCTCAAAATGGCAAAAAATTGCAATACCCCCCCAAAGGACCAATTTCGCCTCAAAATGCCGAAAAGTTGCAATACCCCCCCAAAGGAACAATTTCGCTTCAAAATGGCCAAAAGTTGCAATACCCCCCCAAAGGAACAATTTCGCCTCAAAATGCCGAAAAGTTGCAATACCTCCCGAAAGGAACAATTTTGCTTCAAAATGGCCAAAAGTTGCAATACCCCCCCAAAGGAACAATTTCGCCTCAAAATGGCAAAAAATTGCAATACCCCCCCAAAAGAACAATTTCGCTTCAAAATGCCGAAAAGTTGCAATACCCCCCCAAAAGGTACAATTTCGCTTCAAAATGGCCAAAAGTTGCAATACCCCCCCAAAGGAACAATTTCGCCTCAAAATGCCTAAAAGTTGCAATACCCTCCGAAAGGAACAATTTCGCTTCAAAATGGCCAAAAGTTGCAACACCCCCCCAAAGGAACAATTTCGCCTCAAAATGGCAAAAAATTGCAATACCCCCCAAAGGTATAATTTCGCTTCAAAATGGCCAAAAATTGCAATACCCCCCCAAAGGAACAATTTCGCCTCAAAATGGCAAAAAATTGCAATACCCCCCCAAAGGACCAATTTCGCCTCAAAATGCCGAAAAGTTGCAATACCCCCCCAAAGGAACAATTTCGCTTCAAAATGGCCAAAAGTTGCAATACCCCCCAAAGGAACAATTTCGCCTCAAAATGGCAAAAAATTGCAATACCCTCCCAAAGGAACAATTTCGCCTCAAAATGCCGAAAAGTTGCAATACCCCCCCAAAGGAACAATTTCGCTTCAAAATGGCCAAAAGATGCAATACCCCCCAAAGCAACAATTTCGCCTCAAAATGAAAAAAAAATTTCAATACCCCCCAAAGGAACAATTTCGCTTCAAAATGCCGAAAAGTTGCAATACCCCCCAAAGGTACAATTTCGCTTCAAAATGGCCAAAAATTGCAATACCCCCCCAAAGGAACAATTTCGCCTCAAAATGGCAAAAAATTGCAATACCCCCCAAAGGACCAATTTCGCCTTAAAATGCCGAAAAGTTGCAATACCCCCCCCAAAGGAACAATTTCGCTTCAAAATGGCCAAAAGTTGCAATACCCCCCCAAAGGAACAATTTCGCCTCAAAATGCCGAAAAGTTGCAATACCCCCCGAAAGGAACAATTTCGCTTCAAAATGGCCAAAAGTTGCAATACCCCCCCAAAGGAACAATTTCGCCTCAAAATGGCAAAAAATTGCAATACCCCCCCAAAGGAACAATTTCACCTCAAAATGCTGAAAAGTTGCAATACCCCCGAAAGGAAAAATTTTGCTTCAAAATGGCCAAAAGTTGCAATACCCCCCCAAAGGAACAATTTCGCCTCAAAATGGCAAAAAATTGCAATACCCCCCCAAAAGAACAATTTCCCTTCAAAATGCCGAAAAGTTGCAATACCCCCCAAAAGGTACAATTTCGCTTCAAAATGGCCAAAAGTTGCAATACCCCCCCAAAGGAACAATTTCGCCTCAAAATGGAAAAAAAATTGCAATACCCCCCCAAAGGAACAATTTCGCCTCAAAATGCCTAAAAGTTGCAATACCCCCCGAAAGGAACAATTTCGCTTCAAAATGGCCAAAAGTTGCAACACCCCCCCAAAGGAACAATTTCGCCTCAAAATGGCAAAAAATTGCAATAACCCCCCAAATGAACAATTTCGCTTCAAAATGGCCAAAAGTTGCAATACCCCCCAAAGGAACAATTTCGCCACAAAAGGGCAAAAAAATGCAATACCCCCCCAAAGGAACAATTTCGCTTCAAAATGGCCAAAAGGTGCAATACCCCCCAAAGCAACAATTTCGCCTCAAAATGAAAAAAAAATTGCAATACCCTACCAAAGGAACAATTTCGCTTCAAAATGCCGAAAAGTTGCAATACCTCCCCAAAGGTACAATTTCGCTTCAAAATGGCCAAAAATTGCAATACCCCCCAAAGGAACAATTTCACCTCAAAATGGCAAAAAATTGCAATACCCCCCCAAGGAACAATTTCGCCTCAAAATGGCCAAAAGTTGCAATACCCCCCCAAAGGAACAATTTCGCCTCAAAATGGCAAAAAATTGCAATACCCCCCCAAAGGAACAATTTCGCCTCAAAATGCCGAAAAGTTGCAATACCCCCCGAAAGGAACAATTTCGCTTCAAAATGGCCAAAAGTTGCAATACCCCCCGAAAGGAACAATTTCACCTCAAAATGGCAAAAAATTGCAATACCCCCCCAAGGAACAATTTCGCTTCAAAATGCCGAAAATTTGCAATACACCCAAAGGAACAATTTCGCTTCAAAATGGCCAAAAATTGCAATACCCCCCCAAAGGAACAATTTCGCCTCAAAATGGCAAAAAATTGCAATACCCCCCAAAGGAACAATTTCGCCTCAAAATGCCGAAAAGTTGCAATACCACCCCAAAGGAACAATTTCGCTTCAAAATGGCCAAAAGTTGCAATACCCCCCCAAAGGAACAATTTCGCCTCAAAATGCCGAAAAGTTGCAATACCCCCCAAAAGGAACAATTTCGCTTCAAAATGGCCAAAAATTGCAATACCCCCCCAAAGGAACAATTTCGCCTCAAAATGGCAAAAAATTGCAATACCCCCCCAAAGGAACAATTTCGCCTCAAAATGCTGAAAAGTTGCAATACCCCCGAAAGGAACAATTTCGCCTCAAAATTCCGAAAAGTTGCAATACCACCCCAAAGGAACAATTTCGCCTCAAAATGGCAAAAAATTGCAATACCCCCCCAAAGGAACAATTTCGCCTCAAAATGCCGAAAAGTTGCAATACCACCCCAAAGGAACAATTTCGCTTCAAAATGGCCAAAAGTTGCAATACCCCCCCAAAGGAACAATTTCGCCTCAAAATGCCGAAAAGTTGCAATACCCCCCAAAAGGAACAATTTCGCTTCAAAATGGCCAAAAATTGCAATACCCCCCCAAAGGAACAATTTCGCCTCAAAATGGCAAAAAATTGCAATACCCCCCCAAAGGAACAATTTTGCCTCAAAATGCCGAAAAGTTGCAATACCCCCCCAAAGGGAAAATTTCGCTTCAAAATGGCCAAAAGTTGCAATACCCCCCAAAGGAACAATTTCGCCTCAAAATGCCGAAAAGTTGCAATACCCCCCGAAAGGAACAATTTCGCTTCAAAATGACCAAAAGTTGCAATACCCCCCCAAAGGAACAATTTCGCCTCAAAATGGCAAAAAATTGCAATACCCCTCCAAAGGAACAATTTCGCTTCAAAATGGCCAAAAGTTGCAATACCCCCCCAAAGAAACAATTTCGCCTCAAAATGCCGAAAAGTTGCAATACCCCCCGAAAGGAACAATTTCGCTTCAAAATAGCCAAAAGATGCAAAACCCCACCAAAGCAACAATTTCGCCTCAAAATGAAAAAAAAATTGCAATACCACCCCAAAGGAACAAATTCGCTTCAAAATGCCGAAAAGTTGCAATACCCCCCAAAGGAACAATTTCGCCTCAAAATGGAAAAAAAATTGCAATACCCCCCCCAAAGGAACAATTTCGCCTCAAAATGGCCAAAAATTGCAATATCCCCCGAAAGGAACAATTTCGCTTCAAAATGGCCAAAAGTTACAATACCCCCCGAAAGGAACAATTTCGCCTGAAAATGGCCAAAAATTGTAATACCCCCCCAAAGGAACAATTTCGCTTCAATATGGCCAAAAGTTGCAATACCCCCCCAAGGAACAATTTCGCCTCAAAATGGGAAAAAATTGCAATACCCCCCAAAGGAACAATTTCGCTTCAAAATGGCCAAAAGTTGCAATACCCACCTAAAGGAACAATTTCGCCTCAAAATGGCAAAAAATTGCAATACCCCCCAAAGGAACAATTTCTCCTCAAAATGCTGAAAAGTTGCAATACCCCCCGAAAGGAACAATTTCGCTTCAAAATGGCCAAAAGTTGCAATACCCCCCGAAAGGAACAATTTCGCTTCAAAATGGCCAAAAGATGCAATACCCCTCCAAAGGAACAATTTCGCCTCAAAATGGCAAAAAATTGCAATACCCCCCCAAATGAACAATTTCGCCTCAAAATGCCGAAAAGTTGCAATACCCCCGAAAGGAACAATTTCGCTTCAAAATGGCCAAAAGTTGCAATACCCCCCCAAAGGAACAATTTCGCCTCAAAATGCCGAAAAGTTGCAATACCCCCCGAAAGGAACAAATTCGCTTCAAAATGGCCAAAAGTTGCAATACCCCCCCAGGAACAATTTTGCCTCAAAATGGCAAAAAATTGCAATACCCCCCCAAGGGAACAATTTCGCCTCAAAATGCCGAAAAGTTCCAATACCCCCCAAAAGGAACAATTTCGCTTCAAAATGGCCAAAAGTTGCAATACCCCCCCAGGAACAATTTCGCCTCAAAATGGCAAAAAATTGCAATACCCCCCCAAAGGAACAATTTCCCCTCAAAATGCCGAAAAGTTGCAATACCCCACCAAAGGAACAATTTTGCCTCAAAATGCCGAAAAGTTGCAATACCCCCCGAAAGGAACCATTTCGCTTCAAAATGGCCAAAAGTTGCAATACCCCCCCAGGAACAATTTTGCCTCAAAATGGCAAAAAATTGCAATCCCCCCCAAAGGAACAATTTCGCCTCAAAATGCCGAAAAGTTGCAATACCCCTGAAAGGAACAATTTCGCTTCAAAATGGCCAAAAGTTGCAATACCCCCCCAGGAACAATTTTGCCTCAAAATGGCAAAAAATTGCAATACCCCCCCAAAGGAACAATTTCCCCTCAAAATGCCGAAAAGTTGCAATACCCCCCGAAAGGAACAATTTCGCTTCAAAATGGCCAAAAGTTGCAATACCCCCCCAAAGGAACAATTTCACCTCAAAATGGCAAAAAATTGCAATACCCCCCAAAGGAACAATTTCGCCTCAAAATGCCGAAAAGTTGCAATACCCCCCGAAAGGAACAATTTCGCTTCAAAATGGCCAAAAGTTGCAATACCCCCCCAGGAACAATTTCGCCTCAAAATGGCAAAAAATTGCAATACCCCCCCAAAGGAACAATTTCGCCTCAAAATGCCGAAAAGTTGCAATACCCCCCGAAAGGAACGATTTCGCTTCAAAATGGCCAAAAGTTGCAATACCCCCCCAAAGGAACAATTTCACCTCAAAATGGCAAAAAATTGCAATACCCCCCCAAAGGAAAGGAACAATTTCGCCTCAAAATGGCCAAAAATTGCAATACCCCCCCAAAGAAACAATTTCGCCTCAAAATGGCAAAAAATTACAAACCCCCCCAAAGGAACAATTTCGCCTCAAAATGCCGAAAAGTTGCAATACCCCCCGAAAGGAACAATTTCGCTTCAAAATAACCAAAAGTTGCAATACCCCCCCAAAGGAACAATTTCGCCTCAAAATGGCAAAAAATTGCAATACCCTCCCAAAGGAACAATTTCGCTTCAAAATGGCCAAAAGTTGCAATACCCCCCGAAAGGAACAATTTCGCTTCAAAATGGCCAAAAGTTGCAATACCCCCCCAAAGGAACAATTTCGCTTCAAAATGCCGAAAAGTTGCAATATCCCCCGAAAGGAACAATTTCGCTTCAAAATGGCCAAAAGATGCAATACCCCCCCAAGGAACAATTTCGCCTCAAAACGACCAAAAGTTGCAATACCCCCCTAAAGGAAAGATTTCGCCTCAAAATGGCAAAAAATTGCAATACCCCCCCAAATGAACAATTTCGCCTCAAAATGCCGAAAAGTTGCAATACCCCCCGAAAGGAACAATTTCGCTTCAAAATGGCCAAAAGTTGCAATACCCCCCCAAAGGAACAATTTCGCCTCAAAATGCCGAAAAGTTGCAATACCCCCCGAAAGGAACAAATTCGTTTCAAAATGGCCAAAAGTTGCAATACCCCCCCAGGAACAATTTTGCCTCAAAATGGCAAAAAATTGCAATACCCCCCCAAAGGAACAATTTCGCCTCAAAATGCCGAAAAGTTGCAATACCCCCCAAAAGGAACAATTTCTCTTCAAAATGGCCAAAAGTTGCAATACCCCCCCAGGAACAATTTCGCCTCAAAATGGCAAAAAATTGCAATACCCCCCCAAAGGAACAATTTCCCCTCAAAATGCCGAAAAGTTGCAATACCCCCCGAAAGGAACAATTTCGCTTCAAAATGGCCAAAAGTTGCAATACCCCCCCAAAGGAACAATTTCGCCTCAAAATGCCGAAAAGTTGCAATACCCCCCGAAAGGAACAATTTCGCTTCAAAATGGCCAAAAGTTGCAACACCCCCCAGGAAAATTTTTGCCTCAAAATGGCAAAAAATTGCAATACCCCCCCCAAAGGAACAATTTCGCCTCAAAATGCCGAAAAGTTGCAATACCCCCCGAAAGGAACAATTTCGCTTCAAAATGGCCAAAAGTTGCAATACCCCCCAGGAACAATTTCGCCTCAAAATGGCAAAAAATTGCAATACCCCCCCAAAGGAACAATTTCCCCTCAAAATGCCGAAAAGTTGCAATACCCCCCGAAAGGAACAATTTCGCTTCAAAATGGCCAAAAGTTGCAATACCCCCCCAAAGGAACAATTTCACCTCAAAATGGCAAAAAATTGCAATACCCCCCCAAAGGAAAGGAACAATTTCGCCTCAAAATGGCCAAAAATTGCAATACCACCCCAAAGGAACAATTTCGCCTCAAAATGGCAAAAAATTGCAAACCCCCCCCAAAGGAACAATTTCGCCTCAAAATGCCGAAAAGTTGCAATACCCCCCGAAAGGAACAATTTCGCTTCAAAATGGCCAAAAGTTGCAATACCCCCCCAAAGGAACAATTTCGCCTCAAAATGGCAAAAAATTGCAATACCCCCCAAAGGAACAATTTCGCCTCAAAATGCCGAAAAGTTGCAATACCTCCCGAAAGGAACAATTTCGCTTCAAAATGGCCAAAAGTTGCAATACCCCCCCAGGAACAATTTCGCCTCAAAATGGCAAAAAATTGCAATACCCCCCCAAAGGAAAGGAACAATTTCGCCTCAAAATGGCCAAAAATTGCAATACCCCCCCAAAGAAACAATTTCGCCTCAAAATGGCAAAAAATTGCAAACCCCCCCCAAAGGAACAATTTCGCCTCAAAATGCCGAAAAGTTGCAATACCCCCCGAAAGGAACAATTTCGCTTCAAAATGGCAAAAAGTTGCAATACCCCCCCAAAGGAACAATTTCGCCTCAAAATGGCAAAAAATTGCAATACCCTCCCAAAGGAACAATTTCGCTTCAAAATGGCCAAAAGTTGCAATACCCCCCGAAAGGAACAATTTCGCTTCAAAATGGCCAAAAGAAGCAAAACCCCCCAAAGCAACAATTTCGCCTCAAAATGAAAAAAAAATTGCAATACCCCCCCAAAGGAATAATTTCACCTCAAAATGCCGAAAAGTTGCAATACCCCCCGAAAGGAACAATTTCGCTTCAAAATGGCCAAAAGTTGCAATACCCCCCCAAAGGAACAATTTCGCTTCAAAATGCCGAAAAGTTGCAATATCCCCCGAAAGGAACAATTTCGCTTCAAAATGGCCAAAAGATGCAATACCCCCCCAAAGGAACAATTTCACCTCAAAACGACCAAAAGTTGCAATACCCCCCTAAAGGAAAGATTTCGCCTCAAAATGGCAAAAAATTGCAATACCCCCCCCAAATGAACAATTTCGCCTCAAAATGCCGAAAAGTTGCAGTACCCCCCGAAAGGAACAATTTCGCTTCAAAATGGCCAAAAGTTGCAATACCCCCCCAAAGGAACAATTTCGCCTCAAAATGCCAAAAAGTTGCAATACCCCCCGAAAGGAACAAATTCGCTTCAAAATGGTGAAAAGTTGCAATACCCCCCCAGGAACAATTTTGCCTCAAAATGGCAAAAAATTGCAATACCCCCCCAAAGGAACAATTTCGCCTCAAAATGCCGAAAAGTTGCAATACCCCCCAAAAGGAACAATTTCTCTTCAAAATGGCCAAAAGTTGCAATACCCCCCCAGGAACAATTTCGCCCCAAAATGGCAAAAAATTGCAATACCCCCCCAAAGGAACAATTTCCCCTCAAAATGCCGAAAAGTTGCAATACCCCCCGAAAGGAACAATTTCGCTTCAAAATGGCCAAAAGTTGCAATACCCCCCCAAAGGAACAATTTCGCCTCAAAATGCCGAAAAGTTGCAATACCCCCCGAAAGGAACAATTTCGCTTCAAAATGGCCAAAAGTTGCAATACCCCCCAGGAACAATTTCGCCTCAAAATGGCAAAAAATTGCAATACCCCCCCAAAGGAACAATTTCGCCTCAAAATGCCGAAAAGTTGCAATACCCCCCGAAAGGAACAATTTCGCTTCAAAATGGCCAAAAGTTGCAATACCCCCCCAGGAACAATTTCGCCTCAAAATGGCAAATAATTGCAATACCCCCCAAAGGAACAATTTCCCCTCAAAATGCCTAAAAGTTGTAATACCCCCCGAAAGGAACAATTTCGCTTCAAAATGGCCAAAAGTTGCAATACCCCCCCAAAGGAACAATTTCGCCTCAAAATGCCGAAAAGTTGCAATACCCCCCGAAAGGAACAATTTCGCTTCAAAATGGCCAAAAGTTGCAATACCCCCCCAAAGGAACAATTTCACCTCAAAATGGCAAAAAATTGCAATACCCCCCCAAAGGAAAGGAACAATTTCGCCTCAAAATGGCCAAAAATTGCAATACCCCCCCAAAGGAACAATTTCGCTTCAATATGGCCAAAAGTTGCAGTACCCCCCCAAAGGAACAATTTCGCCTCAAAATGGCAAAAAATTGCAAACCCCCCCAAATGAACAATTTCGCCTCAAAATGGCAAAAAATTGCAATACCCCCCCCAAAGGAACAATTTCGCTTCAAAATGACCAAAAGTTGCAATACCCCCCGAGAGGAACAATTTCGCTTCAAAATGGCCAAAAGTTGCAATACCCCCCCAAAGGAACAATTTCGCCTCAAAATGATCAAAAGTTGCAATACCCCCCCAAAGGAAAAATTTCGCCTCAAAATGGCAAAAAATTGCAATACCCCCCCAAATGAACAATTTCGCCTCAAAATGCCGAAAAGTTGCAATACCCCCCGAAAGGAACAATTTCGCTTCAAAATGGCCAAAAGTTGCAATACCCCCCCAAAGGAACAATTTCGCCTCAAAATGCCGAAAAGTTGCAATACCCCCCGAAAGGAACAAATTCGCTTCAAAATGGCCAAAAGTTGCAATACCCCCCCAGGAACAATTTTGCCTCAAAATGGCAAAAAATTGCAATACCCCCCCCAAGGGAACAATTTCGCCTCAAAATGCCGAAAAGTTGCAATACCCCCCAAAAGGAACAATTTCGCTTCAAAATGGCCAAAAGTTGCAATACCCCCCCAGGAACAATTTCGCCTCAAAATGGCAAAAAATTGCAATACCCCCCCAAAGGAACAATTTCCCCTCAAAATGCCGAAAAGTTGCAATACCCCCCGAAAGGAACAATTTCGCTTCAAAATGGCCAAAAGTTGCAATACCCCACCAAAGGAACAATTTCGCCTCAAAATGCCGAAAAGTTGCAATACCCCCCGAAAGGAACAATTTCGCTTCAAAATGGCCAAAAGTTGCAATACCCCCCCAGGAACAATTTTGCCTCAAAATGGCAAAAAATTGCAATCCCCCCCAAAGGAACAATTTCGCCTCAAAATGCCGAAAAGTTGCAATACCCCTGAAAGGAACAATTTCGCTTCAAAATGGCCAAAAGTTGCAATACCCCCCCAGGAACAATTTTGCCTCAAAATGGCAAAAAATTGCAATACCCCCCCAAAGGAACAATTTCCCCTCAAAATGCCGAAAAGTTGCAATACCCCCCGAAAGGAACAATTTCGCTTCAAAATGGCCAAAAGTTGCAATACCCCCCCAAAGGAACAATTTCACCTCAAAATGGCAAAAAATTGCAATACCCCCCAAAGGAACAATTTCGCCTCAAAATGCCGAAAAGTTGCAATACCCCCCGAAAGGAACAATTTCGCTTCAAAATGGCCAAAAGTTGCAATACCCCCCCAGGAACAATTTCGCCTCAAAATGGCAAAAAATTGCAATACCCCCCCAAAGGAACAATTTCGCCTCAAAATGCCGAAAAGTTGCAATACCCCCCGAAAGGAACGATTTCGCTTAAAAATGGCCAAAAGTTGCAATACCCCCCCAAAGGAACAATTTCACCTCAAAATGGCAAAAAATTGCAATACCCCCCCAAAGGAAAGGAACAATTTCGCCTCAAAATGGTCAAAAATTGCAATACCCCCCCAAAGAAACAATTTCGCCTCAAAATGGCAAAAAATTGCAAACCCCCCAAAGGAACAATTTCGCCTCAAAATGCCGAAAAGTTGCAATACCCCCCGAAAGGAACAATTTCGCTTCAAAATGGCCAAAAGTTGCAATACCCCCCCAAAGGAACAATTTCGCCTCAAAATGGCAAAAAATTGCAATACCCTCCCAAAGGAACAATTTCGCTTCAAAATGCCGAAAAGTTTCAATATCCCCCAAAAGGAACAATTTCGCTTCAAAATGGCCAAAAGATGCAATACCCCCCCAAGGAACAATTTCGCCTCAAAACGACCAAAAGTTGCAATACCCCCCTAAAGGAAAGATTTCGCCTCAAAATGGCAAAAAATTGCAATACCCCCCCAAATGAACAATTTCGCCTCAAAATGCCGAAAAGTTGCAATACCCCCCGAAAGGAACAATTTCGCTTCAAAATGGCCAAAAGTTGCAATACCCCCCCAAAGGAACAATTTCGCCTCAAAATGCCGAAAAGTTGCAATACCCCCCGAAAGGAACAAATTCGCTTCAAAATGGCCAAAAGTTGCAATACCCCCCCAAAAGAAAGGAACAATTTCGCCTCAAAATGGCCAAAAATTGCAATACCCCCCCAAAGGAACAATTTCGCCTCAAAATGGCAAAAAATTGCAAACCCCCCCCAAAGGAACAATTTCGCCTCAAAATGCCGAAAAGTTGCAATACCCCCCGAAAGGAACAATTTCGCTTCAAAATGGCCAAAAGTTGCAATACCCCCCCAAAGGAACAATTTCGCCTCAAAATGGCAAAAAATTGCAATACCCCCCAAAGGAACAATTTCGCCTCAAAATGCCGAAAAGTTGCAATACCTCCCGAAAGGAACAATTTCGCTTCAAAATGGCCAAAAGTTGCAATACCCCCCCAGGAACAATTTCGCCTCAAAATGGCAAAAAATTGCAATACCCCCCCAAAGGAAAGGAACAATTTCGCCTCAAAATGGCCAAAAATTGCAATACCCCCCCAAAGAAACAATTTCGCCTCAAAATGGCAAAAAATTGCAAACCCCCCCAAAGGAACAATTTCGCCTCAAAATGCCGAAAAGTTGCAATACCCCCCGAAAGGAACAATTTCGCTTCAAAATGGCAAAAAGTTGCAATACCCCCCCAAAGGAACAATTTCGCCTCAAAATGGCAAAAAATTGCAATACCCTCCCAAAGGAACAATTTCGCTTCAAAATGGCCAAAAGTTGCAATACCCCCCGAAAGGAACAATTTCGCTTCAAAATGGCCAAAAGAAGCAAAACCCCCCAAAGCAACAATTTCGCCTCAAAATGAAAAAAAAATTGCAATACCCCCCCAAAGGAATAATTTCACCTCAAAATGCCGAAAAGTTGCAATACCCCCCGAAAGGAACAATTTCGCTTCAAAATGGCCAAAAGTTGCAATACCCCCCCAAAGGAACAATTTCGCTTCAAAATGCCGAAAAGTTGCAATATCCCCCGAAAGGAACAATTTCGCTTCAAAATGGCCAAAAGATGCAATACCCCCCCAAAGGAACAATTTCACCTCAAAACGACCAAAAGTTGCAATACCCCCCTAAAAGAAAGATTTCGCCTCAAAATGGCAAAAAATTGCAATACTCCCCCCAAATGAACAATTTCGCCTCAAAATGCCGAAAAGTTGCAATACCCCCCGAAAGGAACAATTTCGCTTCAAAATGGCCAAAAGTTGCAATACCCCCCCAAAGGAACAATTTCGCCTCAAAATGCCGAAAAGTTGCAATACCCCCCGAAAGGAAAAAATTCGCTTCAAAATGGCGAAAAGTTGCAATACCCCCCCAGGAACAATTTTGCCTCAAAATGGCAAAAAATTGCAATACCCCCCCAAAGGAACAATTTCGCCTCAAAATGCCGAAAAGTTGCAATACCCCCCAAAAGGAACAATTTCTCTTCAAAATGGCCAAAAGTTGCAATACCCCCCCAGGAACAATTTCGTCTCAAAATGGCAAAAAATTGCAATACCCCCCCAAAGGAACAATTTCCCCTCAAAATGCCGAAAAGTTGCAATACCCCCCGAAAGGAACAATTTCGCTTCAAAATGGCCAAAAGTTGCAATACCCCCCCAAAGGAACAATTTCGCCTCAAAATGCCGAAAAGTTGCAATACCCCCCGAAAGGAACAATTTCGCTTCAAAATGGCCAAAAGTTGCAATACCCCCCAGGAACAATTTCGCCTCAAAATGGCAAAAAATTGCAATACCCCCCCAAAGGAACAATTTCGCCTCAAAATGCCGAAAAGTTGCAATACCCCCCGAAAGGAACAATTTCGCTTCAAAATGGCCAAAAGTTGCAATACCCCCCAGGAACAATTTCGCCTCAAAATGGCAAATAATTGCAATACCCCCCAAAGGAACAATTTCCCCTCAAAATGCCTAAAAGTTGTAATACCCCCCAAAAGGAACAATTTCGCTTCAAAATGGCCAAAAGTTGCAATACCCCCCCAAAGGAACAATTTCGCCTCAAAATGCCGAAAAGTTGCAATACCCCCCGAAAGGAACAATTTCGCTTCAAAATGGCCAAAAGTTGCAATACCCCCCCAAAGGAACAATTTCACCTCAAAATGGCAAAAAATTGCAATACCCCCCCAAAGGAAAGGAACAATTTCGCCTCAAAATGGCCAAAAATTGCAATACCCCCCCAAAGGAACAATTTCGCTTCAATATGGCCAAAAGTTGCAGTACCCCCCCAAAGGAACAATTTCGCCTCAAAATGGCAAAAAATTGCAAACCCCCCCAAATGAACAATTTCGCCTCAAAATGCCGAAAAGTTGCAATACCCCCCGAAAGGAAAAAATTCGCTTCAAAATGGCGAAAAGTTGCAATACCCCCCCAGGAACAATTTTGCCTCAAAATGGCAAAAAATTGCAATACCCCCCCAAAGGAACAATTTCGCCTCAAAATGCCGAAAAGTTGCAATACCCCCCAAAAGGAACAATTTCTCTTCAAAATGGCCAAAAGTTGCAATACCCCCCCAGGAACAATTTCGTCTCAAAATGGCAAAAAATTGCAATACCCCCCCAAAGGAACAATTTCCCCTCAAAATGCCGAAAAGTTGCAATACCCCCCGAAAGGAACAATTTCGCTTCAAAATGGCCAAAAGTTGCAATACCCCCCCAAAGGAACAATTTCGCCTCAAAATGCCGAAAAGTTGCAATACCCCCCGAAAGGAACAATTTCGCTTCAAAATGGCCAAAAGTTGCAATACCCCCCAGGAACAATTTCGCCTCAAAATGGCAAAAAATTGCAATACCCCCCCAAAGGAACAATTTCGCCTCAAAATGCCGAAAAGTTGCAATACCCCCCGAAAGGAACAATTTCGCTTCAAAATGGCCAAAAGTTGCAATACCCCCCAGGAACAATTTCGCCTCAAAATGGCAAATAATTGCAATACCCCCCAAAGGAACAATTTCCCCTCAAAATGCCTAAAAGTTGTAATACCCCCCAAAAGGAACAATTTCGCTTCAAAATGGCCAAAAGTTGCAATACCCCCCCAAAGGAACAATTTCGCCTCAAAATGCCGAAAAGTTGCAATACCCCCCGAAAGGAACAATTTCGCTTCAAAATGGCCAAAAGTTGCAATACCCCCCCAAAGGAACAATTTCACCTCAAAATGGCAAAAAATTGCAATACCCCCCCAAAGGAAAGGAACAATTTCGCCTCAAAATGGCCAAAAATTGCAATACCCCCCCAAAGGAACAATTTCGCTTCAATATGGCCAAAAGTTGCAGTACCCCCCCAAAGGAACAATTTCGCCTCAAAATGGCAAAAAATTGCAAACCCCCCCAAATGAACAATTTCGCCTCAAAATGCCGAAAAGTTGCAATACCCCCCGAAAGGAACAATTTCGCTTCAAAATGGCCAAAAGTTGCAATACCCCCCCAAAGGAACAATTTCGCCTCAAAATGGCAAAAAATTGCAATACCCTCCCAAAGGAACAATTTCGCCTCAAAATGCCGAAAAGTTGCAATACCCCCCAAAGGAACAATTTCGCTTCAAAATGGCCAAAAGTTGCAATACCCCCCCAAAGGAACAATTTCGCCTCAAAATGCTGAAAAGTTGCAATACCCCCCGAAAGGAACAATTTCGCTTCAAAATGGCCAAAAGAAGCAAAACCCCCCCCAAAGCAACAATTTCGCCTCAAAATGTCAAAAAATTGCAATACCCCCCCAAAGGAACAATTTCGCCTCAAAATGGCCAAAAATTGCAATACCCCCCGAAAGGAACAATTTCGCTTCAAAATGGCCAAAAGTTGCAATACCTCCCCAAAGGAACAATTTTGCCTCAAAATGCCGAAAAGTTGCAATACCCCCCGAAAGGAACAATTTCGCTTCAAAATGGCCAAAAGTTGCAATACCCCCCCAAAGAAACAATTTCGCTTCAATATGGCCAAAAGTTGCAATACCCCCCCAAAGAAACAATTTCGCCTCAAAATGGCAAAAAATTGAAATCCCCCCCAAAGGAACAATTTCGCTTCAAAATGGCCAAAAGTTGCAATACCCCCCAAAAGGAACAATTTCGCCTCAAAATGGCAAAAAATTGCAATACCCCCCCAAAGGAACAATTTCTCCTCAAAATGCTGAAAAGTTGCAATACCCCCGAAAGGAACAATTTTGCTTCAAAATGGCCAAAAGTTGCAATACCCTCCCAAAGGAACAATTTCGCCTCAAAATGGCAAAAAATTGCAATACCCCCCAAAGGAAAGGAACAATTTTGCCTCAAAATGGCCAAAAATTGCAATACCCCCCAAAGGAACAATTTCGCTTCAATATGGCCAAAAGTTGCAATACCCCCCCAAAGGAACAATTTCGCCTCAAAATGCCGAAAAGTTGCAATACCCCCCGAAAGGAACAATTTCGCTTCAAAATGGCCAAAAGTTGCAATACCCCCCCAAAGGAACAATTTCACCTCAAAATGGCAAAAAATTGCAATACCCCCCCAAAGGAAAGGAACAATTTCGCCTCAAAATGGCCAAAAATTGCAATACCCCCCCAAAGGAACAATTTCGCTTCAATATGGCCAAAAGTTGCAGTACCCCCCCAAAGGAACAATTTCGCCTCAAAATGGCAAAAAATTGCAAACCCCCCCAAATGAACAATTTCGCCTCAAAATGCCGAAAAGTTGCAATACCCCCCGAAAGGAACAATTTCGCTTCAAAATGGCCAAAAGTTGCAATACCCCCCCAAAGGAACAATTTCGCCTCAAAATGGCAAAAAATTGCAATACCCTCCCAAAGGAACAATTTCGCCTCAAAATGCCGAAAAGTTGCAATACCCCCCAAAGGAACAATTTCGCTTCAAAATGGCCAAAAGTTGCAATACCCCCCCAAAGGAACAATTTCGCCTCAAAATGCTGAAAAGTTGCAATACCCCCCGAAAGGAACAATTTCGCTTCAAAATGGCCAAAAGAAGCAAAACCCCCCCCAAAGCAACAATTTCGCCTCAAAATGTCAAAAAATTGCAATACCCCCCCAAAGGAACAATTTCGCCTCAAAATGGCCAAAAATTGCAATACCCCCCGAAAGGAACAATTTCGCTTCAAAATGGCCAAAAGTTGCAATACCTCCCCAAAGGAACAATTTCGCCTCAAAATGCCGAAAAGTTGCAATACCCCCCGAAAGGAACAATTTCGCTTCAAAATGGCCAAAAGTTGCAGTACCCCCCCAAAGAAACAATTTCGCTTCAATATGGCCAAAAGTTGCAATACCCCCCCAAAGAAACAATTTCGCCTCAAAATGGCAAAAAATTGAAATCCCCCCCAAAGGAACAATTTCGCTTCAAAATGGCCAAAAGTTGCAATACCCCCCAAAAGGAACAATTTCGCCTCAAAATGGCAAAAAATTGCAATACCCCCCCAAAGGAACAATTTCTCCTCAAAATGCTGAAAAGTTGCAATACCCCCGAAAGGAACAATTTCGCCTCAAAATGGCAAAAAATTGCAATACCCCCCAAAGGAAAGGAACAATTTCGCCTCAAAATGGCCAAAAATTGCAATACCCCCCAAAGGAACAATTTCGCTTCAATATGGCCAAAAGTTGCAATTCCCCCAAAAGGAACAATTTCGCCTCAAAATGGCAAAAAATTGCAAAACCCCCCCAAAGGAACAATTTCGCCTCAAAATGCCGAAAAGTTGCAATACCCCCCGAAAGGAACAATTTCGCTTCAAAATGGCCAAAAGTTGCAATACCCCCCAAAGGAACAATTTCGCTTCAAAATGGCCAAAAGTTGCATTACCCCCCCAAAGGAAAAATTTCACCTCAAAATGAAAAAAAAATTGCAATACGCCCCCAAAGGAACAATTTCGCCTCAAAATGCCGAAAAGTTGCAATACCCCCCCAAAGGAACAATTTCGCTTCAAAATGGCCCAAAGTTGCAATACCCCCCAAAGGAACAATTTCGCCTCAAAATGCCAAAAAGTTGCAATACCCCCCGAAAGGAACAATTTCGCTTCAAAATGGCCAAAAGTTGCAATACCCCCCCAAAGGAACAATTTTGCCTCAAAATGGCAAAAAATTGCAATACCCCCCCAAAGGAACAATTTCGCCTCAAAATGCTGAAAATTGCAATACCCCCGAAAGGAACAATTTTGCTTCAAAATGGCCAAAAGTTGCAATACCCCCCCAAAGGAACAATTTCGCCTCAAAATGGCAAAAAATTGCAATAGCCCCCCAAAAGAACAATTTCGCTTCAAAATGCCGAAAAGTTGCAATACCCCCCCAAAAGGTACAATTTCGCCTCAAAATGGCAAAAAATTGCAATACCCCCCAAGGGAACAATTTCGCTTCAAAATGGAAAAAAAATTGCAATACCCCCCCAAAGGAACAATTTCGCCTCAAAATGGAAAAAAAATTGCAATACCCCCCCAAAGGAACAATTTCACCTCAAAATGGCCAAAAGTTGCAATACCCCCCCAAAGTAACAATTTCGCCTCAAAATGGCAAAAATTTGCAATACCCCCCCAAAGGAACAATTTCGCTTCAAAATGGCCAAAAGTTGCAATACCCCCCAAAGGAACAATTTCGCCTCAAAATGGAAAAAAATTTGCAATACCCCCCCAAAGGAACAATTTCGCCTCAAAATGCCGAAAAGTTGCAATACCCCCCGAAAGGAACAATTTCGCTTCAAAATGGCCAAAAGTTGCAATACCCCCCCAAAGGAACAATTTCGCCTCAAAATGGAAAAAAAATTGCAATACCCCCCCAAAGGAACAATTTCGCCTCAAAATGCCAAAAAGTTGCAATACCCCCCGAAAGGAACAATTTCGCTTCAAAATGGCCAAAAGTTGCAATACCCCCCCAAAGTTACAATTTCGCCTCAAAATGGCAAAAAATTGCAATACCCCCCCAAAGGAACAATTTCGCCTCAAAATGCCGAAAAGTTGCAATACCCCCCGAAAGGAACAATTTCGCTTCAAAATGGCCAAAAGTTGCAATACCCCCCCAAAGGAACAATTTCACCTCAAAATGGCAAAAAATTGCAATACCCCCCCAAAGGAAAGGAACAATTTCGCCTCAAAATGGCCAAAAATTGCAATACCCCCCCAAAGGAACAATTTCGCTTCAATATGGCCAAAAGTTGCAGTACCCCCCCAAAGGAACAATTTCGCCTCAAAATGGCAAAAAATTGCAAACCCCCCCAAATGAACAATTTCGCCTCAAAATGCCGAAAAGTTGCAATACCCCCCGAAAGGAACAATTTCGCTTCAAAATGGCCAAAAGTTGCAATACCCCCCCAAAGGAACAATTTCGCCTCAAAATGGCAAAAAATTGCAATACCCTCCCAAAGGAACAATTTCGCCTCAAAATGCCGAAAAGTTGCAATACCCCCCAAAGGAACAATTTCGCTTCAAAATGGCCAAAAGTTGCAATACCCCCCCAAAGGAACAATTTCGCCTCAAAATGCTGAAAAGTTGCAATACCCCCCGAAAGGAACAATTTCGCTTCAAAATGGCCAAAAGAAGCAAAACCCCCCCCAAAGCAACAATTTCGCCTCAAAATGTCAAAAAATTGCAATACCCCCCCAAAGGAACAATTTCGCCTCAAAATGGCCAAAAATTGCAATACCCCCCAAAAGGAACAATTTCGCTTCAAAATGGCCAAAAGTTGCAATACCTCCCCAAAGGAACAATTTCGCCTCAAAATGCCGAAAAGTTGCAATACCCCCCGAAAGGAACAATTTCGCTTCAAAATGGCCAAAAGTTGCAATACCCCCCCAAAGAAACAATTTCGCTTCAATATGGCCAAAAGTTGCAATACCCCCCCAAAGAAACAATTTCGCCTCAAAATGGCAAAAAATTGAAATCCCCCCCAAAGGAACAATTTCGCTTCAAAATGGCCAAAAGTTGCAATACCCCCCAAAAGGAACAATTTCGCCTCAAAATGGCAAAAAATTGCAATACCCCCCCAAAGGAACAATTTCTCCTCAAAATGCTGAAAAGTTGCAATACCCCCGAAAGGAACAATTTTGCTATAAAATGGCCAAAAGTTGCAATACCCTCCCAAAGGAACAATTTCGCCTCAAAATGGCAAAAAATTGCAATACCCCCCAAAGGAAAGGAACAATTTCGCCTCAAAATGGCCAAAAATTGCAATACCCCCCAAAGGAACAATTTCGCTTCAATATGGCCAAAAGTTGCAATTCCCCCAAAAGGAACAATTTCGCCTCAAAATGGCAAAAAATTGCAAAACCCCCCCAAAGGAACAATTTCGCCTCAAAATGCCGAAAAGTTGCAATACCCCCCGAAAGGAACAATTTCGCTTCAAAATGGCCAAAAGTTGCAATACCCCCCAAAGGAACAATTTCGCTTCAAAATGGCCAAAAGTTGCATTACCCCCCCAAAGGAAAAATTTCACCTCAAAATGAAAAAAAAATTGCAATACGCCCCCAAAGGAACAATTTCGCCTCAAAATGCCGAAAAGTTGCAATACCCCCCCAAAGGAACAATTTCGCTTCAAAATGGCCCAAAGTTGCAATACCCCCCAAAGGAACAATTTCGCCTCAAAATGCCAAAAAGTTGCAATACCCCCCGAAAGGAACAATTTCGCTTCAAAATGGCCAAAAGTTGCAATACCCCCCCAAAGGAACAATTTTGCCTCAAAATGGCAAAAAATTGCAATACCCCCCCAAAGGAACAATTTCGCCTCAAAATGCTGAAAATTGCAATACCCCCGAAAGGAACAATTTTGCTTCAAAATGGCCAAAAGTTGCAATACCCCCCCAAAGGAACAATTTCGCCTCAAAATGGCAAAAAATTGCAATACCCCCCCAAAAGAACAATTTCGCTTCAAAATGCCGAAAAGTTGCAATACCCCCCCAAAAGGTACAATTTCGCCTCAAAATGGCAAAAAATTGCAATACCCCCCAAGGGAACAATTTCGCTTCAAAATGGAAAAAAAATTGCAATACCCCCCCAAAGGAACAATTTCGCCTCAAAATGGAAAAAAAATTGCAATACCCCCCCAAAGGAACAATTTCACCTCAAAATGGCCAAAAGTTGCAATACCCCCCCAAAGTAACAATTTCGCCTCAAAATGGCAAAAAATTGCAATACCCCCCCAAAGGAACAATTTCGCTTCAAAATGGCCAAAAGTTGCAATACCCCCCAAAGGAACAATTTCGCCTCAAAATGGAAAAAAATTTGCAATACCCCCCCAAAGGAACAATTTCGCCTCAAAATGCCGAAAAGTTGCAATACCCCCCGAAAGGAACAATTTCGCTTCAAAATGGCCAAAAGTTGCAATACCCCCCCAAAGGAACAATATCGCCTCAAAATGGAAAAAAAATTGCAATACCCCCCCAAAGGAACAATTTCGCCTCAAAATGCCAAAAAGTTGCAATACCCCCCGAAAGGAACAATTTCGCTTCAAAATGGCCAAAAGTTGCAATACCCCCCCAAAGTAACAATTTCGCCTCAAAATGGCAAAAAATTGCAATACCCCCCCAAAGGAACAATTTCGCTTCAAAATGGCGAAAGTTGCAATACCCCCCAAAGGAACAATTTCGCCACAAAATGGCAAAAAATTGCAATACCCCCCAAAGGAACAATTTCGCTTCAAAATGGCCAAAAGTTGCAATACCCCCCCAAAGGAACAATTTCACCTCAAAATGAAAAAAAAATTGCAATACCCCCCCAAAGGAACAATTTCGACTCAAAATGCCGAAAAGTTGCAATACCCCCGAAAGGAACAATTTCGCTTCAAAATGGCCAAAAGTTGCAATACCCCCCCAAAGGAACAATTTCGCCTCCAAATGGCAAAAAATTGCAATACCCTCCCAAAGGAACAATTTCACCTCAAAATGCCGAAAAGTTGCAATAACCCCCCCAAGGAACAATTTCGCTTCAAAATGGCCAAAAGTTGCAATACCACCCGAAAGGAACAATTTCGCTTCAAAATGGCCAAAAGATGCAAAACCCCCCCAAAGCAACAATTTCGCCTCAAAATGAAAAAAAAATTGCAATACCCCCCCAAAGGAACAATTTCGCTTCAAAATGCCGAAAAGTTGCAATACCCCCCCAAACGAACAATTTCGCCTCAAAATGGAAAAAAAATTGCAATACCCCCCAAAGGAACAATTTCACCTCAAAATGCCGAAAAGTTGCAATACCCCCCGAAAGGAACAATTTCGCTTCAAAATGGCCAAAAGTTGCTATACCCCCCCAAAGGAACAATTTCGCTTCAAAATGCCGAAAAGTTGCAATACCCCCCGAAAGGAACAATTTCGCTTCAAAATGGCCAAAAGATGCAATACCCCCCCAAAGCAACAATTTCGCCTCAAAATTGCAAAAAATTGCAACACCCCCCCAAAGGAACAATTTCGCCTCAAAATGGCCAAAAATTGCAATACCCCCCGAAAGGAACAATTTCGCTTCAAAATGGCCAAAAGTTGCAATACCTCCCCAAAGGAACAATTTCGCCTCAAAATGCCGAAAAGTTGCAATACCCCCCGAAAGGAACAATTTCGCTTCAAAATGGCCAAAAGTTGCAATACCCCCCCAAAGGAAAGGAACATTTTCGCCTCAAAATGGCCAAAAATTGCAATACCCCCCCAAAGGAACAATTTCGCTTCAATATGGCCAAAAGTTGCAATACCCCTCCAAAGGAACAATTTCGCCTCAAAATGCCAAAAAATTGCAAAACCCCCCCCAAAGGAACAATTTCGCCTCAAAATGCCGAAAAGTTGCAATACCCCCCGAAAGGAACAATTTCGCTTCAAAATAACCAAAAGTTGCAATACCCCCCGAAAGGAACAATTTCGCTTCAAAATGGCCAAAAGTTGCAATACCCCCCCAAAGAAACAATTTCGCTTCAATATGGCCAAAAGTTGCAATACCTCCCCAAAGGAACAATTTCGCCTCAAAATGCCGAAAAGTTGCAATACCCCCCGAAAGGAACAATTTCGCTTCAAAATGGCCAAAAGTTGCAATACCCCCCCAAAGAAACAATTTCGCTTCAATATGGCCAAAAGTTGCAATACCCCCCCAAAGAAACAATTTCGCCTCAAAATGGCAAAAAATTGAAATCCCCCCCAAAGGAACAATTTCGCTTCAAAATGGCCAAAAGTTGCAATACCCCCCAAAAGGAACAATTTCGCCTCAAAATGGCAAAAAATTGCAATACCCCCCCAAAGGAACAATTTCTCCTCAAAATGCTGAAAAGTTGCAATACCCCCGAAAGGAACAATTTTGCTTCAAAATGGCCAAAAGTTGCAATACCCTCCCAAAGGAACAATTTCGCCTCAAAATGGCAAAAAATTGCAATACCCCCCAAAGGAAAGGAACAATTTCGCCTCAAAATGGCCAAAAATTGCAATACCCCCCAAAGGAACAATTTCGCTTCAATATGGCCAAAAGTTGCAATTCCCCCAAAAGGAACAATTTCGCCTCAAAATGGCAAAAAATTGCAAAACCCCCCCAAAGGAACAATTTCGCCTCAAAATGCCGAAAAGTTGCAATACCCCCCGAAAGGAACAATTTCGCTTCAAAATGGCCAAAAGTTGCAATACCCCCCAAAGGAACAATTTCGCTTCAAAATGGCAAAAAGTTGCAATACCCCCCGAAAGGAACAATTTCGCTTCAAAATGGCCAAAAGTTGCAATACCCCCCCAAAGGAAAAATTTCACCTCAAAATGAAAAAAAAATTGCAATACGCCCCCAAAGGAACAATTTCGCCTCAAAATGCCGAAAAGTTGCAATACCCCCCCAAAGGAACAATTTCGCTTCAAAATGGCCCAAAGTTGCAATACCCCCCAAAGGAACAATTTCGCCTCAAAATGCCAAAAAGTTGCAATACCCCCCGAAAGGAACAATTTCGCTTCAAAATGGCCAAAAGTTGCAATACCCCCCCAAAGGAACAATTTTGCCTCAAAATGGCAAAAAATTGCAATACCCCCCCAAAGGAACAATTTCGCCTCAAAATGCTGAAAATTGCAATACCCCCGAAAGGAACAATTTTGCTTCAAAATGGCCAAAAGTTGCAATACCCCCCCAAAGGAACAATTTCGCCTCAAAATGGCAAAAAATTGCAATACCCCCCCAAAAGAACAATTTCGCTTCAAAATGCCGAAAAGTTGCAATACCCCCCCAAAAGGTACAATTTCGCCTCAAAATGGCAAAAAATTGCAATACCCCCCAAGGGAACAATTTCGCTTCAAAATGGAAAAAAAATTGCAATACCCCCCCAAAGGAACAATTTCGCCTCAAAATGGAAAAAAAATTGCAATACCCCCCCAAAGGAACAATTTCACCTCAAAATGGCCAAAAGTTGCAATACCCCCCCAAAGTAACAATTTCGCCTCAAAATGGCAAAAAATTGCAATACCCCCCCAAAGGAACAAATTCGCTTCAAAATGGCCAAAAGTTGCAATACCCCCCAAAGGAACAATTTCGCCTCAAAATGGAAAAAAATTTGCAATACCCCCCCAAAGGAACAATTTCGCCTCAAAATGCCGAAAAGTTGCAATACCCCCCGAAAGGAACAATTTCGCTTCAAAATGGCCAAAAGTTGCAATACCCCCCCAAAGGAACAATATCGCCTCAAAATGGAAAAAAAATTGCAATACCCCCCCAAAGGAACAATTTCGCCTCAAAATGCCAAAAAGTTGCAATACCCCCCGAAAGGAACAATTTCGCTTCAAAATGGCCAAAAGTTGCAATACCCCCCCAAAGTAACAATTTCGCCTCAAAATGGCAAAAAATTGCAATACCCCCCCAAAGGAACAATTTCGCTTCAAAATGGCGAAAGTTGCAATACCCCCCAAAGGAACAATTTCGCCACAAAATGGCAAAAAATTGCAATACCCCCCAAAGGAACAATTTCGCTTCAAAATGGCCAAAAGTTGCAATACCCCCCCAAAGGAACAATTTCACCTCAAAATGAAAAAAAAATTGCAATACCCCCCCAAAGGAACAATTTCGACTCAAAATGCCGAAAAGTTGCAATACCCCCGAAAGGAACAATTTCGCTTCAAAATGGCCAAAAGTTGCAATACCCCCCCAAAGGAACAATTTCGCCTCCAAATGGCAAAAAATTGCAATACCCTCCCAAAGGAACAATTTCGCTTCAAAATGGCCAAAAGATGCAATACCCCCCCAAAGCAACAATTTCGCCTCAAAATTGCAAAAAATTGCAACACCCCCCCAAAGGAACAATTTCGCCTCAAAATGGCCAAAAATTGCAATACCCCCCGAAAGGAACAATTTCGCTTCAAAATGGCCAAAAGATGCAAAACCCCCCCAAAGCAACAATTTCGCCTCAAAATGAAAAAAAAATTGCAATACCCCCCCAAAGGAACAATTTCGCTTCAAAATGCCGAAAAGTTGCAATACCCCCCCAAACGAACAATTTCGCCTCCAAATGGCAAAAAATTGCAATACCCTCCCAAAGGAACAATTTCGCTTCAAAATGGCCAAAAGATGCAATACCCCCCCAAAGCAACAATTTCACCTCAAAATGCCGAAAAGTTGCAATAACCCCCCCAAAGGAACAATTTCGCTTCAAAATGGCCAAAAGTTGCAATACCACCCGAAAGGAACAATTTCGCTTCAAAATGGCCAAAAGATGCAAAACCCCCCCAAAGCAACAATTTCGCCTCAAAATGAAAAAAAAATTGCAATACCCCCCCAAAGGAACAATTTCGCTTCAAAATGCCGAAAAGTTGCAATACCCCCCCAAACGAACAATTTCGCCTCAAAATGGAAAAAAAATTGCAATACCCCCCAAAGGAACAATTTCACCTCAAAATGCCGAAAAGTTGCAATACCCCCCGAAAGGAACAATTTCGCTTCAAAATGGCCAAAAGTTGCTATACCCCCCCAAAGGAACAATTTCGCTTCAAAATGCCGAAAAGTTGCAATACCCCCCGAAAGGAACAATTTCGCTTCAAAATGGCCAAAAGATGCAATACCCCCCCAAAGCAACAATTTCGCCTCAAAATTGCAAAAAATTGCAACACCCCCCCAAAGGAACAATTTCGCCTCAAAATGGCCAAAAATTGCAATACCCCCCGAAAGGAACAATTTCGCTTCAAAATGGCCAAAAGTTGCAATACCTCCCCAAAGGAACAATTTCGCCTCAAAATGCCGAAAAGTTGCAATACCCCCCGAAAGGAACAATTTCGCCTCAAAATGGCCAAAAATTGTAATACCCCCCCAAAGGAACAATTTCGCTTCAATATGGCCAAAAGTTGCAATACCCCCCCAAAGGAACAATTTCTCCTCAAAATGCTGAAAAGTTGCAATACCCCCCGAAAGGAACAATTTCGCTTCAAAATGGCCAAAAGTTGCAATACCCCCCCAAAGGAAAGGAACATTTTCGCCTCAAAATGGCCAAAAATTGCAATACCCCCCCAAAGGAACAATTTCGCTTCAATATGGCCAAAAGTTGCAATACCCCTCCAAAGGAACAATTTCGCCTCAAAATGCCAAAAAATTGCAAAACCCCCCCCAAAGGAACAATTTCGCCTCAAAATGCCGAAAAGTTGCAATACCCCCCGAAAGGAACAATTTCGCTTCAAAATAACCAAAAGTTGCAATACCCCCCCAAAGGAACAATTTCGCTTCAAAATGGCCAAAAGTTGCAATACCCCCCCAAAGGAAAAATTTCGCCTCAAAATGCCGAAAAGTTGCAATACCCCCCGAAAGGAACAATTTCGCTTCAAAATGGCCAAAAGTTGCAATACCCCCCCAAAGGAACAATTTCGCCTCAAAATGCCGAAAAGTTGCAATACCCCCCGAAAGGAACAAATTCGCTTCAAAATGGCCAAAAGTTGCAATACCCCCCCAGGAACAATTTTGCCTCAAAATGGCAAAAAATTGCAATACCCCCCCAAAGGAACAATTTCGCCTCAAAATGCCGAAAAGTTGCAATACCCCCCAAAAGGAACAATTTCTCTTCAAAATGGCCAAAAGTTGCAATACCCCCCCAGGAACAATTTCGCCTCAAAATGGCAAAAAATTGCAATACCCCCCCAAAGGAACAATTTCCCCTCAAAATGCCGAAAAGTTGCAATACCCCCCAAAGGAACAATTTCCCCTCAAAATGGCAAAAAATTGCAAAACCCCCCCAAAGGAACAATTTCGCCTCAAAATGCCGAAAAGTTGCAATACCCCCCGAAAGGAACAATTTCGCTTCAAAATGGCCAAAAGTGTCATTACCCCCCCAAAGAAACAATTTCGCCTCAAAATGGCAAAAAATTGCAATACCCTCCCCCAAAGGAACAATTTCGCCTCAAAATGCTGAAAAGTTGCAATACCCCCCGAAAGGAACAATTTCGCTTCAAAATGGCCAAAAGAAGCAAAACCCCCCCAAAGCAACAATTTCGCCTCAAAATGTCAAAAAATTGCAATACCCCCCCAAAGGAACAATTTCGCCTCAAAATGGCCAAAAATTGCAATACCCCCCGAAAGGAACAATTTCGCTTCAAAATGGCAAAAAGTTGCAATACCTCCCCAAAGGAACAATTTCGCCTCAAAATGCCGAAAAGTTGCAATACCCCCCGAAAGGAACAATTTCGCTTCAAAATGGCCAAAAGTTGCAATACCCCCCCAAAGAAACAATTTCGCTTCAATATGGCCAAAAGTTGCAATACCCCCCCAAAGAAACAATTTCGCCTCAAAATGGCAAAAAATTGAAATCCCCCCCCAAAGGAACAATTTCGCTTCAAAATGGCCAAAAGTTGCAATACCCCCTAAAAGGAACAATTTCGCCTCAAAATGGCAAAAAATTGCAATACCCCCCCAAAGGAACAATTTCTCCTCAAAATGCTGAAAAGTTGCAATACCCCCGAAAGGAACAATTTTGCTTCAAAATGGCCAAAAGTTGCAATACCCTCCCAAAGGAACAATTTCGCCTCAAAATAGCCAAAAGTTGCAATACCCTCCCAAAGGAACAATTTCGCCTCAAAATGGCAAAAAATTGCAATACCCCCCCAAAGGAAAGGAACAATTTCGCCTCAAAATGGCCAAAAATTGCAATACCCCCCAAAGGAACAATTTCGCTTCAATATGGCCAAAAGTTGCAATTCCCCCAAAAGGAACAATTTCACCTCAAAATGGCAAAAAATTGCAAAACCCCCCCAAAGGAACAATTTCGCCTCAAAATGCCGAAAAGTTGCAATACCCCCCAAAAGGAACAATTTCGCTTCAAAATGGCCAAAAGTTGCAATACCCCCCAAAGGAACAATTTCGCTTCAAAATGGCCAAAAGTTGCAATACCCCCCCAAAGGAAAAATTTCGCCTCAAAATGAAAAAAAAATTGCAATACGCCCCCAAAGGAACAATTTCGCCTCAAAATGCCGAAAAGTTGCAATACCCCCCCAAAGGAACAATTTCGCTTCAAAATGGCCCAAAGTTGCAATACCCCCCAAAGGAACAATTTCGCCTCAAAATGCCAAAAAGTTGCAATACCCCCCGAAAGGAACAATTTCGCTTCAAAATGGCCAAAAGTTGCAATACCCCCCCAAAGGAACAATTTTGCCTCAAAATGGCAAAAAATTGCAATACCCCCCCAAAGGAACAATTTCACCTCAAAATGCTGAAAATTGCAATACCCCCGAAAGGAACAATTTTGCTTCAAAATGGCCAAAAGTTGCAATACCCCCCCAAAGGAACAATTTCGCCTCAAAATGGCAAAAAATTGCAATACCCCCCCAAAAGAACAATTCCGCTTCAAAATGCCGAAAAGTTGCAATACCCCCCCAAAAGTTACAATTTCGCTTCAAAATGGCCAAAAGTTGCAATACCCCCCCAAAGGAACAATTTCGCCTCAAAATGGAAAAAAAATTGCAATACCCCCCAAAGGAACAATTTCGCCTCAAAATGGCCAAAAGTTGCAATACCCCCCCAAAGTAACAATTTCGCCTCAAAATGGCAAAAAATTGCAATACCCCCCCAAAGGAACAATTTCGCTTCAAAATGGCGAAAGTTGCAATACCCCCCAAAGGAACAATTTCGCCACAAAATGGCAAAAAATTGCAATACCCCCCCAAAGGAACAATTTCGCTTCAAAATGGCCAAAAGTTGCAATACCCCCCCAAAGGAACAATTTCACCTCAAAATGAAAAAAAATTTGCAATACCCCCCCAAAGGAACAATTTCGACTCAAAATGCCGAAAAGTTGCAATACCCCCGAAAGGAACAATTTCGCTTCAAAATGGCCAAAAGTTGCAATACCCCCCCAAAGGAACAATTTCGCCTCCAAATGGCAAAAAATTGCAATACCCCCCCAAAGGAACAATTTCGCTTCAAAATGGCGAAAGTTGCAATACCCCCCAAAGGAACAATTTCGCCACAAAATGGCAAAAAATTGCAATACCCCCCCAAAGGAACAATTTCGCTTCAAAATGGCCAAAAGTTGCAATACCCCCCCAAAGGAACAATTTCACCTCAAAATGAAAAAAAATTTGCAATACCCCCCCAAAGGAACAATTTCGACTCAAAATGCCGAAAAGTTGCAATACCCACGAAAGGAACAATTTCGCTTCAAAATGGCCAAAAGTTGCAATACCCCCCCAAAGGAACAATTTCGCCTCCAAATGGCAAAAAATTGCAATACCCTCCCAAAGGAACAATTTCACCTCAAAATGCCGAAAAGTTGCAATACCCCCCGAAAGGAACAATTTCGCTTCAAAATGGCCAAAAGTTGCAATACCCCCCCAAAGGAACTATTTCGCTTCAAAATGCCGAAAAGTTGCAATACCCCCCGAAAGGAACAATTTCGCTTCAAAATGGCCAAAAGTTGCAATACCCCCCCAAAGGAACAATTTCACCTCAAAATGAAATAAAAATTGCAATACCCCCCCAAAGGAAAGGAACAATTTCGCTTCAAAATGGCCAAAAATTGCAATACCCCCCAAAGGAACAATTTCGCTTCAAAATGGCCAAAAGATGCAAAACCCCCCCAAAGCAACAATTTCGCCTCAAAATGAAAAAAAAATTGCAATACCCCCCCAAAGGAACAATTTCGCTTCAAAATGCCGAAAAGTTGCAATACCCCCCCAAAGGAACAATTTCGCCTCAAAATGGAAAAAAAATTGCAATACCCCCCAAAGGAACAATTTCACCTCAAAATGCCGAAAAGTTGCAATACCCCCCGAAAGGAACAATTTTGCTTCAAAATGGCCAAAAGTTGCTATACCGCCCCAAAGCAACAATTTCGCCTCAAAATGGCAAAAAATTGCAACACCCCCCCAAAGGAACAATTTCGCCTCAAAATGGCCAAAAATTGCAATACCCCCCGAAAGGAACAATTTCGCTTCAAAATGGCCAAAAGTTGCAATACCTCCCCAAAGGAACAATTTCGCCTCAAAATGCCGAAAAGTTGCAATACCCCCCGAAAGGAACAATTTCGCCTCAAAATGGCCAAAAATTGTAATACCCCCCATAGGAACAATTTCGCTTCAATATGGCCAAAAGTTGCAATACCCCCCCAAAGGAACAATTTCTCCTCAAAATGCTGAAAAGTTGCAATACCCCCCGAAAGGAACAATTTCGCTTCAAAATGGCCAAAAGTTGCAATTACCCCCCAAAGGAAAGGAACAATTTCGCCTCAAAATGGCAAAAAATTGCAATACCCCCCCTAAGGAAAGGAACAATTTCGCCTCAAAATGGCCAAAAATTGCAATACCCCCCCAAAGGAACAATTTCGCTTCAATATGGCCAAAAGTTGCAATACCCCTCCAAAGGAACAATTTCGCCTCAAAATGCCAAAAAATTGCAAACCCCCCCAAAGGAACAATTTCGCCTCAAAATGCCGAAAAGTTGCAATACCCCCCGAAAGGAACAATTTCGCTTCAAAATGGCCAAAAGTTGCAATACCCCCCTAAAGGAAAGATTTCGCCTCAAAATGGCAAAAAATTGCAATACCCCCCCAAATGAACAATTTCGCCTCAAAATGAAAAAAAAATTGCAATACCCCCCCAAAGGAACAATTTCGCCTCAAAATGCCGAAAATTTGCAATACCCCCCGAAAGGAACAATTTCGCTTCAAAATGGCCAAAAGTTGCAATACCCCCCCAAAGGAACAATTTCGCCTCAAAATGGCAAAAAATTGCAATACCCCCCCAAAGGAACAATTTCGACACAAAATGGCAAAAAATTGCAATACCCCCCCAAAGGAACAATTTCGCTTCAAAATGGCCAAAAGTTGCAATACCCCCCCAAAGCAACAATTTCGCCTCAAAATGAAAAAATAATTGCAATACCCCCCAAAGGAACAATTTCGCTTCAAAATGCCGAAATGTTGCAATACCCCCCAAAGGAACAATTTCACCTCAAAATGCCGAAAAGTTGCAATACCCCCCGAAAGGAACAATTTCGCTTCAAAATGGCCAAAAGTTGCAATACCCCCCCAAAGGAACAATTTCGCTTCAAAATGGCCAAAAGTTGCAATACCCCCCAAAGGAACAATTTCGCCTCAAAATGGAAAAAAAATTGCAATACCCCCCCAAAGGAACAATTTCGCCTCAAAATCCTGAAAAGTTGCAATACCCCCCGAAAGGAACAATTTCGCTTCAAAATGGCCAAAAGATGCAAAACCCCCCCAAAGCAACAATTTCGCCTCAAAATGAAAAAATAATTGTAATACCCCCCCAAAGGAACAATTTCGCTTCAAAATGCCGAAATGTTGCAATACCCCCCAAAGGAACAATTTCACCTCAAAATGCCGAAAAGTTGCAATACCCCCCGAAAGGAACAATTTCGCTTCAAAATGGCCAAAAGTTGCAATACCCCCCCAAAGGAACAATTTCGCTTCAAAATGCCGAAAAGTTGCAGTACCCCCCGAAAGGAACAATTTCGCCTCAAAATGGCAAAAAATTGCAATACCCCCCCAAAGGAACAATTTCGCTTCAAAATGGCCAAAAGTTGCAATACCCCCCAAAGGAACAATTTCGCTTCAAAATGGAAAAAAAATTGCAATACCCCCCCAAAGGAACAATTTCGCCTCAAAATGCCGAAAAGTTGCAATACCCCCCGAAAGGAACAATTTCGCTTCAAAATGGCCAAAAGTTGCCATTGGAACAAAATGCCGAAAAGTTGCAATACCCCCCGAAAGGAACAATTTCGCTTCAAAATGGCCAAAAGTTGCAATACCCCCCAAAGGAACAATTTCGCCTCAAAATGCCGAAAAGTTGCAATACCCCCCGAAAGGAACAATTTCGCTTCAAAATGGCCAAAAGTTGCAATACCCCCCCAAAGTAACAATTTCGCCTCAAAATGGCAAAAAATTGCAATACCCCCCCAAAGGAACAATTTCACTTCAAAATGGCCAAAAGTTGCAATACCCCCCCAAAGGAACAATTTCGCCTCAAAATGCCGAAAAGTTGCAATACCCCCCGAAAGGAACAATTTCGCTTCAAAATGGCCAAAAGTTGCAATACCCCCCCAAAATAACAATTTCGCCTCAAAATGGCAAAAAATTGCAATACCCCCCCAAAGGAACAATTTCACTTCAAAATGGCCAAAAGTTGCAATACCCCCCAAAGGAACAATTTCGCCACAAAATGGCAAAAAATTGCAATACCCCCCAAAGGAACAATTTCGCTTCAAAATAGCCAAAAGTTGCAATACCCCCCAAAGGAACAATTTCGCCTCAAAATGAAAAAAAATTTGCAATACCCCCCCAAAGGAACAATTTCGACTCAAAATGCCGAAAAGTTGCAATACCCCCGAAAGGAACAATTTCGCTTCAAAATGGCCAAAAGTTGCAATACCCCCCCAAAGGAACAATTTCGCCTCAAAATGGCAAAAAATTGCAATACCCTCCCAAAGGAACAATTTCACCTCAAAATGCCGAAAAGTTGCAATACCCCCCCAAAGGAACAATTTCGCTTCAAAATGGCCAAAAGTTGCAATACCCCCCCAAAGGAACAATTTCGCCTCAAAATGCCGAAAAGTTGCAATACCCCCCGAAAGGAACAATTTCGCTTCAAAGTGGCCAAAAGATGCAAAACCCCCCCAAAGGAACAATTTCGCCTCAAAATGGAAAAAAAATTGCAATACCCCCCAAAGGAACAATTTCACCTCAAAATGCCGAAAGGTTGCAATACCCCCCGAAAGGAACAATTTCGCTTCAAAATGGCAAAAAATTGCAATACCTCCCCAAAGGAACAATTTCGCCTCAAATTGGCCAAAAATTGCAATACCCCCCGAAAGGAACAATTTCGCTTCAAAATGGCCACAAGTTGCAATACCTCCCCAAAGGAACAATTTCGCCTCAAAATGCCGAAAAGTTGCAATACCCCCCAAAAGGAACAATTTCGCCTCAAAATGGCCAAAAATTGTAATACCCCAAAAAGGAACAATTTCGCTTCAATATGGCCAAAAGTTGCAATACCCCCCCAAAGGAACAATTTCTCCTCAAAATGCTGAAAAGTTGCAATACCCCCCGAAAGGAACAATTTCGCTTCAAAATGGCCAAAAGTTGCAATACCCCCCAAAGGAAAGGAACAATTTCGCCTCAAAATGGCAAAAAATTGCAATACCCCCCCTAAGGAAAGGAACAATTTCGCCTCAAAATGGCCAAAAATTGCAATACCCCCCCAAAGGAACAATTTTGCTTCAATATAGCCAAAAGTTGCAATACCCCTCCAAAGGAACAATTTCGCCTCAAAATGCCAAAAAATTGCAAAACCCCCCCAAAGGAACAATTTCGCCTCAAAATGCCGAAAAGTTGCAATACCCCCCGAAAGGAACAATTTCGCTTCAAAATGGCCAAAAGTTGCAATACCCCCCCAAAGGAACAATTTCGCTTCAAAATGGCCAAAAGTTGCAATACCCCCCCAAAGGAAAAATTTTGCCTCAAAATGGCAAAAAATTGCAATACCCCCCCAAAGGAACAATTTCGCCTCAAAATGCCGAAAAGTTGCAATACCCCCCGAAAGGAACAATTTCGCTTCAAAATGGCCAAAAGTTGCAATACCCCCCCAGGAACAATTTCGCCTCAAAATGGCAAAAAATTGCAATACCCCCCCAAAGGAACAATTTCCCCTCAAAATGCCGAAAAGTTGCAATACCCCCCGAAAGGAACAATTTCGCTTCAAAATGGCCAAAAGTTGCAATACCCCCCGAAAGGAACAATTTCGCTTCAAAATGGCCAAAAGTTGCAATACCCCCCCAAAGGAACAATTTCACCTCAAAATGGCAAAAAATTGCAATACCCCCCCAAAGGAAAGGAACAATTTCGCCTCAAAATGGCCAAAAATTGCTATACCCCCCCAAAGGAACAATTTCGCCTCAAAATGGCAAAAAATTGCAAACCCCCCTTAAAGGAACAATTTCGCCTCAAAATGCCGAAAAGTTGCAATACCCCCCGAAAGGAACAATTTCGCTTCAAAATGGCCAAAAGTTGCAATACCCCCCCAAAGGAACAATTTCGCCTCAAAATGGCAAAAAATTGCAATACCCTCCCAAAGGAACAATTTCGCCTCAAAATGCCGAAAAGTTGCAATACCCCCCAAAGGAACAATTTCGCTTCAAAATGGCCAAAAGTTGCAATACCCCCCCAAAGGAACAATTACGCCTCAAAATGCTGAAAAGTTGCAATACCCCCGAAAGGAACAATTTCGCTTCAAAATGGCCAAAAGAAGCAAAACCCCCCCAAAGCAACAATTTCGCCTCAAAATGAAAAAAAAATTGCAATACCCCCCCAAAGGAACAATTTCACCTCAAAATGCCGAAAAGTTGCAATACCCCCCGAAAGGAACAATTTCGCTTCAAAATGGCCAAAAGTTGCAATACCCCCCCAAAGGAACAATTTCGCTTCAAAATGCCGAAAAGTTGCAATACCCCCTGAAAGGAACAATTTCGCTTCAAAATGGCCAAAAGATGCAATACCCCCCCAAAGGAACAATTTCGCCTCAAAATGACCAAAAGTTGCAATACCCCCCCAAAGGAAAGATTTCGCCTCAAAATGGCAAAAAATTGCAATACCCTTCCAAATGAACAATTTCGCCTCAAAATGCCGAAAAGTTGCAATACCTCCCGAAAGGAACAATTTCGCTTCAAAATGGCCAAAAGTTGCAATACCCCCCCAAGGAACAATTTCGCTTCAATATGGCCAAAAGTTGCAATACCCCTCCAAAGGAACAATTTCGCCTCAAAATGCCAAAAAATTGCAAAACCCCCCCAAAGGAACAATTTCGCCTCAAAATGCCGAAAAGTTGCAATACCCCCCGAAAGGAACAATTTCGCTTCAAAATGGCCAAAAGTTGCAATACCCCCCTAAAGGAAAGATTTCGCCTCAAAATGGCAAAAAATTGCAATACCCCCCCAAATGAACAATTTCGCCTCAAATTGCCGAAAAGTTGCAATACCCCCCGAAAGGAACAATTTCGCTTCAAAATGGCCAAAAGTTGCAATACCCCCCCAAAGGAACAATTTCGCCTCAAAATGGCAAAAAATTGCAATACCCCCCCAAAGGAACAATTTCGACACAAAATGGCAAAAAATTGCAATACCCCCCCAAAGGAACAATTTCGACACAAAATGGCAAAAAATTGCAATACCCCCCCAAAGGAACAATTTCGCTTCAAAATGGCCAAAAGTTGCAATACCCCCCCAAAGCAACAATTTCGCCTCAAAATGAAAAAATAATTGCAATACCCCCCAAAGGAACAATTTCGCTTCAAACTGCCGAAATGTTGCAATACCCCCCAAAGGAACAATTTCACCTCAAAATGCCGAAAAGTTGCAATACCCCCCGAAAGGAACAATTTCGCTTCAAAATGGCCAAAAGTTGCAATACCCCCCCAAAGGAACAATTTCGCTTCAAAATGCCGAAAAGTTGCAGTACCCCCCGAAAGGAACAATTTCGCCTCAAAATGGCAAAAAATTGCAATACCCCCCCAAAGGAACAATTTCGCTTCAAAATGGCCAAAAGTTGCAATACCCCCCAAAGGAACAATTTCGCCTCAAAATGGAAAAAAAATTGCAATACCCCCCCAAAGGAACAATTTCGCCTCAAAATGCTGAAAAGTTGCAATACCCCCCGAAAGGAACAATTTCGCTTTAAAATGGCCAAAAGTTGCCATTGGAACAAAATGCCGAAAAGTTGCAATACCCCCCGAAAGGAACAATTTCGCTTCAAAATGGCCAAAAGTTGCAATACCCCCCCAAAGGAACAATTTCGCTTCAAAATGCCGAAAAGTTGCAATACCCCCCCAAAGGAACAATTTCGCCTCAAAATGCCGAAAAGTTGCAATACCCCCCGAAAGGAACAATTTCGCTTCAAAATGGCCAAAAGTTGCAATACCCCCCCAAAGTAACAATTTCGCCTCAAAATGGCAAAAAATTGCAATACCCCCCCAAAGGAACAATTTCGCTTCAAAATGGCCAAAAGTTGCAATACCCCCCAAAGGAACAATTTCGCCACAAAATGGCAAAAAATTGCAATACCCCCCCAAAGGAACAATTTCGCTTCAAAATAGCCAAAAGTTGCAATACCCCCCCAAAGGAACAATTTCGCCTCAAAATGAAAAAAAATTTGCAATACCCCCCCAAAGGAACAATTTCGACTCAAAATGCCGAAAAGTTGCAATACCCCCGAAAGGAACAATTTCGCTTCAAAATGGCCAAAAGTTGCAATACCCCCCCAAAGGAACAATTTCGCCTCAAAATGGCAAAAAATTGCAATACCCTCCCAAAGGAACAATTTCACCTCAAAATGCCGAAAAGTTGCAATACCCCCCCAAAGGAACAATTTCGCTTCAAAATGGCCAAAAGTTGCAATACCCCCCCAAAGGAACAATTTCGCCTCAAAATGCCGAAAAGTTGCAATACCCCCCGAAAGGAACAATTTCGCCTCAAAATGGAAAAAAAATTGCAATACCCCCCAAAGGAACAATTTCACCTTAAAATGCCGAAAGGTTGCAATACCCCCCGAAAGGAACAATTTCGCTTCAAAATGGCAAAAAATTGCAATACCCCCCCAAAGGAACAATTTCGCCTCAAATTGGCCAAAAATTGCAATACCCCCCGAAAGGAACAATTTCGCTTCAAAATGGCCACAAGTTGCAATACCTCCCCAAAGGAACAATTTCGCCTCAAAATGCCGAAAAGTTGCAATACCCCCCGAAAGGAACAATTTCGCCTCAAAATGGCCAAAAATTGTAATACCCCCCAAAGGAACAATTTCGCTTCAATATGGCCAAAAGTTGCAATACCCCCCCAAAGGAACAATTTCTCCTCAAAATGCTGAAAAGTTGCAATACCCCCCGAAAGGAACAATTTCGCTTCAAAATGGCCAAAAGTTGCAATACCCCCCAAAGGAAAGGAACAATTTCGACTCAAAATGGCAAAAAATTGCAATACCCCCCTAAGGAAAGGAACAATTTCGCCTCAAAATGGCCAAAAATTGCAATACCCCCCCAAAGGAACAATTTCGCCTCAAAATGCCGAAAAATTGCAATACCCCCCCAAAGGAACAATTTCGCCTCAAAATGCCGAAAAGTTGCAATATCCCCCGAAAGGAACAATTTCGCGTCAAAATGGCCAAAAGATGCAATACCCCCCCAAAGCAACAATTTCGCCTCAAAATGGCAAAAAATTGCAATACCCCCCAAAGGAAAGGAACAATTTCGCCTCAAAATGGCAAAAAATTGCAATACCCCCCCAAAGGAACAATTTCGCTTCAAAATGGCCAAAAGTTACAATACCCCCCAAAGGAACAATTTCGCCTCAAAATGGCAAAAAATTGCAATACCCCCCCAAAGGAACAATGTCGCCTCAAAATGGCCAAAAATTGCAATACCCCCCGAAAGGAACAATTTCGCTTCAAAATGGCCAAAAGTTGTAATACCTCCCCAAAGGAACAATTTCGCCTCAAAATGCCGAAAAGTTGCAATACCCCCCAAAAGGAACAATTTCGCCTCAAAATGGCCAAAAATTGTAATACCCCCCCAAAGGAACAATTTCGCTTCAATATGGCCAAAAGTTGCAATACCCCCCCAAAGGAACAATTTCGCCTCAAAATGGCAAAAAATTGCAATACCCCCCCAAAGGAACAATTTCGCTTCAAAATGGCCAAAAGTTGCAATACCCCCCCAAAGGAACAATTTCGCCTCAAAATGCCGAAAAGTTAGAATACCCCCCCAAGGTACAATTTCGCTTCAAAATGCAGAAAAGTTGCAATACCCCCCCAAAGGAACAATTTCGCTTCAAAATGGCCAAAAGTTGCAATACCCCCCCAAAGGAACAATTTCGCTTCAAAATGCCGAAAAGTTGCAATACCCCCCGAAAGGAACAATTTAGCTTCAAAATGGCCAAAAGATGCAATACCCCCCCAAAGCAACAATTTCGCCTCAAAATGGCAAAAAATTGCAATACCCCTCCAAATGAACAATTTCGCCTCAAAATGGCCAAAAATTGCAATACCCCCCCAAAGAAACAATTTCGCTTCAATATGGCCAAAAGTTGCAATACCCCCCCAAAGGAACAATTTCACCTCAAAATGGCAAAAAATTGCAATACCCCCCGAAAGGAACAATTTCGCCTCAAAATGCCGAAAAGTTGCAATGCCCCCCGAAAGGAACAATTTCGCTTCAAAATGGCCAAAAGTTGCAATACCCCCCCAAAGGAACAATTTCGCCTCAAAATGGCAAAAAATTGCAATACCCCCCCAAAGGAACAATTTCGCTTCAAAATGGCCAAAAGTTGCAATACCCCCCCAAAGGAACAATTTTGCCTCTAAATGGCAAAAAATTGCAATACCCCCCCAAAGGAACAATTTCGCTTCAAAATGGCCAAAAGTTGCAATACCCCCCAAAGGAACAATTTTGCCTCAAAATGGCAAAAAATTGCAATACCCCCCCAAAGGAACAATTTCGCCTTAAAATGCCGAAAAGTTGCAATACCCCCCGAAAGGAACAATTTCGCTTCAAAATGGCCAAAAGTTGCAATACCCCCCCAAGGAACAATTTCGCCTCAAAATGGCAAAAAATTGCAATACCCCCCCAAAGGAACAATTTCACATCAAAATGCCGAAAAGTTGCAATACGGGGGGTATTGCATACCCCCCGAAAGGAACAATAATACCCCCCGAAAGGAACAATTTCGCTTCAAAATGGCCAAAAGTTGCAATACCCCCCAAAGGAACAATTTCGCCTCAAAATGGCGAAAAATTGCAAAACCCCCCAAAGCAACAATTTAGCCTCAAAATGGCCAAAAATTGTAATACTCCCCCAAAGGAACAATTTCGCTTCAATATGGCCAAAAGTTGCAATACCCCCCCAAAGGAACAATTTCGCCTCAAAATGGCAAAAAATTGCAATACCCCCCAAAGGAACAATTTCGCTTCAAAATGGCCAAAAGTTGCAATACCCCCCAAAAGGAACAATTTCGCCTCAAAATGGCAAAAAATTGCAATACCCCCCAAAGGAACAATTTCGCTTCAAAATGCCGAAAAGTTGCAATACCCCCCCAAAGGAACAATTTCGCCTCAAAATGGAAAAAAATTGCAATACCCCCCCAAAGGAACAATTTCTCCTCAAAATGCCGAAAAGTTGCAATACCCCCTGAAAGGAAAAATTTCGCTTCAAAATGGCCAAAAGTTGCAATACCCCCCCAAAGGAACAATTTCGCCTCAAAATGGCAAAAAATTGCAATGCCCCCCCAAAGGAACAATTTCGCCTCAAAATGCCGAAAAGTTGCAATACCCCCCCAAAGGAACAATTTCGCTTCAAAATGGCCAAAAGTTGCAATACCCCCCCAAAGGCACAATTTCGCCTCAAAATGGAAAAAAAATTGCAATACCCCCCCAAAGGAACAATTTCGCCTCAAAATGCCGAAAAGTTGCAATACCCCCCTAAAGGAACAATTTCGCCTCAAAATGGCAAAAAATTGCAATACCCCCCCAAAGGAACAATTTCGCCTCAAAATGCTGAAAAGTTGCAATACCCCCCCCAAAGGACCAATTTCGCTTCAAAATGGCCAAAAGTTGCAATACCCCCCCAAAGGAACTATTTCGCCTCAAAATGGCAAAAAATTGCAATACCCCCCCAAAGGAACAATTTCGCCTCAAAATGGCCAAAAATTGTAATACCCCCCAAAGGAACAATTTCGCTTCAATATGGCCAAAAGTTGCAATACCCCCCTAAAGGAACAATTTCGCCTCAAAATGGGAAAAAATATCAATACCCCCCAAAGGAACAATTTTGCCTCAAAATGGCAAAAAATTGCAATACCCCCGCAAAGGAACAATTTCGATTCAAAATGCCGAAAAGTTGCAATACCCCCCAAAGGTACAATTTCGCTTCAAAATGGCCAAAAGTTGCAATACTCCCCCAAAGGAACAATTTCGCCTCAAAATGGCCAAAAATTGCAATACCCCCCCAAAGGAACAATTTCGCCTCAAAATGGCAAAAAATTGCAATACCCCCCCAAAGGAACAATTTCGCTTCAAAATGGCCAAAAGTTGCAATACCCCCCCAAGGAACAATTTCGCCTCAAAATGGCAAAAAATTGCAATACCCCCCCAAAGGAACAATTTCACCTCAAAATGCCGAAAAGTTGCAATACGGGGGGTATTGCATACCCCCCGAAAGGAACAATAATACCCCCCGAAAGGAACAATTTCGCTTCAAAATGGCCAAAAGTTGCAATACCCCCCAAAGGAACAATTTCGCCTCAAAATGGCGAAAAATTGCAATACCCCCCCAAAGGTACAATTTCGCCTCAAAATGCCGAAAAGTTGCAATATCCCCCGAAAGGAACAATTTCGCTTCAAAATGGCCAAAAGTTGCAATACCCCCCCAAAGGAACAATTTCGCCTCAAAATGCCGAAAAGTTGCAATACCCCCCCAAAGGAACAATTTCGCTTCAAAATGGCCAAAAGTTGCAATACCCCCCAAAGGAACAATTTCGCCTCAAAATGAAAAAAAATTGCAATACCCCCCAAAGGAACAATTTCGCCTCAAAATGCCGAAAAGTTGCAATACCCCCCAAAAGGAACAATTTCGCTTCAAAATGGCCAAAAGTTGCAATACCCCCCCAAAGGAACAATTTCGCCTCAAAATGAAAAAAAATTGCAGTACTCCCTCAAAGGAACAATTTCGCCTCAAAATGCCGAAAAGTTGCAATACCCCCCAAAGGAACAATTTCGCTTCAAAATGGCCAAAAGTTGCAATACCCCCCAAAGGAACAATTTCGCCTCAAAATGAAAAAAAAATTGCAATACTCCCCCAAAGGAACAATTTCGACTCAAAATGCCGAAAAGTTGCAATACCCCCGAAAGGAACAATTTCGCTTCAAAATGGCCAAAAGTTGCAATACCCCCGAAAGGAACAATTTCGCTTCAAAATGGCCAAAAGTTGCAATGCCCCCCCAAAGGAACAATTTCGCCTCAAAATGGCAAAAAATTGCAATACCCTCCCAAAGGAACAATTTCGCCTCAAATTGCCGAAAAGTTGCAATACCCCCCCAAAGGAACAATTTCGCCTCAAAATGAAAAAAAAAATTGCAATACTCCCCCAAAGGAACAATTCGCTTCAAAATGCCGAAAAGTTGCAATACCCACCAAAGGAACAATTTCGCCTCAAAATGGAAAAAAAATTGCAATACCCCCCCAAAGGAACAATTTCACCTCAAAATGCCGAAAAGTTGCAATACCCCCCCAAAGGAACAATTTCACCTCAAAATGGCAAAAAATTGCAATACCCCCCAAAGGAACAATTTCGCTTCAAAATGGCCAAAAGTTGCAATACCCCCCAAAGGAACAATTTCGCCTCAAAATGGCAAAAAATTGCAATACCCCCCCAAAGGAACAATTTCGCTTCAAAATGCCGAAAAGTTGCAATACCCCCCGAAAGGAACAATTTCGCTTCAAAATGGCCAAAAGTTGCAATACCCCCCAAAGGAACAATTTCGCCTCAAAATGGCGAAAAATTGCAATACCCCCCCAAAGGTACAATTTCGCCTCAAAATGCCGAAAAGTTGCAATATCCCCCGAAAGGAACAATTTCGCGTCAAAATGGCCAAAAGATGCAATACCCCCCAAAGCAACAATTTCGCCTCAAAATGGCAAAAAATTGCAATACCCCCCAAAGGAAAGGAACAATTTCGCCTCAAAATGGCAAAAAATTGCAATACCCCCCAAAGGAACAATTTCGCTTCAAAATGGCCAAAAGTTACAATACCCCCCAAAGGAACAATTTCGCCTCAAAATGGCAAAAAATTGCAATACCCCCCCAAAGGAACAATTTCGCCTCAAAATGGCCAAAAATTGCAATACCCCCCGAAAGGAACAATTTCGCTTCAAAATGGCCAAAAGTTGTAATACCTCCCCAAAGGAACAATTTCGCCTCAAAATGCCGAAAAGTTGCAATACCCCCCGAAAGGAACAATTTCGCCTCAAAATGGCCAAAAATTGTAATACCCCCCCAAAGGAACAATTTCGCTTCAATATGGCCAAAAGTTGCAATACCCCCCCAAAGGAACAATTTCGCCTCAAAATGGCCAAAAGTTGCAATACCCCCCAAAGGAACAATTTCGCCTCAAAATGGCGAAAAATTGCAATACCCCCCCAAAGGAACAATTTCGCCTCAAAATGCCGAAAAGTTGCAATATCCCCCGAAAGGAACAATTTCGCGTCAAAATGGCCAAAAGATGCAATACCCCCCCAAAGCATCAATTTCGCCTCAAAATGGCAAAAAATTGCAATACCCCCAAAAGGAAAGGAACAATTTCGCCTCAAAATGGCAAAAAATTGCAATACCCCCCCAAAGGAACAATTTCGCTTCAAAATGGCCAAAAGTTACAATACCCCCCAAAGGAACAATTTCGCCTCAAAATGGCAAAAAATTGCAATACCCCCCCAAAGGAACAATTTCGCCTCAAAATGGCTAAAAATTGCAATACCCCCCGAAAGGAACAATTTCGCTTCAAAATGGCCAAAAGTTGTAATACCTCCCCAAAGGAACAATTTCGCCTCAAAATGGCAAAAAATTGCAATACCCCCCCAAAGGAACAATGTCGCCTCAAAATGGCCAAAAATTGCAATACCCCCCGAAAGGAACAATTTCGCTTCAAAATGGCCAAAAGTTGTAATACCTCCCCAAAGGAACAATTTCGCCTCAAAATGCCGAAAAGTTGCAATACCCCCCAAAAGGAACAATTTCGCTTCAAAATGGCCAAAAATTGTAATACCCCCCCAAAGGAACAATTTCGCTTCAATATGGCCAAAAGTTGCAATACCCCCCCAAAGGAACAATTTCGCCTCAAAATGGCAAAAAATTGCAATACCCCCCCAAAGGAACAATTTCGCTTCAAAATGGCCAAAAGTTGCAATACCCCCCCAAAGGAACAATTTCGCCTCAAAATGCCGAAAAGTTAGAATACCCCCCCAAGGTACAATTTCGCTTCAAAATGCCGAAAAGTTGCAATACCCCCCCAAAGGAACAATTTCGCTTCAAAATGGCCAAAAGTTGCAATACCCCCCCAAAGGAACAATTTCGCTTCAAAATGCCGAAAAGTTGCAATACCCCCCGAAAGGAACAATTTAGCCTCAAAATGGCCAAAAGATGCAATACCCCCCCAAAGGAACAATTTCGCTTCAAAATGGCCAAAAGTTGCAATACCCCCCCAAAGGAACAATTTTGCCTCTAAATGGCAAAAAATTGCAATACCCCCCCAAAGGAACAATTTCGCTTCAAAATGGCCAAAAGTTGCAATACCCCCCAAAGGAACAATTTTGCCTCAAAATGGCAAAAAATTGCAATACCCCCCAAAGGAACAATTTCGCCTTAAAATGCCGAAAAGTTGCAATACCCCCCGAAAGGAACAATTTCGCTTCAAAATGGCCAAAAGTTGCAATACCCCCCCAAGGAACAATTTCGCCTCAAAATGGCAAAAAATTGCAATACCCCCCCAAAGGAACAATTTCACATCAAAATGCCGAAAAGTTGCAATACGGGGGGTATTGCATACCCCCCGAAAGGAACAATAATACCCCCCGAAAGGAACAATTTCGCTTCAAAATGGCCAAAAGTTGCAATACCCCCCAAAGGAACAATTTCGCCTCAAAATGGCGAAAAATTGCAAAACCCCCCAAAGCAACAATTTCGCCTCAAAATGGCCAAAAATTGTAATACTCCCCCAAAGGAACAATTTCGCTTCAATATGGCCAAAAGTTGCAATACCCCCCCAAAGGAACAATTTCGCCTCAAAATGGCAAAAAATTGCAATACCCCCCAAAGGAACAATTTCGCTTCAAAATGGCCAAAAGTTGCAATACCCCCCAAAAGGAACAATTTCGCCTCAAAATGGCAAAAAATTGCAATACCCCCCCAAAGGAACAATTTCGCTTCAAAATGCCGAAAAGTTGCAATACCCCCCCAAAGGAACAATTTCGCCTCAAAATGGCAAAAAATTGCAATACCCCCCCAAAGGAACAATTTCGCTTCAAAATGCCGAAAAGTTGCAATACCCCCCCAAAGGAACAATTTCGCCTCAAAATGAAAAAAAATTGCAATACCCCCCAAAGGAACAATTTCGCCTCAAAATGCCGAAAAGTTGCAATACCCCCCAAAAGGAACAATTTCGCTTCAAAATGGCCAAAAGTTGCAATAACCCCCCAAAGGAACAATTTCGCCTCAAAATGAAAAAAAATTGCAATACTCCCCCAAAGGAACAATTTCGCCTCAAAATGCCGAAAAGTTGCAATACCCCCCAAAGGAACAATTTCGCTTCAAAATGGCCAAAAGTTGCAATACCCCCCAAAGGAACAATTTCGCCTCAAAATGAAAAAAAAAATGGCAATACTCCCCCAAAGGAACAATTTCGACTCAAAATGCCGAAAAGTTGCAATACCCCCGAAAGGAACAATTTCGCTTCAAAATGGCCAAAAGTTGCAATACCCCCGAAAGGAACAATTTCGCTTCAAAATGGCCAAAAGTTGCAATGCCCCCCCAAAGGAACAATTTCGCCTCAAAATGGCAAAAAATTGCAATACCCTCCCAAAGGAACAATTTCGCCTCAAATTGCCGAAAAGTTGCAATACCCCCCCAAAGGAACAATTTCGCCTCAAAATAAAAAAAAATTGCAATACTCCCCCAAAGGAACAATTCGCTTCAAAATGCCGAAAAGTTGCAATACCCCCCAAAGGAACAATTTCGCCTCAAAATAAAAAAAAAAATTGCAATACCCCCCCAAAGGAACAATTTCACCTCAAAATGCCGAAAAGTTGCAATACCCCCCCAAAGGAACAATTTCGCTTCAAAATGGCCAAAAGTTGCAATACCCCCCAAAGGAACAATTTCGCCTCAAAATGGCAAAAAATTGCAATACCCCCCCAAAGGAACAATTTCGCTTCAAAATGCCGAAAAGTTGCAATACCCCCCGAAAGGAACAATTTCGCTTCAAAATGGCCAAAAGTTGCAATACCCCCCAAAGGAACAATTTCGCCTCAAAATGGCGAAAAATTGCAATACCCCCCCAAAGGTACAATTTCGCCTCAAAATGCCGAAAAGTTGCAATATCCCCCGAAAGGAACAATTTCGCGTCAAAATGGCCAAAAGATGCAATACCCCCCCAAAGCAACAATTTCGCCTCAAAATGGCAAAAAATTGCAATACCCCCCAAAGGAAAGGAACAATTTCGCCTCAAAATGGCAAAAAATTGTAATACCCCCCCAAAGGAACAATTTCGCTTCAATATGGCCAAAAGTTGCAATACCCCCCCAAAGGAACAATTTCGCCTCAAAATGGCCAAAAGTTGCAATACCCCCCAAAGGAACAATTTCGCCTCAAAATGGCGAAAAATTGCAATACCCCCCCAAAGGAACAATTTCGCCTCAAAATGCCGAAAAGTTGCAATATCCCCCGAAAGGAACAATTTCGCGTCAAAATGGCCAAAAGATGCAATACCCCCCCAAAGCATCAATTTCGCCTCAAAATGGCAAAAAATTGCAATACCCCCCAAAGGAAAGGAACAATTTCGCCTCAAAATGGCAAAAAATTGCAATACCCCCCCAAAGGAACAATTTCGCTTCAAAATGGCCAAAAGTTACAATACCCCCCAAAGGAACAATTTCGCCTCAAAATGGCAAAAAATTGCAATACCCCCCCAAAGGAACAATTTCACCTCAAAATGGCTAAAAATTGCAATACCCCCCGAAAGGAACAATTTCGCTTCAAAATGGCCAAAAGTTGTAATACCTCCCCAAAGGAACAATTTCGCCTCAAAATGCCGAAAAGTTGCAATACCCCCCGAAAGGAACAATTTCGCCTCAAAATGGCCAAAAATTGTAATACCCCCCCAAAGGAACAATTTCGCTTCAATATGGCCAAAAGTTGCAATACCCCCCCAAAGGAACAATTTCGCCTCAAAATGGCAAAAAATTGCAATACCCCCCCAAAGGAACAATTTCGCTTCAAAATGGCCAAAAGTTGCAATACCCCCCCAAAGGAACAATTTCGCCTCAAAATGCTGAGAAGTTAGAATAACCCCCCAAGGTACAATTTCGCTTCAAAATGCCGAAAAGTTGCAATACCCCCCCAAAGGAACAATTTCGCTTCAAAATGGCCAAAAGTTGCAATACCCCCCACAAAGGAACAATTTCGCTTCAAAATGCCGAAAAGTTGCAATACCCCCCGAAAGGAACAATTTAGCTTCAAAATGGCCAAAAGATGCAATACCCCCCCAAAGCAACAATTTCGCCTCAAAATGGCAAAAAATTGCAATACCCCCCCAAATGAACAATTTCGCCTCAAAATGGCCAAAAATTGCAATACCCCCCCAAAGAAACAATTTCGCTTCAATATGGCCAAAAGTTGCAATACCCCCCCAAAGGAACAATTTCGCCTCAAAATGGCAAAAAATTGCAATACCCCCCGAAAGGAACAATTTCGCCTCAAAATGCCGAAAAGTTGCAATACCCCCCGAAAGGAACAATTTCGCTTCAAAATGGCCAAAAGTTGCAATACCCCCCCAAAGGAACAATTTCGCCTCAAAATGGCAAAAAATTGCAATACCCCCCCAAAGGAACAATTTCGCTTCAAAATGGCCAAAAGTTGCAATACCCCCCCAAAGGAACAATTTTGCCTCAAAATGGCAAAAAATTGCAATACCCCCCCAAAGGAACAATTTCGCTTCAAAATGGCCAAAAGTTGCAATACCCCCCAAAGGAACAATTTTGCCTCAAAATGGCAAAAAATTGCAATACCCCCCCAAAGGAACAATTTCGCCTTAAAATGCCGAAAAGTTGCAATACCCCCCGAAAGGAACAATTTCGCTTCAAAATGGCCAAAAGTTGCAATACCCCCCCAAGGAACAATTTCGCCTCAAAATGGCAAAAAATTGCAATACCCCCCCAAAGGAACAATTTCACCTCAAAATGCCGAAAAGTTGCAATACGGGGGGTATTGCATACCCCCCGAAAGGAACAATAATACCCCCCGAAAGGAACAATTTCGCTTCAAAATGGACAAAAGTTGCAATACCCCCCAAAGGAACAATTTCGCCTCAAAATGGCGAAAAATTGCAAAACCCCCCAAAGCAACAATTTCGCCTCAAAATGGCCAAAAAGTGTAATACTCCCCCAAAGGAACAATTTCGCTTCAATATGGCCAAAAGTTGCAATACCCCCCCAAAGGAACAATTTCGCCTCAAAATGGCAAAAAATTGCAATACCCCCCAAAGGAACAATTTCGCTTCAAAATGGCCAAAAGTTGCTATACCCCCCAAAAGGAACAATTTCGCCTCAAAATGGCAAAAAATTGCAATACCCCCCCAAAGGAACAATTTCGCTTCAAAATGCCGAAAAGTTGCAATACCCCCCCAAAGGAACAATTTCGCCTCAAAATGCCGAAAAGTTGCAATACCCCCTGAAAGGAACAATTTCGCTTCAAAATGGCCAAAAGTTGCAATACCCCCCCAAAGGAACAATTTCGCCTCAAAATGGCAAAAAATTGCAATACCCCCCCAAAGGAACAATTTCGCTTCAAAATGGCCAACAGTTGCAATACCCCCCCAAAGGAACAATTTCGCCTCAAAATGCCGAAAAGTTGCAATACCCCCCGAAAGGAACAATTTCGCTTCAAAATGGCCAAAAGATGCAATACCCCCCCAAAGCAACAATTTCGCCTCAAAATGGCAAAAAAATTGCAATACCCCCCCAAAGGAACAATTTCGCCTCAAAATGCCGAAAAGTTGCAATACCCCCCCAAAGGAACAATTTCGCTTCAAAATGGCCAAAAGTTGCAATACCCCCCAAAGGAACAATTTCGCTTCAAAATGGCCAAAAGTTGCAATACCCCCCCAAAGGAACAATTTCGCTTCAAAATGCCGAAAAGTTGCAATACCCCCTGAAAGGAACAATTTAGCTTCAAAATGGCCAAAAGATGCAATACCCCCCCAAAGCAACAATTTCGCCTCAAAATGGCAAAAAATTGCAATACCCCCCCAAATGAACAATTTCGCCTCAAAATGGCCAAAAATTGCAATTCCCCCCCAAAGAAACAATTTCGCTTCAATATGGCCAAAAGTTGCAATACCCCCCCAAAGGAACAATTTCGCCTCAAAATGGCAAAAAATTGCAATACCCCCCGAAAGGAACAATTTCGCCTCAAAATGCCGAAAAGTTGCAATACCCCCCGAAAGGAACAATTTCGCTTCAAAATGGCCAAAAGTTGCAATACCCCCCCAAAGGAACAATTTCGCCTCAAAATGGCAAAAAATTGCAATACCCCCCCAAGGAACAATTTCGCTTCAAAATGGCCAAAAGTTGCAATACCCCCCCAAAGGAACAATTTTGCCTCAAAATGGCAAAAAATTGCAATACCCCCCCAAAGGAACAATTTCGCTTCAAAATGGCCAAAAGTTGCAATACCCCCCAAAGGAACAATTTTGCCTCAAAATGGCAAAAAATTGCAATACCCCCCCAAAGGAACAATTTCGCCTTAAAATGCCGAAAAGTTGCAATACCCCCCGAAAGGAACAATTTCGCTTCAAAATGGCCAAAAGTTACAATACCCCCCCAAGGAACAATTTCGCCTCAAAATGGCAAAAAATTGCAAAACCCCCCAAAGCAACAATTTCGCCTCAAAATGGCCAAAAAGTGTAATACTCCCCCAAAGGAACAATTTCGCTTCAATATGGCCAAAAATTGCAATACCCCCCCAAAGGAACAATTTCACCTCAAAATGCCGAAAAGTTGCAATACCCCCTGAAAGGAACAATTTCGCTTCAAAATGGCCAAAAGTTGCAATACCCCCCCAAAGGAACAATTTCGCCTCAAAATGGCAAAAAATTGCAATACCCCCCCAAAGGAACAATTTCGCTTCAAAATGGCCAAAAGTTGCAATACCCCCCCAAAGGAACAATTTCGCCTCAAAATGCCGAAAAGTTGCAATACCCCCCGAAAGGAACAATTTCGCTTCAAAATGGCCAAAAGATGCAATACCCCCCCAAAGCAACAATTTCGCCTCAAAATGGCAAAAAAATTGCAATACCCCCCAAAGGAACAATTTCGCCTCAAAATGCCGAAAAGTTGCAATACCCCCCGAAAGGAACAATTTCGCTTCAAAATGGCCAAAAGTTGCAATACCCCCCAAAGGAACAATTTCGCTTCAAAATGGCCAAAAGTTGCAATACCCCCCCAAAGGAACAATTTCGCCTCAAAATGCCGAAAAGTTGCAATACCCCCCGAAAGGAACAATTTCACTTCAAAAAGGCCAAAAGATGCAATACCCCCCCCAAAGCAACAATTTCGCCTCAAAATGGCCAAAAATTGTAATACCCCCCCAAAGGAACAATTTCGCTTCAATATGGCCAAAAGTTGCAATACCCCCCCAAAGGAACAATTTCGCTTCAAAATGGCCAAAAGTTGCAATACCCCCCTAAAGGAACAATTTCGCTTCAAAATGGCCAAAAGTTGCAATACCCCCCCAAAGGAACAATTTCGCCTCAAAATGCCGAAAAGTTGCAATACCCCCCCAAAGGAACAATTTCGCTTCAAAATGGCCAAAAGTTGCAATACCCCCCCAAAGAAACTATTTCGCCTCAAAATGGCAAAAAATTGCAATACCCCCCCAAAGGAACAATTTCGCCTCAAAATGCCGAAAAGTTGCAATACCCCCCCAAAGGAACAATTTCGCTTCAAAATGGCCAAAAGTTGCAATACCCCCCCAAAGAAACTATTTCGCCTCAAAATGGCAAAAAATTGCAATACCCCCCCAAAGGAACAATTTCGCCTCAAAATGGCCAAAAATTGTAATACCCCCCCAAAGGAACAATTTCGCCTCAAAATGGGAAAAAATATCAATACCCCCCAAAGGAACAATTTTGCCTCAAAATGGCAAAAAATTGCAATACCCCCGCAAAGGAACAATTTCGCTTCAAAATGCCGAAAAGTTGCAATACCCCCCAAAGGTACAATTTCGCTTCAAAATGGCCAAAAGTTGCAATACTCCCCCAAAGGAACAATTTCGCCTCAAAATGGCCAAAAATTGCAATACCCCCCCCAAAGGAACAATTTCGCCCCAAAATGGCAAAAAATTGCAATACCCCCCCAAGGAACAATTTCGCTTCAAAATGGCCAAAAGTTGCAATACCCCCCAAAGGAACAATTTCGCCTCAAAATGCCGAAAAGTTGCAATACCCCCGAAAGGAACAATTTCGCTTCAAAATGGCCAAAAGTTGCAATACCCCCCCAAAGGAACAATTTCGCCTCAAAATGAAAAAAAATTGCAATACTCCCCCAAAGGAACAATTTCGCCTCAAAATGCCGAAAAGTTGCAATACCCCCCAAAGGAACAATTTCGCTTCAAAATGGCCAAAAGTTGCAATACCCCCCAAAGGAACAATTTCGCCTCAAAATGAAAAAAAAATTGCAATACTCCCCCAAAGGAACAATTTCGACTCAAAATGCCGAAAAGTTGCAATACCCCCGAAAGGAACAATTTCGCTTCAAAATGGCCAAAAGTTGCAATACCCCCGAAAGGAACAATTTCGCTTCAAAATGGCCAAAAGTTGCAATGCCCCCCCAAAGGAACAATTTCGCCTCAAAATGGCAAAAAAAATTGCAATACCCTCCCAAAGGAACAATTTCGCCTCAAATTGCCGAAAAGTTGCAATACCCCCCCAAAGGAACAATTTCGCCTCAAAATGAAAAAAAAATTGCAATACTCCCCCAAAGGAACAATTTCGCTTCAAAATGCCGAAAAGTTGCAATACCCCCCAAAGGAACAATTTCGCCTCAAAATGGAAAAAAAATTGCAATACCCCCCCAAAGGAACAATTTCACCTCAAAATGCCGAAAAGTTGCAAAACCCCCTGAAAGGAACAATTTCACTTCAAAATGGCCAAAAGTGTCAATACCCCCCCAAAGGAACAATTTCGCCTCAAAATGGCAAAAAATTGCAATACCCCCCAAAGGAACAATTTCGCTTCAAAATAGCCAAAAGTTGCAATACCCCCCCAAAGGAACAATTTCGCCTCAAAATGCCGAAAAGTTGCAATACCCCCCGAAAGGAACAATTTCGCTTCAAAATGGCCAAAAGATGCAATACCCCCCAAAGCAACAATTTCGCCTCAAAATGGCAAAAAATTGCAATACCCCCCCAAAGGAACAATTTCGCCTCAAAATGCCGAAAAGTTGCAATACCCCCCCAAAGGAACAATTTCGCTTCAAAATGGCCAAAAGTTACAATACCCCCCAAAGGCACAATTTCGCCTCAAAATGGAAAAAAAATTGCAATACCCCCCCAAAGGAACAATTTCGCCTCAAAATGCCGAAAAGTTGCAATACCCCCGAAAAGAACAATTTCGCTTCAAAATGGCCAAAAGTTGCAATACCCCCCCCAAAGGAACAATTTCGCTTCAAAATGACCAAAAGTTGCAATACCCCCCCAAAGGCTCAATTTCGCCTCAAAATGGAAAAAAAATTGCAATACCCCCCCAAAGGAACAATTTCGCTTCAATATGGCCAAAAGTTGCAATACCCCCCCAAAGGAACAATTTCGCCTCAAAATGGAAAAAAAATTGCAATACCCCCCCAAAGGAACAATTTCGCCTCAAAATGCCGATAAGTTGCAATACCCCCCGAAAGGAACAATTTCGCTTCAAAATGGCCAAAAGTTGCAATACCCCCCCCCAAAGGAACAATTTCGCCTCAAAATGGCAAAAAATTAAAATACCCCCCCAAAGGAACAATTTCGCTTCAAAATGGCCAAAAGTTGCAATACCCCCCCAAAGGCACAATTTCGCCTCAAAATGGAAAAAAAATTGCAATACCCCCCCAAAGGAACAATTTCGCCTCAAAATGCCGAAAAGTTGCAATACCCCCCGAAAGGAACAATTTCGCTTCAAAATGGCCAAAAGTTGCAATACCTCCCAAAGGAACAATTTCGCTTCAAAATGGCCAAAAGTTGCAATACCCCCCCAAAGGAACAATTTCGCCTCAAAATGCCGAAAAGTTGCAATACCCCCCGAAAGGAACAATTTCGCTTCAAAAAGGCCAAAAGATGCAATACCCCCCCCCAAAGCAACAATTTCGCCTCAAAATGGCCAAAAATTGTAATACCCCCCGAAAGGAACAATTTCGCTTCAAAAAGGCCAAAAGATGCAATACCCCCCCCCCAAGCAACAATTTCGCCTCAAAATGGCCAAAAATTGTAATACCCCACCAAAGGAACAATTTCGCTTCAATATGGCCAAAAGTTGCAATACCCCCCCAAAGGAACAATTTCGCTTCAAAATGGCCAAAAGTTGCAATACCCCCCTAAAGGAACAATTTCGCCTCAAAATGGCAAAAAATTGCAATACCCCCCAAAGGAACAATTTCGCCTCAAAATGCCGAAAAGTTGCAATACCCCCCCAAAGGAACAATTTCGCTTCAAAATGGCCAAAAGTTGCAATACCCCCCCAAAGAAACTATTTCGCCTCAAAATGGCAAAAAATTGCAATACCCCCCCAAAGGAACAATTTCGCCTCAAAATGCCGAAAAGTTGCAATACCCCCCGAAAGGAACAATTTCGCTTCAAAATGGCCAAAAGTTGCAATACCTCCCAAAGGAACAATTTCGCTTCAAAATGGCCAAAAGTTGCAATACCCCCCCAAAGGAACAATTTCGCCTCAAAATGCCGAAAAGTTGCAATACCCCCCGAAAGGAACAATTTCGCTTCAAAAAGGCCAAAAGATGCAATACCCCCCCCCAAAGCAACAATTTCGCCTCAAAATGGCCAAAAATTGTAATACCCCCCGAAAGGAACAATTTCGCTTCAAAAAGGCCAAAAGATGCAATACCCCCCCCCCCAAAGCAACAATTTCGCCTCAAAATGGCCAAAAATTGTAATACCCCACCAAAGGAACAATTTCGCTTCAATATGGCCAAAAGTTGCAATACCCCCCCAAAGGAACAATTTCGCTTCAAAATGGCCAAAAGTTGCAATACCCCCCTAAAGGAACAATTTCGCCTCAAAATGGCAAAAAATTGCAATACCCCCCAAAGGAACAATTTCGCCTCAAAATGCCGAAAAGTTGCAATACCCCCCCAAAGGAACAATTTCGCTTCAAAATGGCCAAAAGTTGCAATACCCCCCCAAAGAAACTATTTCGCCTCAAAATGGCAAAAAATTGCAATACCCCCCCAAAGGAACAATTTCGCCTCAAAATGGCCAAAAATTGTAATACCCCCCCAAAGGAACAATTTCGCCTCAAAATGGGAAAAAATATCAATACCCCCCAAAGGAACAATTTTGCCTCAAAATGGCAAAAAATTGCAATACCCCCGCAAAGGAACAATTTCGCTTCAAAATGCCGAAAAGTTGCAATACCCCCCAAAGGTACAATTTCGCTTCAAAATGGCCAAAAGTTGCAATACTCCCCCAAAGGAACAATTTCGCCTCAAAATGGCCAAAAATTGCAATACCCCCCCAAAGGAACAATTTCGCCCCAAAATGGCAAAAAATTGCAATACCCCCCCAAAGGAACAATTTCGCTTCAAAATGGCCAAAAGTTGCAATACCCCCCCAAAGGAACAATTTCGCCTCAAAATGCCGAAAAGTTGCAATACCCCCCCAAAGGAACAATTTCGCTTCAAAATGGCCAAAAGTTGCAATACCCCCCCAAAGGAACAATTTCGCCTCAAAATGAAAAAAAATTGCAATACCCCCCCAAAGGAACAATTTCGCCTCAAAATGCCGAAAAGTTGCAATACCCCCGAAAGGAACAATTTCGCTTCAAAATGGCCAAAAGTTGCAATACCCCCCCAAAGGAACAATTTCGCCTCAAAATGAAAAAAAATTGCAATACTCCCCCAAAGGAACAATTTCGACTCAAAATGCCGAAAAGTTGCAATACCCCCCAAAGGAACAATTTCGCTTCAAAATGGCCAAAAGTTGCAATACCCCCGAAAGGAACAATTTCGCTTCAAAATGGCCAAAAGTTGCAATGCCCCCCCAAAGGAACAATTTCGCCTCAAAATGGCAAAAAAAATTGCAATACCCTCCCAAAGGAACAATTTCGCCTCAAATTGCCGAAAAGTTGCAATACCCCCCCAAAGGAACAATTTCGCCTCAAAATGAAAAAAAAATTGCAATACTCCCCCAAAGGAACAATTTCGCTTCAAAATGCCGAAAAGTTGCAATACCCCCCAAAGGAACAATTTCGCCTCAAAATGGAAAAAAAATTGCAATACCCCCCCAAAGGAACAATTTCACCTCAAAATGCCGAAAAGTTGCAAAACCCCCTGAAAGGAACAATTTCACTTCAAAATGGCCAAAAGTTGCAATACCCCCCCAAAGGAACAATTTCGCCTCAAAATGGCAAAAAATTGCAATACCCCCCAAAGGAACAATTTCGCTTCAAAATAGCCAAAAGTTGCAATACCCCCCCAAAGGAACAATTTCGCCTCAAAATGCCGAAAAGTTGCAATACCCCCTGAAAGGAACAATTTCGCTTCAAAATGGCCAAAAGATGCAATACCCCCCAAAGCAACAATTTCGCCTCAAAATGGCAAAAAATTGCAATACCCCCCCAAAGGAACAATTTCGCCTCAAAATGCCGAAAAGTTGCAATACCCCCCCCAAAGGAACAATTTCGCTTCAAAATGGCCAAAAGTTACAATACCCCCCAAAGGCACAATTTCGCCTCAAAATGGAAAAAAAATTGCAATACCCCCCCAAAGGAACAATTTCGCCTCAAAATGCCGAAAAGTTGCAATACCCCCGAAAATAACAATTTCGCTTCAAAATGGCCAAAAGTTGCAATACCCCCCCCAAAGGAACAATTTCGCTTCAAAATGACCAAAAGTTGCAATACCCCCCCAAAGGCTCAATTTCGCCTCAAAATGGAAAAAAAATTGCAATACCCCCCCAAAGGAACAATTTCGCTTCAATATGGCCAAAAGTTGCAATACCCCCCAAAGGAACAATTTCGCCTCAAAATGGAAAAAAAATTGCAATACCCCCCCAAAGGAACAATTTCGCCTCAAAATGCCGATAAGTTGCAATACCCCCCGAAAGGAACAATTTCGCTTCAAAATGGCCAAAAGTTGCAATACCCCCCCCCAAAGGAACAATTTCGCCTCAAAATGGCAAAAAATTAAAATACCCCCCCAAAGGAACAATTTCGCTTCAAAATGGCCAAAAGTTGCAATACCCCCCCCAAAGGAACAATTTCGCCTCAAAATACCGAAAAGTTGCAATACCCCCCGAAAGGAACAATTACGCTTCAAAATGGCCAAAAGTTGCAATACCCCCCCAAAGGAACAATTTCGCCTCAAAATTGCAAAAAATTGCAATACCCCCCCAAAGGAACAATTTCGCTTCAAAATGGCCAAAAGTTGCAATACCCCCCAAAGGAACAATTTCGCCTCAAAATGAAAAAAAATTGCAATACTCCCCCAAAAGGAACAATTTCGCCTCAAAATGCCAAAAAGTTGCAATACCCCCCAAAGGAACAATTTCGCTTCAAAATGGCCAAAAGTTGCAATACCCCCCAAAGGAACAATTTCGCCTCAAAATGAAAAAAAAATTGCAATACTCCCCCAAAGGAACAATTTCGCCTCAAAATGCCGAAAAGTTGCAATACCCCCCGAAAGGAACAATTTCGCTTCAATATGGCCAAAAGTTGCAATACCCCCCAAAGGAACAATTTCGACTCAAAATGCCGAAAAGTTGCAATACCCCCGAAAGGAACAATTTCGCTTCAAAATGGCCAAAAGTTGCAATACCCCCGAAAGGAACAATTTCGCTTCAAAATGGCCAAAAGTTGCAATGCCCCCCCCAAAGGAACAATTTCGCCTCAAAATGGCAAAAAATTGCAATACCCTCCCAAAGGAACATTTTCGCCTCAAAATGAAAAAAAAATTGCAATACTCCCCCAAAGGAACAATTTCGCTTCAAAATGCCGAAAAGTTGCAATACCCCCCAAAGGAACAATTTCGCCTCAAAATGGAAAAAAAATTGCAATACCCCCCCAAAGGAACAATTTCACCTCAAAATGCCGAAAAGTTGCAAAACCTACCGAAAGGAACAATTTCGCTTCAAAATGGCCAAAAGATGCAATACCCCCCCAAAGCAACAATTTCGCCTCAAAATGGCAAAAAATTGCAATACCCCCCCAAAGGAACAATTTCGCCTCAAAATGCCGAAAAGTTGCAATACCCCCCCAAAGGCACAATTTCGCCTCAAAATGGAAAAAAAATTGCAATACCCCCCCAAAGGAACAATTTCGCCTCAAAATGCCGAAAAGTTGCAATACCCCCGAAAGGAACAATTTCGCTTCAAAATGGCCAAAAGTTGCAATACCCCCGAAAGGAACAATTTCGCTTCAAAATGGCCAAAAGTTGCAATACCCCCCCAAAGGAACAATTTCGCCTTAAAATGGCAAAAAATTGCAATACCCTCCCAAAGGAACAATTTCGCCTCAAAATGGCAAAAAATTGCAATACCCCCCCAAAGGAACAATTTCGCCTCAAAATGCCGAAAAGTTGCAATACCCCCCCCAAAGGAACAATTTCGCTTCAAAATGGCCAAAAGTTGCAATACCCCCCCAAAGGCACAATTTCGCCTCAAAATGGAAAAAAAATTGCAATACCCCCCCAAAGGAACAATTTCGCCTCAAAATGCCGAAAAGTTGCAATACCCCCCCAAAGGAACAATTTCGCTTCAATATGGCCAAAAGTTGCAATACCCCCCCAAAGGAACAATTTCGCCTCAAAATGGAAAAAAATTGCAATACCCCCCCAAAGAAACAATTTCGCCTCAAAATGCCGATAAGTTGCAATACCCCCCGAAAGGAACAATTTTGCTTCAAAATGGCCAAAAGTTGCAATACCCCCCCAAAGGAACAATTTCGCCTCAAAATGGCAAAAAATTAAAATACCCCCCAAAGGAACAATTTCGCTTCAAAATGGCCAAAAGTTGCAATACCCCCCCAAAGGAACAATTTCGCCTCAAAATGCCTTAAAGTTGCAATACCTCCCGAAAGGAACAATTTCGCTTCAAAATGGCCAAAAGATGCAATACCCCCCCAAAGCAACAATTTCGCCTCAAAATGGCAAAAAATTGCAATACCCCCCCAAAGGAACAATTTCGCCTCAAAATGCCGAAAAGTTGCAATACCCCCCCCAAAGGAACAATTTCGCTTCAAAATGGCCAACAGTTGCAATACCCCCCCAAAGGCACAATTTCGCCTCAAAATGGAAAAAAAATTGCAATACCCCCCCAAAGGAACAATTTCGCCTCAAAATGCCGAAAAGTTGCAATACCCCCGAAAGGAACAATTTCGCTTCAAAATGGCCAAAAGTTGCAATACCCCCCCAAAGGAACAATTTCGCTTCAAAATGACCAAAAGTTGCAATACCCTCCCAAAGGCACAATTTCGCCTCAAAATGGAAAAAAAATTGCAATACCCCCCCAAAGGAACAATTTCGCCTCAAAATGCCGAAAAGTTGCAATACCCCCCCAAAGGAACAATTTCGCTTCAATATGGCCAAAAGTTGCAATACCCCCCCAAAGGAACAATTTCGCCTCAAAATGGCAAAAAATTGCAATACCCCCCGAAAGGAACAATTTCGCCTCAAAATGCCGAAAAGTTGCAATACCCCCCGAAAGGAACAATTTCGCTTCAAAATGGCCAAAAGTTGCAATACCCCCCCAAAGGAACAATTTCGCCTCAAAATGGCAAAAAATTGCAATACCCCCCCAAAGGAACAATTTCGCTTCAAAATGGCCAAAAGTTGCAATACCCCCCCAAAGGAACAATTTTGCCTCAAAATGGCAAAAAATTGCAATACCCCCCCAAAGGAACAATTTCGGTTCAAAATGGCCAAAAGTTGCAATACCCCCCAAAGGAACAATTTTGCCTCAAAATGGCAAAAAATTGCAATACCCCCCCAAAGGAACAATTTCGCCTCAAAATGCCGAAAAGTTGCAATACCCCCCCCAAAGGAACAATTTCGCTTCAAAATGGCCAACAGTTGCAATACCCCCCCAAAGGCACAATTTCGCCTCAAAATGGAAAAAAAATTGCAATACCCCCCCAAAGGAACAATTTCGCCTCAAAATGCCGAAAAGTTGCAATACCCCCCCAAAGGAACAATTTCGCTTCAAAATGGCCAAAAGTTGCAATACCCCCCCAAAGGAACAATTTCGCCTCAAAATGGCAAAAAATTGCAATACCCCCCCAAAGGAACAATTTCGCTTCAAAATGGCCAAAAGTTGCAATACCCCCCCAAAGGAACAATTTTGCCTCAAAATGGCAAAAAATTGCAATACCCCCCCAAAGGAACAATTTCGGTTCAAAATGGCCAAAAGTTGCAATACCCCCCAAAGGAACAATTTTGCCTCAAAATGGCAAAAAATTGCAATACCCCCCCAAAGGAACAATTTCGCCTCAAAATGCCGAAAAGTTGCAATACCCCCCCCAAAGGAACAATTTCGCTTCAAAATGGCCAACAGTTGCAATACCCCCCCAAAGGCACAATTTCGCCTCAAAATGGAAAAAAAATTGCAATACCCCCCCAAAGGAACAATTTCGCCTCAAAATGCCGAAAAGTTGCAATACCCCCGAAAGGAACAATTTCGCTTCAAAATGGCCAAAAGTTGCAATACCCCCCCAAAGGAACAATTTCGCTTCAAAATGACCAAAAGTTGCAATACCCTCCCAAAGGCACAATTTCGCCTCAAAATGGAAAAAAAATTGCAATACCCCCCCAAAGGAACAATTTCGCCTCAAAATGCCGAAAAGTTGCAATACCCCCCCAAAGGAACAATTTCGCTTCAATATGGCCAAAAGTTGCAATACCCCCCCAAAGGAACAATTTCGCCTCAAAATGGCAAAAAATTGCAATACCCCCCCAAAGGAACAATTTCGCTTCAAAATGGCCAAAAGTTGCAATACCCCCCCAAAGGAACAATTTCGCCTCAAAATGGCAAAAAATTGCAATACCCCCCCAAAGGAACAATTTCGCTTCAAAATGGCCAAAAGTTGCAATACCCCCCAAAGGAACAATTTCGCCTCAAAATGAAAAAAAATTGCAATACTCCCCCAAAAGGAACAATTTCGCCTCAAAATGCCAAAAAGTTGCAATACCCCCCAAAGGAACAATTTCGCTTCAAAATGGCCAAAAGTTGCAATACCCCCCAAAGGAACAATTTCGCCTCAAAATGAAAAAAAAATTGCAATACTCCCCCAAAGGAACAATTTCGCCTCAAAATGCCGAAAAGTTGCAATACCCCCCGAAAGGAACAATTTCGCTTCAAAATGGCCAAAAGTTGCAATACCCCCCAAAGGAACAATTTCGACTCAAAATGCCGAAAAGTTGCAATACCCCCGAAAGGAACAATTTCGCTTCAAAATGGCCAAAAGTTGCAATACCCCCGAAAGGAACAATTTCGCTTCAAAATGGCCAAAAGTTGCAATGCCCCCCCCAAAGGAACAATTTCGCCTCAAAATGGCAAAAAATTGCAATACCCTCCCAAAGGAACATTTTCGCCTCAAAATGAAAAAAAAATTGCAATACTCCCCCAAAGGAACAATTTCGCTTCAAAATGCCGAAAAGTTGCAATACCCCCCAAAGGCACAATTTCGCCTCAAAATGGAAAAAAAATTGCAATACCCCCCCAAAGGAACAATTTCGCCTCAAAATGCCGAAAAGTTGCAATACCCCCGAAAGGAACAATTTCGCTTCAAAATGGCCAAAAGTTGCAATACCCCCGAAAGGAACAATTTCGCTTCAAAATGGCCAAAAGTTGCAATACCCCCCCAAAGGAACAATTTCGCCTTAAAATGGCAAAAAATTGCAATACCCTCCCAAAGGAACAATTTCGCCTCAAAATGGCAAAAAATTGCAATACCCCCCCAAAGGAACAATTTCGCCTCAAAATGCCGAAAAGTTGCAATACCCCCCCCAAAGGAACAATTTCGCTTCAAAATGGCCAAAAGTTGCAATACCCCCCCAAAGGCACAATTTCGCCTCAAAATGGAAAAAAAATTGCAATACCCCCCCAAAGGAACAATTTCGCCTCAAAATGCCGAAAAGTTGCAATACCCCCCCAAAGGAACAATTTCGCTTCAATATGGCCAAAAGTTGCAATACCCCCCCAAAGGAACAATTTCGCCTCAAAATGGAAAAAAATTGCAATACCCCCCCAAAGGAACAATTTCGCCTCAAAATGCCGATAAGTTGCAATACCCCCCGAAAGGAACAATTTTGCTTCAAAATGGCCAAAAGTTGCAATACCCCCCCAAAGGAACAATTTCGCCTCAAAATGGCAAAAAATTAAAATACCCCCCAAAGGAACAATTTCGCTTCAAAATGGCCAAAAGTTGCAATACCCCCCCAAAGGAACAATTTCGCCTCAAAATGCCTTAAAGTTGCAATACCCCCCGAAAGGAACAATTTCGCTTCAAAATGGCCAAAAGATGCAATACCCCCCCAAAGCAACAATTTCGCCTCAAAATGGCAAAAAATTGCAATACCCCCCCAAAGGAACAATTTCGCCTCAAAATGCCGAAAAGTTGCAATACCCCCCCCAAAGGAACAATTTCGCTTCAAAATGGCCAACAGTTGCAATACCCCCCCAAAGGCACAATTTCGCCTCAAAATGGAAAAAAAATTGCAATACCCCCCCAAAGGAACAATTTCGCCTCAAAATGCCGAAAAGTTGCAATACCCCCGAAAGGAACAATTTCGCTTCAAAATGGCCAAAAGTTGCAATACCCCCCCAAAGGAACAATTTCGCTTCAAAATGACCAAAAGTTGCAATACCCTCCCAAAGGCACAATTTCGCCTCAAAATGGAAAAAAAATTGCAATACCCCCCCAAAGGAACAATTTCGCCTCAAAATGCCGAAAAGTTGCAATACCCCCCCAAAGGAACAATTTCGCTTCAATATGGCCAAAAGTTGCAATACCCCCCCAAAGGAACAATTTCGCCTCAAAATGGCAAAAAATTGCAATACCCCCCGAAAGGAACAATTTCGCCTCAAAATGCCGAAAAGTTGCAATACCCCCCGAAAGGAACAATTTCGCTTCAAAATGGCCAAAAGTTGCAATACCCCCCCAAAGGAACAATTTCGCCTCAAAATGGCAAAAAATTGCAATACCCCCCCAAAGGAACAATTTCGCTTCAAAATGGCCAAAAGTTGCAATACCCCCCCAAAGGAACAATTTTGCCTCAAAATGGCAAAAAATTGCAATACCCCCCCAAAGGAACAATTTCGGTTCAAAATGGCCAAAAGTTGCAATACCCCCCAAAGGAACAATTTTGCCTCAAAATGGCAAAAAATTGCAATACCCCCCCAAAGGAACAATTTCGCCTTAAAATGCCGAAAAGTTGCAATACCCCCCGAAAGGAACAATTTCGCTTCAAAATGGCCAAAAGTTGCAATACCCCCTCAAGGAACAATTTCGCCTCAAAATGGCAAAAAATTGCAATACCCCCCCAAAGGAACAATTTCACCTCAAAATGCCGAAAAGTTGCAATACGGGGGGTATTGCATACCCCCCGAAAGGAACAATAATACCCCCCGAAAGGAACAATTTCGCTTCAAAATGGCCAAAAGTTGCAATACCCCCCAAAGGAACAATTTCGCCTCAAAATGGCGAAAAATTGCAAAACCCCCCAAAGCAACAATTTCGCCTCAAAATGGCCAAAAAGTGTAATACTCCCCCAAAGGAACAATTTCGCTTCAATATGGCCAAAAGTTGCAATACCCCCCCAAAGGAACAATTTCGCCTCAAAATGGCAAAAAATTGCAATACCCCCCAAAGGAACAATTTCGCTTCAAAATGGCCAAAAGTTGCTATACCCCCCAAAAGGAACAATTTCGCCTCAAAATGGCAAAAAATTGCAATACCCCCCCAAAGGAACAATTTCGCTTCAAAATGCCGAAAAGTTGCAATACCCCCCCAAAGGAACAATTTCGCCTCAAAATGGAAAAAAAATTGCAATACCCCCCCAAAGGAACAATTTCACCTCAAAATGCCGAAAAGTTGCAATACCCCCTGAAAGGAACAATTTCGCTTCAAAATGGCCAAAAGTTGCAATACCCCCCCAAAGGAACAATTTCGCCTCAAAATGGCAAAAAATTGCAATACCCCCCCAAAGGAACAATTTCGCTTCAAATTGGCCAAAAGATGCAATACCCCCCCAAAGGAACAGTTTCGCCTCAAAATGCCGAAAAGTTGCAATACCCCCCGAAAGGAACAATTTCGCTTCAAAATGGCCAAAAGATGCAATACCCCCCCAAAGCAACAATTTCGCCTCAAAATGGCAAAAAAATTGCAATACCCCCCAAAGGAACAATTTCGCCTCAAAATGCCGAAAAGTTGCAATACCCCCCCAAAGGAACAATTTCGCTTCAAAATGGCCAAAAGTTGCAATACCCCCCCAAAGGCACAATTTCGCCTCAAAATGGAAAAAAAATTGCAATACCCCCCCAAAGGAACAATTTCGCCTCAAAATGCCGAAAAGTTGCAATACCCCCCGAAAGGAACAATTTCGCTTCAAAATGGCCAAAAGTTGCAATACCCCCCAAAGGAACAATTTCGCTTCAAAATGGCCAAAAGTTGCAATACCCCCCCAAAGGAACAATTTCGCCTCAAAATGCCGAAAAGTTGCAATACCCCCCGAAAGGAACAATTTCGCTTCAAAAAGGCCAAAAGATGCAATACCCCCCCAAAGCAACAATTTCGCCTCAAAATGGCCAAAAATTGTAATACCCCCCAAAGGAACAATTTCGCTTCAATATGGCCAAAAGTTGCAATACCCCCCCAAAGGAACAATTTCGCTTCAAAATGGCCAAAAGTTGCAATACCCCCCTAAAGGAACAATTTCGCCTCAAAATGGCAAAAAATTGCAATACCCCCCAAAGGAACAATTTCGCCTCAAAATGCCGAAAAGTTGCAATACCCCCCCAAAGGAACAATTTCGCTTCAAAATGGCCAAAAGTTGCAATACCCCCCCAAAGAAACTATTTCGCCTCAAAATGGCAAAAAATTGCAATACCCCCCAAAGGAACAATTTCGACTCAAAATGCCGAAAAGTTGCAATACCCCCGAAAGGAACAATTTCGCTTCAAAATGGCCAAAAGTTGCAATACCCCCGAAAGGAACAATTTCGCTTCAAAATGGCCAAAAGTTGCAATGCCCCCCCCAAAGGAACAATTTCGCCTCAAAATGGCAAAAAATTGCAATACCCTCCCAAAGGAACATTTTCGCCTCAAAATGAAAAAAAAATTGCAATACTCCCCCAAAGGAACAATTTCGCTTCAAAATGCCGAAAAGTTGCAATACCCCCCAAAGGAACAATTTCGCCTCAAAATGGAAAAAAAATTGCAATACCCCCCCAAAGGAACAATTTCACCTCAAAATGCCGAAAAGTTGCAAAACCTACCGAAAGGAACAATTTCGCTTCAAAATGGCCAAAAGATGCAATACCCCCCCAAAGCAACAATTTCGCCTCAAAATGGCAAAAAATTGCAATACCCCCCCAAAGGAACAATTTCGCCTCAAAATGCCGAAAAGTTGCAATACCCCCCCAAAGGCACAATTTCGCCTCAAAATGGAAAAAAAATTGCAATACCCCCCCAAAGGAACAATTTCGCCTCAAAATGCCGAAAAGTTGCAATACCCCCGAAAGGAACAATTTCGCTTCAAAATGGCCAAAAGTTGCAATACCCCCGAAAGGAACAATTTCGCTTCAAAATGGCCAAAAGTTGCAATACCCCCCCAAAGGAACAATTTCGCCTTAAAATGGCAAAAAATTGCAATACCCTCCCAAAGGAACAATTTCGCCTCAAAATGGCAAAAAATTGCAATACCCCCCCAAAGGAACAATTTCGCCTCAAAATGCCGAAAAGTTGCAATACCCCCCCCAAAGGAACAATTTCGCTTCAAAATGGCCAAAAGTTGCAATACCCCCCCAAAGGCACAATTTCGCCTCAAAATGGAAAAAAAATTGCAATACCCCCCCAAAGGAACAATTTCGCCTCAAAATGCCGAAAAGTTGCAATACCCCCCCAAAGGAACAATTTCGCTTCAATATGGCCAAAAGTTGCAATACCCCCCCAAAGAAACAATTTCGCCTCAAAATGGAAAAAAATTGCAATACCCCCCCAAAGGAACAATTTCGCCTCAAAATGCCGATAAGTTGCAATACCCCCCGAAAGGAACAATTTTGCTTCAAAATGGCCAAAAGTTGCAATACCCCCCCAAAGGAACAATTTCGCCTCAAAATGGCAAAAAATTAAAATACCCCCCAAAGGAACAATTTCGCTTCAAAATGGCCAAAAGTTGCAATACCCCCCCAAAGGAACAATTTCGCCTCAAAATGCCTTAAAGTTGCAATACCCCCCGAAAGGAACAATTTCGCTTCAAAATGGCCAAAAGATGCAATACCCCCCCAAAGCAACAATTTCGCCTCAAAATGGCAAAAAATTGCAATACCCCCCCAAAGGAACAATTTCGCCTCAAAATGCCGAAAAGTTGCAATACCCCCCCCAAAGGAACAATTTCGCTTCAAAATGGCCAACAGTTGCAATACCCCCCCAAAGGCACAATTTCGCCTCAAAATGGAAAAAAAATTGCAATACCCCCCCAAAGGAACAATTTCGCCTCAAAATGCCGAAAAGTTGCAATACCCCCGAAAGGAACAATTTCGCTTCAAAATGGCCAAAAGTTGCAATACCCCCCCAAAGGAACAATTTCGCTTCAAAATGACCAAAAGTTGCAATACCCTCCCAAAGGCACAATTTCGCCTCAAAATGGAAAAAAAATTGCAATACCCCCCCAAAGGAACAATTTCGCCTCAAAATGCCGAAAAGTTGCAATACCCCCCCAAAGGAACAATTTCGCTTCAATATGGCCAAAAGTTGCAATACCCCCCCAAAGGAACAATTTCGCCTCAAAATGGCAAAAAATTGCAATACCCCCCGAAAGGAACAATTTCGCCTCAAAATGCCGAAAAGTTGCAATACCCCCCGAAAGGAACAATTTCGCTTCAAAATGGCCAAAAGTTGCAATACCCCCCCAAAGGAACAATTTCGCCTCAAAATGGCAAAAAATTGCAATACCCCCCCAAAGGAACAATTTCGCTTCAAAATGGCCAAAAGTTGCAATACCCCCCCAAAGGAACAATTTTGCCTCAAAATGGCAAAAAATTGCAATACCCCCCCAAAGGAACAATTTCGGTTCAAAATGGCCAAAAGTTGCAATACCCCCCAAAGGAACAATTTTGCCTCAAAATGGCAAAAAATTGCAATACCCCCCCAAAGGAACAATTTCGCCTTAAAATGCCGAAAAGTTGCAATACCCCCCGAAAGGAACAATTTCGCTTCAAAATGGCCAAAAGTTGCAATACCCCCTCAAGGAACAATTTCGCCTCAAAATGGCAAAAAATTGCAATACCCCCCCAAAGGAACAATTTCACCTCAAAATGCCGAAAAGTTGCAATACGGGGGGTATTGCATACCCCCCGAAAGGAACAATAATACCCCCCGAAAGGAACAATTTCGCTTCAAAATGGCCAAAAGTTGCAATACCCCCCAAAGGAACAATTTCGCCTCAAAATGGCGAAAAATTGCAAAACCCCCCAAAGCAAAAATTTCGCCTCAAAATGGCCAAAAAGTGTAATACTCCCCCAAAGGAACAATTTCGCTTCAATATGGCCAAAAGTTGCAATACCCCCCCAAAGGAACAATTTCGCCTCAAAATGGCAAAAAATTGCAATACCCCCCAAAGGAACAATTTCGCTTCAAAATGGCCAAAAGTTGCTATACCCCCCAAAAGGAACAATTTCGCCTCAAAATGGCAAAAAATTGCAATACCCCCCCAAAGGAACAATTTCGCTTCAAAATGCCGAAAAGTTGCAATACCCCCCCAAAGGAACAATTTCGCCTCAAAATGGAAAAAAAATTGCAATACCCCCCCAAAGGAACAATTTCACCTCAAAATGCCGAAAAGTTGCAATACCCCCTGAAAGGAACAATTTCGCTTCAAAATGGCCAAAAGTTGCAATACCCCCCCAAAGGAACAATTTCGCCTCAAAATGGCAAAAAATTGCAATACCCCCCCAAAGGAACAATTTCGCTTCAAATTGGCCAAAAGTTGCAATACCCCCCCAAAGGAACAGTTTCGCCTCAAAATGCCGAAAAGTTACAATACCCCCCGAAAGGAACAATTTCGCTTCAAAATGGCCAAAAGATGCAATACCCCCCCAAAGCAACAATTTCGCCTCAAAATGGCAAAAAAATTGCAATACCCCCCCAAAGGAACAATTTCGCCTCAAAATGCCGAAAAGTTGCAATACCCCCCCAAAGGAACAATTTCGCTTCAAAATGGCCAAAAGTTGCAATACCCCCCCAAAGGCACAATTTCGCCTCAAAATGGAAAAAAAATTGCAATACCCCCCCAAAGGAACAATTTCGCCTCAAAATGCCGAAAAGTTGCAATACCCCCCGAAAGGAACAATTTCGCTTCAAAATGGCCAAAAGTTGCAATACCCCCCAAAGGAACAATTTCGCTTCAAAATGGCCAAAAGTTGCAATACCCCCCCAAAGGAACAATTTCGCCTCAAAATGCCGAAAAGTTGCAATACCCCCCGAAAGGAACAATTTCGCTTCAAAAAGGCCAAAAGATGCAATACCCCCCCAAAGCAACAATTTCGCCTCAAAATGGCCAAAAATTGTAATACCCCCCAAAGGAACAATTTCGCTTCAATATGGCCAAAAGTTGCAATACCCCCCCAAAGGAACAATTTCGCTTCAAAATGGCCAAAAGTTGCAATACCCCCCTAAAGGAACAATTTCGCCTCAAAATGGCAAAAAATTGCAATACCCCCCAAAGGAACAATTTCGCCTCAAAATGCCGAAAAGTTGCAATACCCCCCCAAAGGAACAATTTCGCTTCAAAATGGCCAAAAGTTGCAATACCCCCCCAAAGAAACTATTTCGCCTCAAAATGGCAAAAAATTGCAATACCCCCCCAAAGGAACAATTTCGCCTCAAAATGGCCAAAAATTGTAATACCCCCCCAAAGGAACAATTTCGCCTCAAAATGGGAAAAAATATCAATACCCCCCAAAGGAACAATTTTGCCTCAAAATGGCAAAAAATTGCAATACCCCCGCAAAGGAACAATTTCGCTTCAAAATGCCGAAAAGTTGCAATACCCCCCAAAGGTACAATTTCGCTTCAAAATGGCCAAAAGTTGCAATACTCTCCCAAAGGAACAATTTCGCCTCAAAATGGCCAAAAATTGCAATACCCCCCCAAAGGAACAATTTCGCCCCAAAATGGCAAAAAATTGCAATACCCCCCCAAAGGAACAATTTTGCTTCAAAATGGCCAAAAGTTGCAATACCCCCCCAAAGGAACAATTTCGCCTCAAAATGCCGAAAAGTTGCAATACCCCCCCAAAGGAACAATTTTGCTTCAAAATGGCCAAAAGTTGCAATACCCCCCCAAAGGAACAATTTCGCCTCAAAATGAAAAAAAATTGCAATAACCCCCCAAAGGAACAATTTCGCCTCAAAATGCCGAAAAGTTGCAATACCCCCGAAAGGAACAATTTCGCTTCAAAATGGCCAAAAGTTGCAATACCCCCCCAAAGGAACAATTTCGCCTCAAAATGAAAAAAAATTGCAATACTCCCCCAAAGGAACAATTTCGCCTCAAAATGCCGAAAAGTTGCAATACCCCCCAAAGGAACAATTTCGCTTCAAAATGGCCAAAAGTTGCAATACCCACCAAAGGAACAATTTCGCCTCAAAATGAAAAAAAAATTGCAATACTCCCCAAAAGGAACAATTTCGAATCAAAATGCCGAAAAGTTGCAATACCCCCGAAAGGAACAATTTCGCTTCAAAATGGCCAAAAGTTGCAATACCCCCGAAAGGAACAATTTCGCTTCAAAATGGCCAAAAGTTGCAATGCCCCCCCAAAGGAACAATTTCGCCTCAAAATGGCAAAAAAAATTGCAATACCCTCCCAAAGGAACAATTTCGCCTCAAATTGCCGAAAAGTTGCAATACCCCCCCAAAGGAACAATTTCGCCTCAAAATGAAAAAAAAATTGCAATACTCCCCCAAAGGAACAATTTCGCTTCAAAATGCCGAAAAGTTGCAATACCCCCCAAAGGAACAATTTCGCCTCAAAATGGAAAAAAAATTGCAATACCCCCCCCAAAGGAACAATTTCACCTCAAAATGCCGAAAAGTTGCAAAACCCCCTGAAAGGAACAATTTCGCTTCAAAATGGCCAAAAGTTGCAATACCCCCCCAAAGGAACAATTTCGCCTCAAAATGGCAAAAAATTGCAATACCCCCCAAAGGAACAATTTCGCTTCAAAATAGCCAAAAGTTGCAATACCCCCCCAAAGGAACAATTTCGCCTCAAAATGCCGAAAAGTTGCAATACCCCCCGAAAGGAACAATTTCGCTTCAAAATGGCCAAAAGGTGCAATACCCCCCCAAAGCAACAATTTCGCCTCAAAATGGCAAAAAATTGCAATACCCCCCAAAAGGAACAATTTCGCCTCAAAATGCCGAAAAGTTGCAATACCCCCCCAAAGGAACAATTTCGCTTCAAAATGGCCAAAAGTTGCAATACCCCCCCAAAGGCACAATTTCGCCTCAAAATGGAAAAAAATTGCAAAACCCCCCCAAAGGAACAATTTCGCCTCAAAATGCCGAAAAGTTGCAATACCCCCGAAAAGAACAATTTCGCTTCAAAATGGCGAAAAGTTGCAATACCCCCCCAAAGGAACAATTTCGCTTCAAAATGACCAAAAGTTGCAATACCCCCCCAAAGGCACAATTTCGCCTCAAAATGGAAAAAAAATTGCAATACCCCCCAAAGGAACAATTTCGCCTCAAAATGCCGAAAAGTTGCAATACCCCCCCAAAGGAACAATTTCGCTTCAATATGGCCAAAAGTTGCAATACCCCCCCAAAGGAACAATTTCGCCTCAAAATGGAAAAAAAATTGCAATACCCCCCCAAAGGAACAATTTCGCCTCAAAATGCCGATAAGTTGCAATACCCCCCGAAAGGAACAATTTCGCTTCAAAATGGCCAAAAGTTGCAATACCCCCCCAAAGGAACAATTTCGCCTCAAAATGGCAAAAAATTAAAATACCCCCCCAAAGGAACAATTTCGCTTCAAAATGGCCAAAAGTTGCAATACCCCCCCCAAAGGAACAATTTCGCCTCAAAATACCGAAAAGTTGCAATACCCCCCGAAAGGAACAATTACGCTTCAAAATGGCCAAAAGTTGCAATACCCCCCCAAAGGAACAATTTCGCCTCAAAATGGCAAAAAATTGCAATACCCCCCCAAAGGAAAAATTTCGCTTCAAAATGGCCAAAAGTTGCAATACCCCCCAAAGGAACAATTTCGCCTCAAAATGAAAAAAAATTGCAATACTCCCCCAAAAGGAACAATTTCGCCTCAAAATGCCAAAAAGTTGCAATACCCCCCAAAGGAACAATTTCGCTTCAAAATGGCCAAACGTTGCAATACCCCCCAAAGGAACAATTTCGCCTCAAAATGAAAAAAAAATTGCAATACTCCCCCAAAGGAACAATTTCGCCTCAAAATGCCGAAAAGTTGCAATACCCCCCGAAAGGAACAATTTCGCTTCAAAATGGCCAAAAGTTGCAATACCCCCCAAAGGAACAATTTCGCCTCAAAATGAAAAAAAAATTGCAATACTCCCCCAAAGGAACAATTTCGACTCAAAATGCCGAAAAGTTGCAATACCCCCGAAAGGAACAATTTCGCTTCAAAATGGCCAAAAGTTGCAATACCCCCGAAAGGAACAATTTCGCTTCAAAATGGCCAAAAGTTGCAATGCCCCCCAAAGGAACAATTTCGCCTCAAAATGGCAAAAAATTGCAATACCCTCCCAAAGGAACATTTTCGCCTCAAAATGAAAAAAAAATTGCAATACTCCCCCAAAGGAACAATTTCGCTTCAAAATGCCGAAAAGTTGCAATACCCCCCAAAGGAACAATTTCGCCTCAAAATGGAAAAAAAATTGCAATACCCCCCAAAGGAACAATTTCACCTCAAAATGCCGAAAAGTTGCAAAACCCCCCGAAAGGAACAATTTCGCTTCAAAATGGCCAAAAGATGCAATACCCCCCCAAAGCAACAATTTCGCCTCAAAATGGCAAAAAATTGCAATACCCCCCCAAAGGAACAATTTCGCCTCAAAATGCCGAAAAGTTGCAATACTCCCCCAAAGGAACAATTTCGCTTCAAAATGGCCAAAAGTTGCAATACCCCACCAAAGGCACAATTTCGCCTCAAAATGGAAAAAAAATTGCAATACCCCCCAAAGGAACAATTTCGCCTCAAAATGCCGAAAAGTTGCAATACCCCCGAAAGGAACAATTTCGCTTCAAAATGGCCAAAAGTTGCAATACCCCCGAAAGGAACAATTTCGCTTCAAAATGGCCAAAAGTTGCAATACCCCCCCAAAGGAACAATTTCGCCTTAAAATGGCAAAAAATTGCAATACCCTCCCAAAGGAACAATTTCGCCTCAAAATGGCAAAAAATTGCAATACCCCCCCAAAGGAACAATTTCGCCTCAAAATGCCGAAAAGTTGCAATACCCCCCCCAAAGGAACAATTTCGCTTCAAAATGGCCAAAAGTTGCAATACCCCCCCAAAGGCACAATTTCGCCTCAAAATGGAAAAAAAATTGCAATACCCCCCCAAAGGAACAATTTCGCCTCAAAATGCCGAAAAGTTGCAATACCCCCCCAAAGGAACAATTTCGCTTCAATATGGCCAAAAGTTGCAATACCCCCCCAAAGGAACAATTTCGCCTCAAAATGGAAAAAAAATTGCAATACCCCCCCAAAGGAACAATTTCGCCTCAAAATGCCGATAAGTTGCAATACCCCCCGAAAGGAACAATTTTGCTTCAAAATGGCCAAAAGTTGCAATACCCCCCCAAAGGAACAATTTCGCCTCAAAATGGCAAAAAATTAAAATACCCCCCAAAGGAACAATTTCGCTTCAAAATGGCCAAAAGTTGCAATACCCCCCCAAAGGAACAATTTCGCTTCAAAATGGCCAAAAGATGCAATACCCCCCCAAAGCAACAATTTCGCCTCAAAATGTCAAAAAATTGCAATACCCCCCCAAAGGAACAATTTCGCCTCAAAATGCCGAAAAGTTGCAATACCCCCGAAAGGAACAATTTCGCTTCAAAATGGCCAAAAGTTGCAATACCCCCCCAAAGGCACAATTTCGCCTCAAAATGGAAAAAAAATTGCAATACCCCCCCAAAGGAACAATTTCGCCTCAAAATGCCGATAAGTTGCAATACCCCCCGAAAGGAACAATTTTGCTTCAAAATGGCCAAAAGTTGCAATACCCCCCCAAAGGAACAATTTCGCCTCAAAATGGCAAAAAATTAAAATACCCCCCAAAGGAACAATTTCGCTTCAAAATGGCCAAAAGTTGCAATACCCCCCCAAAGGAACAATTTCGCTTCAAAATGGCCAAAAGATGCAATACCCCCCCAAAGCAACAATTTCGCCTCAAAATGTCAAAAAATTGCAATACCCCCCCAAAGGAACAATTTCGCCTCAAAATGCCGAAAAGTTGCAATACCCCCGAAAGGAACAATTTCGCTTCAAAATGGCCAAAAGTTGCAATACCCCCCCAAAGGCACAATTTCGCCTCAAAATGGAAAAAAAATTGCAATACCCCCCCAAAGGAACAATTTCGCCTCAAAATGCCGAAAAGTTGCAATACCCCCGAAAGGAACAATTTCGCTTCAAAATGGCCAAAAGTTGCAATACCCCCCCAAAGGAACAATTTCGCTTCAAAATGACCAAAAGTTGCAATACCCCCCCAAAGGCACAATTTCGCCTCAAAATGGAAAAAAAATTGCAATACCCCCCCAAAGGAACAATTTCGCCTCAAAATGCCGAAAAGTTGCAATACCCCCCCAAAGGAACAATTTCGCCTCAAAATGGAAAAAAAATTGCAATACCCCCCCAAAGGAACAATTTCGCCTCAAAATGCCTATAAGTTGCAATACCCCCCGAAAGGAACAATTTCGCTTCAAAATGGCCAAAAGTTGCAATACCCCCCCAAAGGAACAATTTCGCCTCAAAATGGCAAAAAATTGCAATACCCCCCCAAAGGAACAATTTCGCTTCAAAATGGCCAAAAGTTGCAATACCCCCCAAAGGAACAATTTCGCCTCAAAATGAAAAAAAATTGCAATACTCCCCCAAAAGGAACAATTTCGCCGCAAAATGCCGAAAAGTTGCAATACCCCCAAAGGAACAATTTCGCTTCAAAATGGCCAAAAGTTGCAATACCCCCCAAAGGAACAATTTTGCCTCAAAATGAAAAAAAAATTGCAATACTCCCCCAAAGGAACAATTTCGCCTCAAAATGCCGAAAAGTTGCAATACCCCCCGAAAGGAACAATCTCGCTTCAAAATGGCCAAAAGTTGCAATACCCCCAAAGGAACAATTTCGCCTCAAAATGAAAAAAAAATTGCAATACTCCCCCAAAGGAACAATTTCGACTCAAAATGCCGAAAAGTTGCAATACCCCCGAAAGGAACAATTTCGCTTCAAAATGGCCAAAAGTTTTAATACCCCCGAAAGGAACAATTTCGCTTCAAAATGGCCAAAAGTTGCAATGCCCCCCCAAAGGAACAATTTCGCCTCAAAATGGCAAAAAATTGCAATACCCTCCCAAAGGAACAATTTCGCCTCAAATTGCCGAAAAGTTGCAATACCCCACCAAAGGAACATTTTCGCCTCAAAATGAAAAAAAAATTGCAATACTCCCCCAAAGGAACAATTTCGCTTCAAAATGCCGAAAAGTTGCAATACCCCCCAAAGGAACAATTTCGCCTCAAAATGGAAAAAAAATTGCATTACCCCCCCAAAGGAACAATTTCACCTCAAAATGCCGAAAAGTTGCAATACCCCCCCAAAGGAACAATTTCGCCTCAAAATGGCCAAAAGTTGCAATACCCCCCCAAAGGCACAATTTCGCCTCAAAATGGAAAAAAAATTGCAATACCCCCCAAAGGAACAATTTCGCCTCAAAATGCCGAAAAGTTGCAATACCCCCGAAATGAACAATTTCGCTTCAAAATGGCCAAAAGTTGCAATACCCCCGAAAGGAACAATTTCGCTTCAAAATGGCCAAAAGTTGCAATACCCCCCCAAAGGAACAATTTCGCCTTAAAATGGCAAAAAATTGCAATACCCTCCCAAAGGAACAATTTCGCCTCAAAATGGCAAAAAATTGCAATACCCCCCAAAGGAACAATTTCGCCTCAAAATGCCGAAAAGTTGCAATACCCCCCCCAAAGGAACAATTTCGCTTCAAAATGGCCAAAAGTTGCAATACCCCCCCAAAGGCACAATTTCCCCTCAAAATGGAAAAAAAATTGCAATACCCTCCCAAAGGAACAATTTCGCCTCAAAATGCCGAAAAGTTGCAATACCCCCCCAAAGGAACAATTTCGCTTCAATATGGCCAAAAGTTGCAATACCCCCCCAAAGGAACAATTTCGCCTCAAAATGGAAAAAAAATTGCAATACCCCCCCAAAGGAACAATTTCGCCTCAAAATGCCGATAAGTTGCAATACCCCCGAAAGGAACAATTTTGCTTCAAAATGGCCAAAAGTTGCAATACCCCCCCAAAGGAACAATTTCGCCTCAAAATGGCAAAAAATTAAAATACCCCCCAAAGGAACAATTTCGCTTCAAAATGTCCAAAAGTTGCAATACCCCCCCAAAGGAACAATTTCGCCTCAAAATACCGAAAAGTTGCAATACCCCCCGAAAGGAACAATTACGCTTCAAAATGGCCAAAAGTTGCAATACCCCCCCAAAGGAACAATTTCGCCTCAAAATGGCAAAAAATTGCAATACCCCCCCAAAGGAACAATTTCGCTTCAAAATGGCCAAAAGTTGCAATACCCCCCAAAGGAACAATTTCGCCTCAAAATGCCGAAAAGTTGCAATACCCCCCGAAAGGAACAATTTCGCTTCAAAATGGCCAAAAGTTGCAATACCCCCGCAACGGAACAATTTCGCCTCAAAATGGCAAAAAATTGCAATACCCCCCAAAGGAACAATTTCACCTAAAAATGCCGAAAAGTTGCAATACCCCCCGAAAGGAACAATTTCGCTTCAAAAAGTCCAAAAGATGCAATACCCCCCCAAAGCAACAATTTCGCCTCAAAATGGCCAAAAATTGTAATACCCCCCCAAAGGAACAATTTCGCTTCAAAATGGCCAAAAGTTGCAATACCCCCCCAAAGGAACGATTTCGCTTCAAAATGGCCAAAAGTTGCAATACCCCCCAAAGGAACAATTTCACTTTAAAATGGCCAAAAGATGCAATACCCCCCCAAAGCAACAATTTTGCCTCAAAATGGAAAAAAATTGCAATACCCCCCAAAGGAACAATTTCGCCTCAAAATGCCGAAAAATTGCAATACCCCCCGAAAGGAACAATTTCGCTTCAAAATGGCCAAAAGTTGCAATACCCCCCCGAAGGAACAATTTCGCCTCAAAATGGCAAAAAATTGCAATACCACCCCAAAGGAACAATTTCACTTTAAAATGGCCAAAAGTTGCAATACCCCCCCAAAGGAACAATTTCGCCTCAAAATGGCAAAAAATTGCAATACCCCCCTCAAAGGAACATTTTCACTTTAAAATGGCCAAAAGTTGCAATACCCCCCCAAAGGAACAATTTCGCCTCAAAATGGCAAAAAATTGCAATACCCCCATCAAAGGAACAATTTCGCCTCAAAATGCCGAAAAGTTGCAATACCCCCCCAAAGGAACAATTTCGCCTCAAAATGCTGAAAAGTGTCAATACCCCCCCAAAAGAACAATTTCGCTTCAAAATGGCCAAAAGTTGCAATACCCCCCCAAAGGAACAATTTCGTTTCAAAATGGCCAAAAGTTGCAATACCCCCCCAAAGGAACAATTTCGCCTCAAAATGCCGAAAAGTTGCAATACTCCCCCAAAGGAACAATCTCGCTTCAAAATGGCCAAAAGTTGCATTACCCCCAAAGGAACAATTTCGCCTCAAAATGAAAAAAAAATTGCAATACTCCCCCAAAGGAACAATTTCGACTCAAAATGCCGAAAAGTTGCAATACCCCCGAAAGGAACAATTTCGCTTCAAAATGGCCAAAAGTTTTAATACCCCCGAAAGGAACAATTTCGCTTCAAAATGGCCAAAAGTTGCAATGCCCCCCCAAAGGAACAATTTCGCCTCAAAATGGCAAAAAATTGCAATACCCTCCCAAAGGAACAATTTCGCCTCAAATTGCCGAAAAGTTGCAATACCCCACCAAAGGAACATTTTCGCCTCAAAATGAAAAAAAAATTGCAATACTCCCCCAAAGGAACAATTTCGCTTCAAAATGCCGAAAAGTTGCAATACCCCCCAAAGGAACAATTTCGCCTCAAAATGGAAAAAAAATTGCATTACCCCCCCAAAGGAACAATTTCACCTCAAAATGCCGAAAAGTTGCAATACCCCCCCAAAGGAACAATTTCGCCTCAAAATGGCCAAAAGTTGCAATACCCCCCCAAAGGCACAATTTCGCCTCAAAATGGAAAAAAAATTGCAATACCCCCCAAAGGAACAATTTCGCCTCAAAATGCCGAAAAGTTGCAATACCCCCGAAATGAACAATTTCGCTTCAAAATGGCCAAAAGTTGCAATACCCCCGAAAGGAACAATTTCGCTTCAAAATGGCCAAAAGTTGCAATACCCCCCCAAAGGAACAATTTCGCCTTAAAATGGCAAAAAATTGCAATACCCTCCCAAAGGAACAATTTCGCCTCAAAATGGCAAAAAATTGCAATACCCCCCAAAGGAACAATTTCGCCTCAAAATGCCGAAAAGTTGCAATACCCCCCCCAAAGGAACAATTTCGCTTCAAAATGGCCAAAAGTTGCAATACCCCCCCAAAGGAACAATTTCGTTTCAAAATGGCCAAAAGTTGCAATACCCCCCCAAAGGAACAATTTCGCCTCAAAATGCCGAAAAGTTGCAATACTCCCCCAAAGGAACAATCTCGCTTCAAAATGGCCAAAAGTTGCAATACCCCCAAAGGAACAATTTCGCCTCAAAATGAAAAAAAAATTGCAATACTCCCCCAAAGGAACAATTTCGACTCAAAATGCCGAAAAGTTGCAATACCCCCGAAAGGAACAATTTCGCTTCAAAATGGCCAAAAGTTTTAATACCCCCGAAAGGAACAATTTCGCTTCAAAATGGCCAAAAGTTGCAATGCCCCCCCAAAGGAACAATTTCGCCTCAAAATGGCAAAAAATTGCAATACCCTCCCAAAGGAACAATTTCGCCTCAAATTGCCGAAAAGTTGCAATACCCCACCAAAGGAACATTTTCGCCTCAAAATGAAAAAAAAATTGCAATACTCCCCCAAAGGAACAATTTCGCTTCAAAATGCCGAAAAGTTGCAATACCCCCCAAAGGAACAATTTCGCCTCAAAATGGAAAAAAAATTGCATTACCCCCCCAAAGGAACAATTTCACCTCAAAATGCCGAAAAGTTGCAATACCCCCCCAAAGGAACAATTTCGCCTCAAAATGGCCAAAAGTTGCAATACCCCCCCAAAGGCACAATTTCGCCTCAAAATGGAAAAAAAATTGCAATACCCCCCAAAGGAACAATTTCGCCTCAAAATGCCGAAAAGTTGCAATACCCCCGAAATGAACAATTTCGCTTCAAAATGGCCAAAAGTTGCAATACCCCCGAAAGGAACAATTTCGCTTCAAAATGGCCAAAAGTTGCAATACCCCCCCAAAGGAACAATTTCGCCTTAAAATGGCAAAAAATTGCAATACCCTCCCAAAGGAACAATTTCGCCTCAAAATGGCAAAAAATTGCAATACCCCCCAAAGGAACAATTTCGCCTCAAAATGCCGAAAAGTTGCAATACCCCCCCCAAAGGAACAATTTCGCTTCAAAATGGCCAAAAGTTGCAATACCCCCCCAAAGGCACAATTTCCCCTCAAAATGGAAAAAAAATTGCAATACCCTCCCAAAGGAACAATTTCGCCTCAAAATGCCGAAAAGTTGCAATACCCCCCCAAAGGAACAATTTCGCTTCAATATGGCCAAAAGTTGCAATACCCCCCCAAAGGAACAATTTCGCCTCAAAATGGAAAAAAAATTGCAATACCCCCCCAAAGGAACAATTTCGCCTCAAAATGCCGATAAGTTGCAATACCCCCGAAAGGAACAATTTTGCTTCAAAATGGCCAAAAGTTGCAATACCCCCCCAAAGGAACAATTTCGCCTCAAAATGGCAAAAAATTAAAATACCCCCCAAAGGAACAATTTCGCTTCAAAATGTCCAAAAGTTGCAATACCCCCCCAAAGGAACAATTTCGCCTCAAAATACCGAAAAGTTGCAATACCCCCCGAAAGGAACAATTACGCTTCAAAATGGCCAAAAGTTGCAATACCCCCCCAAAGGAACAATTTCGCCTCAAAATGGCAAAAAATTGCAATACCCCCCCAAAGGAACAATTTCGCTTCAAAATGGCCAAAAGTTGCAATACCCCCCAAAGGAACAATTTCGCCTCAAAATGCCGAAAAGTTGCAATACCCCCCGAAAGGAACAATTTCGCTTCAAAATGGCCAAAAGTTGCAATACCCCCGCAACGGAACAATTTCGCCTCAAAATGGCAAAAAATTGCAATACCCCCCAAAGGAACAATTTCACCTAAAAATGCCGAAAAGTTGCAATACCCCCCGAAAGGAACAATTTCGCTTCAAAAAGTCCAAAAGATGCAATACCCCCCCAAAGCAACAATTTCGCCTCAAAATGGCCAAAAATTGTAATACCCCCCCAAAGGAACAATTTCGCTTCAAAATGGCCAAAAGTTGCAATACCCCCCCAAAGGAACGATTTCGCTTCAAAATGGCCAAAAGTTGCAATACCCCCCAAAGGAACAATTTCACTTTAAAATGGCCAAAAGATGCAATACCCCCCCAAAGCAACAATTTTGCCTCAAAATGGAAAAAAATTGCAATACCCCCCAAAGGAACAATTTCGCCTCAAAATGCCGAAAAATTGCAATACCCCCCGAAAGGAACAATTTCGCTTCAAAATGGCCAAAAGTTGCAATACCCCCCCGAAGGAACAATTTCGCCTCAAAATGGCAAAAAATTGCAATACCACCCCAAAGGAACAATTTCACTTTAAAATGGCCAAAAGTTGCAATACCCCCCCAAAGGAACAATTTCGCCTCAAAATGGCAAAAAATTGCAATACCCCCCTCAAAGGAACATTTTCACTTTAAAATGGCCAAAAGTTGCAATACCCCCCCAAAGGAACAATTTCGCCTCAAAATGGCAAAAAATTGCAATACCCCCATCAAAGGAACAATTTCGCCTCAAAATGCCGAAAAGTTGCAATACCCCCCCAAAGGAACAATTTCGCCTCAAAATGCTGAAAAGTGTCAATACCCCCCCAAAAGAACAATTTCGCTTCAAAATGGCCAAAAGTTGCAATACCCCCCCAAAGGAACAATTTCGTTTCAAAATGGCCAAAAGTTGCAATACCCCCCCAAAGGAACAATTTCGCCTCAAAATGCCGAAAAGTTGCAATACTCCCCCAAAGGAAAAATTTCGCCTCAAAATAAAAAAAATTGCAATACCCCCCCAAAGGAACAATTTGGCCTCAAAATGGCAAAAAATTGCAATACCCCCCAAACGAACAATTTCGCTTCAAAATGGCCAAAAGTTGCAATACCCCCCCAAAGGAACAATTTCGCCTCAAAATGCCGAAAAGTTGCAATACCCCCCGAAAGGAACAATTTCGCTTCAAAATGGCCAAAAGTTGCAATACCCCCCCAGGAACAATTTCGCCTTAAAATGGCAAAAAATTGCAATACCCCCCGAAAGGAACAATTTCGCTTCAAAATGGCCAAAAGTTGCAATACCCCCCAAAGGAACAATTTCACCTCAAAATGGCAAAAAATTGCAATACCCCCCCAAAGGAACAATTTCGCCTCAAAATGCTGAAAAGTTGCAATACCCTTCCAAAGGAACAATTTCGCTTCAAAATCCCGAAAAGTTGCAATACCCCCCCCAGGAACAATTTCGCCTCAAAATGCCGAAAAGTTGCAATACCCCCCCAAAGGAACAATTTCGCTTCAAAATGGCCAAAAGTTGCAATACCCCCCCAAAGGAACAATTTCGCTTCAAAATGGCCAAAAATTGCAATACCCCCCCAAAGGAACAATTTCGCCTCAAAATGCCGAAAAGTTGCAATACCCCACGAAAGGAACAATTTCGCTTCAAAATGGCCAAAAGTTGCAATACCCCCCCAAAGGAACAATTTCGCCTCAAAATGGCAAAAAATTGCAATACCACCCCAAAGGAACAATTTCACTTTAAAATGGCCAAAAGTTGCAATTCCCCACCAAAGGAAGAATTTCGCCTCAAAATGGCAAAAAATTGCAATACCCCCCTCAAAGGAACAATTTCACTTTAAAATGGCCAAAAGTTGCAATACCCCCCCAAAGGAAAAATTTCGCCTCAAAATGAAAAAAAAATTGCAATACCCCCTAAGGAACAATTTCGCCTCAAAATGCCGAAAAGTTGCAATACCCCCCCAAAGGAACAATTTCGCTTCAAAATGGCCAAAAGTTGCAATACCCCCCCAAAGGAACAATTTCGCCTCAAAATGGCAAAAAATTGCAATACCCTCCAAAGGAACAATTTCGCCTCAAAATGCCGAAAAGTTGCAATACCCCCCGAAAGGAACAATTTAGCTTCAAAATGGCCAAAAGTTGCAATACCCCCCCAAAGGAACAATTTCGCTTTAAAATGGCAAAAAATTGCAATACCCCCCCAAAGGAACAATTTCGCCTCAAAATGCCGAAAAGTTGCAATACCCCCCGAAAGGAACAATTTCGCTTCAAAATGGCCAAAAGTTGCAATACCCCCCAAAAGGAACAATTTCGCCTCAAAATGCCGAAAAGTTGAAATACCCCCCGAAAGGAACAATTTCGCTTCAAAATGGCCAAAAGATGCAATACCCCCCAAAGCAACAATTTCGCCTCAAAATGGCAAAAAATTGCAATACCCCCCGAAAGGAACAATTTCGCTTCAAAATGGCAAAAAATTGCAATACCCCCCAAAGGAACAATTTCGCTTCAAAATGGCCAAAAGTTGCAATACCCCCCCAAAGGAACAATTTCGCCTCAAAATGCCGAAAAGTTGCAATACCCGCCCAAAGGAACAATTTCGCCTCAAAATATCCAAAAATTGTAAAACCCCCCCAAAGGAACAATTTCGCTTCAAAATGGCCAAAAGTTGCAATACCCCCCCAAAGGAACAATTTCGCCTCAAAATGACAAAAAATTGCAATACCCCCCAAAGGAACAATTTCGCCTCAAAATGCCGAAAAGTTGCAATACCCCCCGAAAGGAACAATTTCGCTTCAAAATGGCCAAAAGTTGCAATACCCCCCAAAAGGAACAATTTCGCCTCAAAATGCCGAAAAGTTGCAATACCCCCGAAAGGAACAATTTCGCTTCAAAATGGCCAAAAGTTGCAATACCCCCCAAAGGAACAATTTCACCTCAAAATGGCAAAAATTTGCAATACCCCCCCCAAAGGAACAATTTCGCCTCAAAATGCCGAAAAGTTGCAATACCCCCCCAAAGGAACAATTTCGCCTCAAAATGCCGAAAAGTTGCAATACCCGCCCAAAGGAACAATTTCGCTTCAAAATGGCCAAAAGTTGCAATACCCCCCCAAAGGAACAATTTCTCCTCAAAATGGCAAAAAATTGCAATACCCCCCCAAAGCAACAATTTCACCTCAAAATGGCAAAAAATTGCAATACCCCCCCAAAGGAACAATTTCGCCTCAAAATATCCAAAAATTGTAATACCCCCCCAAAGGAACAATTTCGCTTCAATATGGCCAAAAGTTGCAATACCCCCCCAAAGGAACAATTTCGCCTCAAAATGGAAAAAAAATTGCAATACCCCCCCAAAGGAACAATTTCGCCTCAAAATGCCGATAAGTTGCAATACCCCCCGAAAGGAACAATTTCGCTTCAAAATGGCCAAAAGTTGCAATACCCCCCCAAAGGAACAATTTCGCCTCAAAATGCCAAAAAATTAAAATACCCCCCCAAAGGAACAATTTCACTTCAAAATGGCCAAAACTTGCAATACCCCCCCAAAGGAACAATTTCGCCTCAAAATGGCAAAAAATTGCAATACCCCCCCAAAGGAACAATTTCACTTTAAAATGGCCAAAAGTTGCAATACCCCCCCAAAGGAACAATTTCGCCTCAAAATGGCAAAAAATTGCAATACCCCCCTCAAAGGAACATTTTCACTTTAAAATGGCCAAAAGTTGCAATACCCCCCCAAAGGAACAATTTCGCCTCAAAATGGCAAAAAATTGCAATACCCCCATCAAAGGAACAATTTCGCCTCAAAATGCCGAAAAGTTGCAATACCCCCCCAAAGGAACAATTTCGCCTCAAAATGCTGAAAAGTGTCAATACCCCCCCAAAAGAACAATTTCGCTTCAAAATGGCCAAAAGTTGCAATACCCCCCCAAAGGAACAATTTCGCTTCAAAATGGCCAAAAGTTGCAATACCCCCCCAAAGGAACAATTTCGCCTCAAAATGCCGAAAAGTTGCAATACTCCCCCAAAGGAAAAATTTCGCCTCAAAATAAAAAAAAATTGCAATACCCCCCCAAAGGAACAATTTGGCCTCAAAATGGCAAAAAATTGCAATACCCCCCAAACGAACAATTTCGCTTCAAAATGGCCAAAAGTTGCAATACCCCCCCAAAGAAACAATTTCGCCTCAAAATGCCGAAAAGTTGCAATACCCCCCGAAAGGAACAATTTCGCTTCAAAATGGCCAAAAGTTGCAATACCCCCCCAGGAACAATTTCGCCTTAAAATGGCAAAAAATTGCAATACCCCCCGAAAGGAACAATTTCGCTTCAAAATGGCCAAAAGTTGCAATACCCCCCAAAGGAACAATTTCACCTCAAAATGGCAAAAAATTGCAATACCCCCCCAAAGGAACAATTTCGCCTCAAAATGCTGAAAAGTTGCAATACCCTTCCAAAGGAACAATTTCGCTTCAAAATCCCAAAAAGTTGCAATACCCCCCCCAAGGAACAATTTCGCCTCAAAATGCCGAAAAGTTGCAATACCCCCCCAAAGGAACAATTTCGCTTCAAAATGGCCAAAAGTTGCAATACCCCCCAAAGGAACAATTTCGCTTCAAAATGGCCAAAAATTGCAATACCCCCCCAAAGGAACAATTTCGCCTCAAAATGCCGAAAAGTTGCAATACCCCCCGAAAGGAACAATTTCGCTTCAAAATGGCCAAAAGTTGCAATACCCCCCCAAAGGAACAATTTCGCCTCAAAATGGCAAAAAATTGCAATACCACCCCAAAGGAACAATTTCACTTTAAAATGGCCAAAAGTTGCAATTCCCCACCAAAGGAAGAATTTCGCCTCAAAATGGCAAAAAATTGCAATACCCCCCTCAAAGGAACAATTTCACTTTAAAATGGCCAAAAGTTGCAATACCCCCCCAAAGGAAAAATTTCGCCTCAAAATGAAAAAAAAATTGCAATACCCCCAAAGGAACAATTTCGCCTCAAAATGCCGAAAAGTTGCAATACCCCCCGAAAGGAACAATTTCGCTTCAAAATGGCCAAAAGTTGCAATACCCCCCCAAAGGAACAATTTCACCTCAAAATGGCAAAAAATTGCAATACCCCCCAAAGGAACAATTTCGCCTCAAAATGCTGAAAAGTTGCAATACCCCCCCAAAGGAACAATTTCGCTTCAAAATGGCCAAAAGTTGCAATACCCCCCCAAAGGAACAATTTCGCCTCAAAATGGCAAAAAATTGCAATACCCTCCAAAGGAACAATTTCGCCTCAAAATGCCGAAAAGTTGCAATACCCCCCGAAAGGAACAATTTAGCTTCAAAATGGCCAAAAGTTGCAATACCCCCCCAAAGGAACAATTTCGCTTTAAAATGGCAAAAAATTGCAATACCCCCCCAAAGGAACAATTTCGCCTCAAAATGCCGAAAAGTTGCAATACCCCCCGAAAGGAACAATTTCGCTTCAAAATGGCCAAAAGTTGCAATACCCCCCAAAAGGAACAATTTCGCCTCAAAATGCCGAAAAGTTGAAATACCCCCCGAAAGGAACAATTTCGCTTCAAAATGGCCAAAAGTTGCAATACCCCCCAAAGGAACAATTTCGCCTCAAAATGGCAAAAAATTGCAATACCCTCCAAAGGAACAATTTCGCCTCAAAATGCCGAAAAGTTGCAATACCCCCCGAAAGGAACAATTTCGCTTCAAAATGGCCAAAAGTTGCAATACCCCCCCAAAGGAACAATTTCTCCTCAAAATGGCAAAACATTTCAATACCCCCCAAAGCAACAATTTCACCTCAAAATGGCAAAAAATTGCAATACCCCCCCAAAGGAACAATTTCGCCTCAAAATATCCAAAAATTGTAAAACCCCCCCAAAGGAACAATTTCGCTTCAAAATGGCCAAAAGTTGCAATACCCCCCAAAAGGAACAATTTCGCCTCAAAATGCCGAAAAGTTGAAATACCCCCCGAAATGAACAATTTCGCTTCAAAATGGCCAAAAGTTGCAATACCCCCCCAAAGGAACAATTTTGCCTCAAAATGGCAAAAAATTGCAATACCCTCCAAAGGAACAATTTCGCCTCAAAATGCCGAAAAGTTGCAATACCCCCCGAAAGGAACAATTTCGCTTCAAAATGGCCAAAAGTTGCAATACCCCCCCAAAGGAACAATTTCGCCTCAAAATGGCAAAAAATTGCAATACCCCCCCAAAGGAACAATTTCACTTTAAAATGGCCAAAAGTTGCAATACCCCCCCAAAGGAACAATTTCGCCTCAAAATGCCGAAAAGTTGCAATACCCCCCGAAAGGAACAATTTCGCTTCAAAATGGCCAAAAGTTGCAATACCCCCGCAAAGGAACAATTTCACCTCAAAATGGCAAAAAATTGCAATACCCCCCAAAGGAACAATTTCGCCTCAAAATGCCGAAAAGTTGCAATACCCCCCGAAAGGAACAATTTCGATTCAAAATGGCCAAAAGTTGCAATACCCCCCCAAAGGAACAATTTTGCCTCAAAACGAAAAAAAAAATTGCAATACCCCCCAAAGGAACAATTTCGCCTCAAAATGCCGAAAAGTTGCAATACCCCCCGAAAGGAACAATTTCGCTTCAAAATGGCCAAAAGTTGCAATACCCCCCCAAAGGAACAATTTCGCCTCAAAATGCCGAAAAGTTGCAATACCCCTCGAAAGGAACAATTACGCTTCAAAATGGCCAAAAGATGCAATACCCCCCCAAAGCAACAATTTCGCCTCAAAATGGCAAAAAATTGCAATACCCCCCCAAAGGAACAAATTCGCTTCAAAATGGCCAAAAGTTGCAATACCCCCGAAAGGAACAATTTCGCCTCAAAATGCCGAAAAGTTCCAATACCCCCCGAAAGGAACAATTTCGCTTCAAAATGGCCAAAAGTTGCAATACCCCCCCAAAGGAACAATTTCACCTCAAAATGGCAAAAAATTGCAATACCCCCCCAAAGGAACCATTTCGCTTCAAAATGGCCAAAAGTTGCAATACCCCCCCAAAGGAACAATTTCGTTTCAAAATGGCCAAAAGTTGCAATACTCCCCCAAAGGAACAATTTTGCCTCAAAATGGCAAAAAATTGCAATACCCCCCCAAAGGAACAATTTCGCCTCAAAATGCCGAAAAGTTGCAATACCCCCCCAAAGGAACAATTTCGCTTCAAAATGGCCAAAAGTTGCAATATCCCCCCAAAGGAACAATTTCGCCTCAAAATGCCGAAAAGTTGCAATACCCCCCGAAAGGAACAATTTCGCTTCAAAATGGCCAAAAGTTGTAATACCCCCCCAAAGGAACAATTTCGCCTCAAAACGAAAAAAAAATTGCAATATCCCCCAAAGGAACAATTTCGCCTCAAAATGCCGAAAAGTTGCAATACCCCCCGAAAGGAACAATTTCGCTTCAAAATGGCCAAAAGTTGCAATACCCCCCCAAAGGAACAATTTCGCCTTAAAATGGCAAAAAATTGCAATACCCCCCCAAAGGAACAATTTCGCCTCAAAATGGCAAAAAATTGCAATACCCCCCAAAGGAACAATTTCGCTTCAAAATGGCCAAAAGTTGCAATACCCCCCCAAAGGAACAATTTCACCTCAAAATGGCAAAAAATTGCAATACCCTCCCAAAGGAACAATTTCGCCTCAAAATGCCGAAAAGTTGCAATACCCCCCGAAAGGAACAATTTCGCTTCAAAATGGCCAAAAGATGCAAAACCCCCCGAAAGCAACAATTTCGCCTCAAAATGAAAAAAAAATTGCAATACCCCCCAAAGGAACAATTTTGCCTCAAAATGCCGAAAAGTTGCAAGACCCCCCGAAAGGAACAATTTCGCTACAAAATGGCCAAAAGTTGCAATACCCCCCAAAGGAACAATTTCGCCTCAAAATGCCGAAAAGTTGCAGAACCTCCCCAAAGGAACAATTTCGCTTCAAAATGGCCAAAAGTTGCAATACCCCCGCAAAGGAACAACTTCGCCTCAAAAAAGCAAAAAATTGCAATACCCCCCCAAAGGAACAATTTCGCTTCAAAATGGCCAAAAGTTGCAATACCCCCCCAAAGGAACAATTTCGCCTCAAAATGCCGAAAAGTTACAATACCCCCCGAAAGGAACAATTTCGCTTCGAAATGGCCAAAAGTTGCAATACCCCCCCAAAGGAACAATTTCACCTCAAAATGGCAAAAAATTGCAATACCCCCCCAAAGGAACAATTTCGCCTCAAAATGCCGAAAAGTTGCAATACCCCCCCAAAGAAACAATTTCGCTTCAAAATGGCCAAAAGTTGCAATACCCCCCCAAAGGAACAATTTCGCTTTAAAATGGCCAAAAGTTGCAATACCCCCCCAAAGGAACAATTTCGCCTCAAAATGGCAAAAAATTGCAATACACCCCCAAAGGAACAATTTCGCTTCAAAATGGCCAAAAGTTGCAATACCCCCCCAAAGGAACAATTTCGCCTCAAAATGGCAAAAAATTGCAATACCCCCCAAAGGAACAATTTCGCTTCAAAATGGCCAAAAGATGGAATACCACCGAAAGGAACAATTTCGCTTCAAAATGGCCAAAAGTTGCAATACCCCCCCAAAGGAACAATTTCGCCTCAAAATGCCGAAAAGTTGCAATACCCCCCGAAAGAAACAATTTCGCTTCAAAATGGCCAAAAGTTGCAATACCCCCCAAAGGAACAATTTCGCCTCAAAATGGCAAAAAATTGCAAAACCCCCCCAAAGGAACAATTTCACCTCAAAATGCCGAAAAGTTGCAATACCCCCCGAAAGGAACATTTTCGCTTCAAAATGGCCAAAAGATGCAATACCCCCCAAAGGAACAATTTCGCCTCAAAATGGCAAAAAATTGCAATACCCCCCCAAAGGAACAATTTTGCTTCAAAATGGCCAAAAGTTGCAATACCCCCGAAAGGAACAATTTCACCTCAAAATGGCAAAAAATTGCAATACCCCCCAAAGGAACAATTTCGCCTCAAAATATACAAAAATTGCTATACCCCCCTAAAGGAACAATTTCGCTTCAATATGGCCAAAAGTTGCAATACCCCCCCAAAGGAACAATTTCGCCTCAAAATGGAAAAAAAATTGCAATACCCCCCCCAAAGGAACAATTTCGCCTCAAAATGGAAAAAAAATTGCAATACCCCCCCCAAAGGAACAATTTCGCCTCAAAATGCCGAAAAGTTGCAATACCCCACGAAAGGAACAATTTCGCTTCAAAATGGCCAAAAGTTGCAATACCCCCCAAAGGAACAATTTCGCCTCAAAATGGCAAAAAATTGCAATACTCCGCCAAAGGAACAATTTCGCCTCAAAATGCCGAAAAGTTGCAATACCCCCCCAAAGGAACAATTTCGCTTCAAAATGGCCAAAAGTTGCAATACCCACCCAAAGGAACAATTTCGCCGCAAAACGAAAAAAAATTGCAATACCCCCCAAAGGAACAATTTCGCCTCAAAATGCCGAAAAGTTGCAATACCCCCGAAAGGAACAATTTCGCTTCAAAATGGCCAAAAGTTGCAATACCCCCCCCAAAGGAACAATTTCGCTTCAAAATGACCAAAAGTTGCAATACCCCCCCAAAGGCACAATTTCGCCTCAAAATGGAAAAAAATTGCAATACCCCCCAAAGGAACAATTTCGCCTCAAAATGCCGAAAAGTTGCAATACCCCCAAAGGAACAATTTCGCTTCAAAATGGCCAAAAGTTGCAATACCCCCCCAAAGGCACAATTTAGCCTCAAAATGGAAAAAAAATTGCAATACCCCCCCAAAGGAACAATTTCGCCTCAAAATGCCGAAAAGTTGCAATACCCCCGAAAGGAACAATTTCGCTTCAAAATGGCCAAAAGTTGCAATACCCCCCCCAAAGGAACAATTTCGCTTCAAAATGACCAAAAGTTGCAATACCCCCCCAAAGGCACAATTTCGCCTCAAAATGGAAAAAAAATTGCAATACCCCCCCAAAGGAACAATTTCGCCTCAAAATGCCGAAAAGTTGCAATACCCCCCCAAAGGAACAATTTCGCTTCAATATGGCCAAAAGTTGCAATACCCCCCCAAAGGAACAATTTCGCCTCAAAATGGAAAAAAAATTGCAATACCCCCCCAAAGGAACAATTTCGCCTCAAAATACCGATAAGTTGCAATACCCCCCGAAAGGAACAATTTCGCTTCAAAATGGCCAAAAGTTGCAATACCCCCCCAAAGGAACAATTTCGCTTCAAAATGGCCAAAAGTTGCAATACCCCCCCAAAGGAACAATTTCGCCTCAAAATACCGAAAAGTTGCAATACCCCCCGAAAGGAACAATTACGCTTCAAAATGGCCAAAAGTTGCAATACCCCCCCAAAGGAACAATTTCGCCTCAAAATGGCAAAAAATTGCAATACCCCCCCAAAGGAACAATTTCGCTTCAAAATGGCCAAAAGTTGCAATACCCCCCAAAGGAACAATTTCGCCTCAAAATGAAAAAAAATTGCAATACTCCCCCAAAAGGAACAATTTCGCCGCAAAATGCCGAAAAGTTGCAATACCCCCCAAAGGAACAATTTCGCTTCAAAATGGCCAAAAGTTGCAATACCCCCCAAAGGAACAATTTCGCCTCAAAATGAAAAAAAAATTGCAATACTCCCCCAAAGGAACAATTTCGCCTCAAAATGCCGAAAAGTTGCAATACCCCCCGAAAGGAACAATTTCGCTTCAAAATGGCCAAAAGTTGCAATACCCCCCAAAGGAACAATTTCGCCTCAAAATGAAAAAAAAATTGCAATACTCCCCCAAAGGAACAATTTCGACTCAAAATGCCGAAAAGTTGCAATACCCCCGAAAGGAACAATTTCGCTTCAAAATGGCCAAAAGTTGCAATACCCCCGAAAGGAACAATTTCGCTTCAAAATGGCCAAAAGTTGCAATGCCCCCCCAAAGGAACAATTTCGCCTCAAAATGGCAAAAAATTGCAATACCCTCCCAAAGGAACAATTTCGCCTCAAATTGCCGAAAAGTTGCAATACCCCCCCAAAGGAACATTTTCGCCTCAAAATGAAAAAAAAATTGCAATACTCCCCCAAAGGAACAATTTCGCTTCAAAATGCCGAAAAGTTGCAATACCCCCCAAAGGAACAATTTCACCTCAAAATGGAAAAAAAATTGCAATACCCCCCCAAAGGAACAATTTCACCTCAAAATGCCGAAAAGTTGCAAAACCCCCCGAAAGGAACAATTTCGCTTCAAAATGGCCAAAAGATGCAATACCCCCCCAAAGCAACAATTTCGCCTCAAAATGGCAAAAAATTGCAATACCCCCCCAAAGGAACAATTTCGCCTCAAAATGCCAAAAAGTTGCAATACCCCCCCAAAGGAACAATTTCGCCTCAAAATGGCCAAAAGTTGCAATACCCCCCCAAAGGCACAATTTCGCCTCAAAATGGAAAAAAAATTGCAATACCCCCCCAAAGGAACAATTTCGCCTCAAAATGCCGAAAAGTTGCAATACCCCCGAAAGGAACAATTTCGCTTCAAAATGGCCAAAAGTTCCAATACCCCCGAAAGGAACAATTTCGCTTCAAAATGGCCAAAAGTTGCAATACCCCCCCAAAGGAACAATTTCGCCTTAAAATGGCAAAAAATTGCAATACCCTCCCAAAGGAACAATTTCGCCTCAAAATGGCAAAAAATTGCAATACCCCCCCAAAGGAACAATTTCGCTTCAAAATGGCCAAAAGTTGCAATACCCCCCCAAAGGAACAATTTCGCCTCAAAATGGCAAAAAATTGCAATACCCCCGAAAGGAACAATTTCGCTTCAAAATGGCCAAAAGTTGCAATACCCCCCAAAGGAACAATTTCACTTTAAAATGGCCAGAAGATGCAATACCCCCCCAAAGCAACAATTTCGCCTCAAAATCGAAAAAAAATTGCAATACCCCCCAAAGGAACAATTTCGCCTCAAAATGCCGAAAAGTTGCAATACCCCCCGAAAGGAACAATTTCGCTTCAAAATGGCCAAAAGTTGCAATACCCCCCCAAAGGAACAATTTTGCCTCAAAATGGCAAAAAATTGCAATACCACCCCAAAGGAACAATTTCACTTTAAAATGGCCAAAAGTTGCAATACCCCCCCAAAGGAACAATTTCGCCTCAAAATGGCAAAAAATTGCAATACCCCCCTCAAAGGAACAATTTCACTTTAAAATGGCCAAAAGTTGCAATACCCCCCCAAAGGAACAATTTCGCCTCAAAATGGCAAAAAATTGCAATACCCCCCTCAAAGGAACAATTTCGCCTCAAAATGCCGAAAAGTTGCAATACCCCCCCAAAGGAACAATTTCGCCTCAAAATGCCGAAAAGTTGCAATACCCCCCAAAGGAACAATTTCGCTTCAAAATGGCCAAAAGTTGCAATACCCCCCCAAAGGAACAATTTCGCTTCAAAATGGCCAAAAGTTGCAATACCCCCCCAAAGGAACAATTTCGCCTCAAAATGGCAAAAAATTGCAATACCCCCCCAAAGGAACAATTTCGCTTCAAAATGCCGAAAAGTTGCAATACCCCCCCAAAAGGTACAATTTCGCTTCAAAATGGAAAAAAAATTGCAATACCCCCCCAAAGGAACAATTTCGCCTCAAAATGCCGAAAAGTTGCAATACCCCCAGAAAGGAACAATTTCGCTTCAATATGGCCAAAAGTTGCAATACCCCCCAAAGGAACAATTTTGCCTCAAAATGGCAAAAAATTGCAATACCCCCCCAAAGGAACAATTTCGACTCAAAATGCCGAAAAGTTGCAATACCCCCGAAAGGAACAATTTCGCTTCAAAATGGCCAAAAGTTGCAATACCCCCCCAAAGGAACAATTTCGCCTTAAAATGGCAAAAAATTGCAATACCCTCCCAAAGGAACAATTTCGCCTCAAATTGCCGAAAGGTTGCAATACCCCCCCAAAGGAACAATTTCGCTTCAAAATGGCCAAAAGTTGCAATACCCCCCCAAAGGAACAATTTTGCCTCAAAATGGCCAAAAGTTGCAATACCCCCCCAAAGGAACAATTTCGCCTCAAAATGGCAAAAAATTGCAATACCCCCCCAAAGGAACAATTTCGCCTCAAATTGCCAAAAGGTTGCAATACCCCCCCAAAGGAACAATTTCGCTTCAAAATGGCCAAAAGTTGCAATACCCCCCAAAGGAACAATTTCGCCTCAAAATGGAAAAAAATTGCAATACCCCCCCAAAGGAACAATTTCACCTCAAAATGCCGAAAAGTTGCAAAACCCCCCGAAAGGAACAATTTCGCTTCAAAATGGCCAAAAGATGCAATACCCCCCCAAAGCAACAATTTCGCCTCAAAATGGCAAAAAATTGCAATACCCCCCAAAGGAACAATTTCGCCTCAAAATGCCGAAAAGTTGCAATACCCCCAAAGGAACAATTTCGCTTCAAAATGGCCAAAAGTTGCAATACCCCCCCAAAGGCACAATTTAGCCTCAAAATGGAAAAAAAATTGCAATACCCCCCCAAAGGAACAATTTCGCCTCAAAATGCCGAAAAGTTGCAATACCCCCGAAAGGAACAATTTCGCTTCAAAATGGCCAAAAGTTGCAATACCCCCGAAAGGAACAATTTCGCTTCAAAATGGCCAAAAGTTGCAATACCCCCCCAAAGGAACAATTTCGCCTTAAAATGGCAAAAAATTGCAATACCCTCCCAAAGGAACAATTTCGCCTCAAAATGGCAAAAAATTGCAATACCCCCCCAAAGGAACAATTTCGCCTCAAAATGCCGAAAAGTTGCAATACCCCCCCCAAAGGAACAATTTCGCTTCAAAATGGCCAAAAGTTGCAATACCCCCCCAAAGGCACAATTTCGCCTCAAAATGGAAAAAAAATTGCAATACCCCCCCAAAGGAACAATTTCGCCTCAAAATGCCGAAAAGTTGCAATACCCCCCCAAAGGAACAATTTCGCTTCAATATGGCCAAAAGTTGCAATACCCCCCCAAAGGAACAATTTCGCCTCAAAATGGAAAAAAAATTGCAATACCCCCCCAAAGGAACAATTTCGCCTCAAAATGCCGATAAGTTGCAATACCCCCCGAAAGGAACAATTTTGCTTCAAAATGGCCAAAAGTTGCAATACCCCCCCAAAGGAACAATTTCGCCTCAAAATGGCAAAAAATTAAAATACCCCCCAAAGGAACAATTTCGCTTCAAAATGGCCAAAAGTTGCAATACCCCCCCAAAGGAACAATTTCGCCTCAAAATGCCGAAAAGTTGCAATACCCCCCGAAAGGAACAATTTCGCTTCAAAATGGCCAAAAGATGCAATACCCCCCCAAAGCAACAATTTCGCCTCAAAATGGCAAAAAATTGCAATACCCCCCCAAAGGAACAATTTCGCCTCAAAATGCCGAAAAGTTGCAATACCCCCCCAAAGGAACAATTTCGCTTCAAAATGGCCAAAAGTTGCAATGCCCCCCCAAAGGCACAATTTCGCCTCAAAATGGAAAAAAAATTGCAATACCCCCCCAAAGGAACAATTTCGCCTCAAAATGCCGAAAAGTTGCAATACCCCCGAAAGGAACAATTTCGCTTCAAAATGGCCAAAAGTTGCAATACCCCCCCCAAAGGAACAATTTCGCTTCAAAATGACCAAAAGTTGCAATACCCCCCCAAAGGCACAATTTCGCCTCAAAATGGAAAAAAAATTGCAATACCCCCCCAAAGGAACAATTTCGCCTCAAAATGCCGAAAAGTTGCAATACCCCCCCAAAGGAACAATTTCGCTTCAATATGGCCAAAAGTTGCAATACCCCCCCAAAGGAACAATTTCGCCTCAAAATGGAAAAAAAATTGCAATACCCCCCCAAAGGAACAATTTCGCCTCAAAATACCGATAAGTTGCAATACCCCCCGAAAGGAACAATTTCGCTTCAAAATGGCCAAAAGTTGCAATACCCCCCCAAAGGAACAATTTCGCTTCAAAATGGCCAAAAGTTGCAATACCCCCCCAAAGGAACAATTTCGCCTCAAAATACCGAAAAGTTGCAATACCCCCCGAAAGGAACAATTACGCTTCAAAATGGCCAAAAGTTGCAATACCCCCCCAAAGGAACAATTTCGCCTCAAAATGGCAAAAAATTGCAATACCCCCCCAAAGGAACAATTTCGCTTCAAAATGGCCAAAAGTTGCAATACCCCCCAAAGGAACAATTTCGCCTCAAAATGAAAAAAAATTGCAATACTCCCCCAAAAGGAACAATTTCGCCGCAAAATGCCGAAAAGTTGCAATACCCCCCAAAGGAACAATTTCGCTTCAAAATGGCCAAAAGTTGCAATACCCCCCAAAGGAACAATTTCGCCTCAAAATGAAAAAAAAATTGCAATACTCCCCCAAAGGAACAATTTCGCCTCAAAATGCCGAAAAGTTGCAATACCCCCCGAAAGGAACAATTTCGCTTCAAAATGGCCAAAAGTTGCAATACCCCCCAAAGGAACAATTTCGCCTCAAAATGGCAAAAAATTGCAATACCCCCCCAAAGGAACAATTTCGCCTCAAAATGCCGAAAAGTTGCAATACCCCCCCCAAAGGAACAATTTCGCTTCAAAATGGCCAAAAGTTGCAATACCCCCCCAAAGGCACAATTTCGCCTCAAAATGGAAAAAAAATTGCAATACCCCCCCAAAGGAACAATTTCGCCTCAAAATGCCGAAAAGTTGCAATACCCCCCCAAAGGAACAATTTCGCTTCAATATGGCCAAAAGTTGCAATACCCCCCCAAAGGAACAATTTCGCCTCAAAATGGAAAAAAAATTGCAATACCCCCCCAAAGGAACAATTTCGCCTCAAAATGCCGATAAGTTGCAATACCCCCCGAAAGGAACAATTTTGCTTCAAAATGGCCAAAAGTTGCAATACCCCCCCAAAGGAACAATTTCGCCTCAAAATGGCAAAAAATTAAAATACCCCCCAAAGGAACAATTTCGCTTCAAAATGGCCAAAAGTTGCAATACCCCCCCAAAGGAACAATTTCGCCTCAAAATGCCGAAAAGTTGCAATACCCCCCGAAAGGAACAATTTCGCTTCAAAATGGCCAAAAGATGCAATACCCCCCCAAAGCAACAATTTCGCCTCAAAATGGCAAAAAATTGCAATACCCCCCCAAAGGAACAATTTCGCCTCAAAATGCCGAAAAGTTGCAATACCCCCCCAAAGGAACAATTTCGCTTCAAAATGGCCAAAAGTTGCAATGCCCCCCCAAAGGCACAATTTCGCCTCAAAATGGAAAAAAAATTGCAATACCCCCCCAAAGGAACAATTTCGCCTCAAAATGCCGAAAAGTTGCAATACCCCCGAAAGGAACAATTTCGCTTCAAAATGGCCAAAAGTTGCAATACCCCCCCCCAAAGGAACAATTTCGCTTCAAAATGACCAAAAGTTGCAATACCCCCCCAAAGGCACAATTTCGCCTCAAAATGGAAAAAAAATTGCAATACCCCCCAAAGGAACAATTTCGCCTCAAAATGCCGAAAAGTTGCAATACCCCCCCAAAGGAACAATTTCGCTTCAATATGGCCAAAAGTTGCAATACCCCCCCAAAGGAACAATTTCGCCTCAAAATGGAAAAAAAATTGCAATACCCCCCCAAAGGAACAATTTCGCCTCAAAATACCGATAAGTTGCAATACCCCCCGAAAGGAACAATTTCGCTTCAAAATGGCCAAAAGTTGCAATACCCCCCCAAAGGAACAATTTCGCTTCAAAATGGCCAAAAGTTGCAATACCCCCCCAAAGGAACAATTTCGCCTCAAAATACCGAAAAGTTGCAATACCCCCCGAAAGGAACAATTACGCTTCAAAATGGCCAAAAGTTGCAATACCCCCCCAAAGGAACAATTTCGCCTCAAAATGGCAAAAAATTGCAATACCCCCCCAAAGGAACAATTTCGCTTCAAAATGGCCAAAAGTTGCAATACCCCCCAAAGGAACAATTTCGCCTCAAAATGAAAAAAAATTGCAATACTCCCCCAAAAGGAACAATTTCGCCGCAAAATGCCGAAAAGTTGCAATACCCCCCAAAGGAACAATTTCGCTTCAAAATGGCCAAAAGTTGCAATACCCCCCAAAGGAACAATTTCGCCTCAAAATGAAAAAAAAATTGCAATACTCCCCCAAAGGAACAATTTCGCCTCAAAATGCCGAAAAGTTGCAATACCCCCCGAAAGGAACAATTTCGCTTCAAAATGGCCAAAAGTTGCAATACCCCCCAAAGGAACAATTTCGCCTCAAAATGAAAAAAAAATTGCAATACTCCCCCAAAGGAACAATTTCGACTCAAAATGCCGAAAAGTTGCAATACCCCCGAAAGGAACAATTTCGCTTCAAAATGGCCAAAAGTTGCAATACCCCCGAAAGGAACAATTTCGCTTCAAAATGGCCAAAAGTTGCAATGCCCCCCCAAAGGAACAATTTCGCCTCAAAATGGCAAAAAATTGCAATACCCTCCCAAAGGAACAATTTCGCCTCAAATTGCCGAAAAGTTGCAATACCCCCCCAAAGGAACATTTTCGCCTCAAAATGAAAAAAAAATTGCAATACTCCCCCAAAGGAACAATTTCGCTTCAAAATGCCGAAAAGTTGCAATACCCCCCAAAGGAACAATTTCACCTCAAAATGGAAAAAAAATTGCAATACCCCCCCAAAGGAACAATTTCACCTCAAAATGCCGAAAAGTTGCAAAACCCCCCGAAAGGAACAATTTCGCTTCAAAATGGCCAAAAGATGCAATACCCCCCCAAAGCAACAATTTCGCCTCAAAATGGCAAAAAATTGCAATACCCCCCCAAAGGAACAATTTCGCCTCAAAATGCCAAAAAGTTGCAATACCCCCCGAAAGGAACAATTTCGCCTCAAAATGGCCAAAAGTTGCAATACCCCCCCAAAGGCACAATTTCGCCTCAAAATGGAAAAAAAATTGCAATACCCCCCCAAAGGAACAATTTCGCCTCAAAATGCCGAAAAGTTGCAATACCCCCGAAAGGAACAATTTCGCTTCAAAATGGCCAAAAGTTCCAATACCCCCGAAAGGAACAATTTCGCTTCAAAATGGCCAAAAGTTGCAATACCCCCCCAAAGGAACAATTTCGCCTTAAAATGGCAAAAAATTGCAATACCCTCCCAAAGGAACAATTTCGCCTCAAAATGGCAAAAAATTGCAATACCCCCCCAAAGGAACAATTTCGCTTCAAAATGGCCAAAAGTTGCAATACCCCCCCAAAGGAACAATTTCGCCTCAAAATGGCAAAAAATTGCAATACCCCCGAAAGGAACAATTTCGCTTCAAAATGGCCAAAAGTTGCAATACCCCCCAAAGGAACAATTTCACTTTAAAATGGCCAGAAGATGCAATACCCCCCCAAAGCAACAATTTCGCCTCAAAATCGAAAAAAAATTGCAATACCCCCCAAAGGAACAATTTCGCCTCAAAATGCCGAAAAGTTGCAATACCCCCCGAAAGGAACAATTTCGCTTCAAAATGGCCAAAAGTTGCAATACCCCCCCAAAGGAACAATTTTGCCTCAAAATGGCAAAAAATTGCAATACCACCCCAAAGGAACAATTTCACTTTAAAATGGCCAAAAGTTGCAATACCCCCCCAAAGGAACAATTTCGCCTCAAAATGGCAAAAAATTGCAATACCCCCCTCAAAGGAACAATTTCACTTTAAAATGGCCAAAAGTTGCAATACCCCCCCAAAGGAACAATTTCGCCTCAAAATGGCAAAAAATTGCAATACCCCCCTCAAAGGAACAATTTCGCCTCAAAATGCCGAAAAGTTGCAATACCCCCCAAAGGAACAATTTCGCTTCAAAATGGCCAAAAGTTGCAATACCCCCCCAAAGGAACAATTTCGCTTCAAAATGGCCAAAAGTTGCAATACCCCCCCAAAGGAACAATTTCGCCTCAAAATGGCAAAAAATTACAATACCCCCCCAAAGGAACAATTTCGCTTCAAAATGCCGAAAAGTTGCAATACCCCCCCAAAAGGTACAATTTCGCTTCAAAATGGCCAAAAGTTGCAATACCCCCCCAAAGGAACAATTTCGCCTCAAAATGGAAAAAAAATTGCAATACCCCCCCAAAGGAACAATTTCGCCTCAAAATGCCGAAAAGTTGCAATACCCCCAGAAAGGAACAATTTCGCTTCAATATGGCCAAAAGTTGCAATACCCCCCAAAGGAACAATTTTGCCTCAAAATGGCAAAAAATTGCAATACCCCCCCAAAGGAACAATTTCGACTCAAAATGCCGAAAAGTTGCAATACCCCCGAAAGGAACAATTTCGCTTCAAAATGGCCAAAAGTTGCAATACCCCCCCAAAGGAACAATTTCGCCTTAAAATGGCAAAAAATTGCAATACCCTCCCAAAGGAACAATTTCGCCTCAAATTGCCGAAAGGTTGCAATACCCCCCCAAAGGAACAATTTCGCTTCAAAATGGCCAAAAGTTGCAATACCCCCCCAAAGGAACAATTTTGCCTCAAAATGGCCAAAAGTTGCAATACCCCCCCAAAGGAACAATTTCGCCTCAAAATGGCAAAAAATTGCAATACCCCCCCAAAGGAACAATTTCGCCTCAAATTGCCAAAAGGTTGCAATACCCCCCCAAAGGAACAATTTCGCTTCAAAATGGCCAAAAGTTGCAATACCCCCCGAAAGGAACAATTTCGCTTCAAAATGGCCAAAAGTTGCAATACCCCCCCAAAGGAACAATTTCGCCTCAAAATGGCAAAAAATTGCAATACCCCCCCAAAGGAACAATTTCGCTTAAAAATAGGCAAAAGTTGCAATACCCCCCCAAAGGAACAATTTTGCCTCAAAATGGCAAAAAATTGCAATACCCCCCCAAAGGAACAATTTCGACTCAAAATGCCGAAAAGTTGCAATACCCCCGAAAGGAACAATTTCGCTTCAAAATGGCAAAAAATTGCAATACCCTCCCAAAGGAACAATTTCGCCTCAAATTGCCGAAAGGTTGCAATACCCCCCCAAAGGAACAATTTCGCTTAAAATTGGCCAAAAGTTGCAATACCCCCCCAAAGGAACAATTTTGCCTCAAAATGCCGAAAGTTGCAATACCCCCCGAAAGGAACAATTTCGCTTCAAAATGGCCAAAAGTTGCAATACCCCCCCAAAGGAACAATTTCGCCTCAAAATGGCAAAAAATTGCAATACCCCCCCAAAGGAACAATTTCGCTTCAAAATGGCCAAAAGTTGCAATACCCCCCCAAAGGAACAATTTCGCCTCAAAATGCCGAAAAGTTGCAATACCCCCCGAAAGGAACAATTTCGCTTCAAAATGGCCAAAAGTTGCAATACCCCCCCAACGGAACAATTTCGCCTCAAAATGGCAAAAAATTGCAATACCCCCCCAACGGAACAATTTCGCCTCAAAATGGCCAAAAATTGTAATACCCCCCCAAAGGAACAATTTCGCTTCAATATGGCCAAAAGTTGCAATACCCCCCCAAAGGAACAATTTCGCCTCAAAATGGGAAAAAATATCAATACCCCCCAAAGGAACAATTTCGCCTCAAAATGGCAAAAAATTGCAATACCCCCCCAAAGGAACAATTTCGCTTCAAAATGCCGAAAAGTTGCAATACCCCCCCAAGGTACAATTTCGCTTCAAAATGGCCAAAAGTTGCAATACTCCCCCAAAGGAACAATTTCGCCTCAAAATAAAAAAAAAATTGCAATACCCCCCCAAAGGAACAATTTCGCCTCAAAATGGCAAAAAATTGCAATACCCCCCAAAGGAACAATTTCGCTTCAAAATGGCCAAAAGTTGCAATACCCCCCCAAAGGAACAATTTCGCCTCAAAATGCCGAAAAGTTGCAATACCCCCCCAAAAGAACAATTTCGCTTCAATATGGCCAAAAGTTGCAATACCCCCCCAAAGGAACAATTTCGCCTCAAAATGGAAAAAAAATTGCAATACCCCCCAAAGGAACAATTTCTCCTCAAAATGCCGATAAGTTGCAATACCCCCCGAAAGGAACAATTTCGCTTCAAAATGGCCAAAAGTTGCAATACCCCCCCAAAGGAACAATTTCGCCTCAAAATGCCGAAAAGTTGCAATACCCCCCGAAAGGAACAATTTCGCTTCAAAATGGCCAAAAGTTGCAATACCCCCCCAAAGGAACAATTTCGCCTCAAAATGGCCAAAAATTGTAATACCCCCCCAAAGGAACAATTTCGCTTCAATATGGCCAAAAGTTGCAATACCCCCCCAAAGGAACAATTTCGCTTCAAAATGGCCAAAAGTTGCAATACCCCCCTAAAGGAACAATTTCGCCTCAAAATGGCAAAAAATTGCAATACCCCCCCAAAGGAACAATTTCGCCTCAAAATGCCGAAAAGTTGCTATACCCCCCCAAAGGAACAATTTCGCTTCAAAATGGCCAAAAGTTGCAATACCCCCCCAAAGGAACTATTTCGCCTCAAAATGGCAAAAAATTGCAATACCCCCCCCAAAGGAACAATTTCGCCTCAAAATGGCCAAAAATTGTAATACCCCCCCAAAGGAACAATTTCGCTTCAATATGGCCAAAAGTTGCAATACCCCCCCAAAGGAACAATTTCGCCTCAAAATGGGAAAAAATATCAATACCCCCCAAAGGAACAATTTTGCCTCAAAATGGCAAAAAATTGCAATACACCCGCAAAGGAACAATTTCGCTTCAAAATGCCGAAAAGTTGCAATACCCCCCAAAGGTACAATTTCGCTTCAAAATGGCCAAAAGTTGCAATACTCCCCCAAAGGAACAATTTCGCCTCAAAATGGCCAAAAATTGCAATACCCCCCCAAAGGAACAATTTTGCCTCAAAATGGCAAAAAATTGCAATACCCCCCCAAAGGAACAATTTCGCTTCAAAATGGCCAAAAGTTGCAATACCCCCCCAAAGGAACAATTTCGCCTCAAAATGCCGAAAAGTTGCAATACCCCCACAAAGGAACAATTTCGCTTCAAAATGGCCAAAAGTTGCAATACCCCCCCAAAGGAACAATTTCGCCTCAAAATGAAAAAAAATTGCAATACCCCCCCAAAGGAACAATTTCGCCTCAAAATGCCGAAAAGTTGCAATACCCCCCGAAAGGAACAATTTCGCTTCAAAATGGCCAAAAGTTGCAATACCCCCCCAAAGGAACAATTTCGCCTCAAAATGAAAAAAAATTGCAATACTCCCCCAAAGGAACAATTTCGCCTCAAAATGCCGAAAAGTTGCAATACCCCTAAAGGAACAATTTCGCTTCAAAATGGCCAAAAGTTGCAATACCCCCCAAAGGAACAATTTCGCCTCAACATGAAAAAAAAATTGCAATACTCCCCCAAAGGAACAATTTCGACTCAAAATGCCGAAAAGTTGCAATACCCCCGAAAGGAACAATTTCGCTTCAAAATGGTCAAAAGTTGCAATACCCCCGAAAGGAACAATTTCGCTTCAAAATGGCCAAAAGTTGCAATGCCCCCGAAAGGAACAATTTCGCTTCAAAATGGCCAAAAGTTGCAATACCCCCGAAAGGAACAATTTCGCCTCAAAATGGCAAAAAATTGCAATACCCTCCCAAAGGAACAATTTCGCCTCAAATTGCCGAAAAGTTGCAATACCCCCCCAAAGGAACAATTTCGCCTCAAAATGAAAAAAAAATTGCAATACTCCCCCAAAGGAACAATTTCGCTTCAAAATGCCGAAAAGTTGCAATACCCCCCAAAGGAACAATTTCGCCTCAAAATGGAAAAAAAATTGCAATACCCCCCAAAAGGAACAATTTCACCTCAAAATGCCGAAAAGTTGCAAAACCCCCTGAAAGGAACAATTTCGCTTCAAAATGGCCAAAAGTTGCAATACCCCCCCAAAGGAACAATTTCGCCTCAAAATGGCAAAAAATTGCAATACCCCCCAAAGGAACAATTTCGCTTCAAAATAGCCAAAAGTTGCAATACCCCCCCAAAGGAACAATTTCGCCTCAAAATGCCGAAAAGTTGCAATACCCCCCGAAAGGAACAATTTCGCTTCAAAATGGCCAAAAGATGCAATTCCCCCCCAAAGCAACAATTTCGCCTCAAAATGGCAAAAAATTGCAATACCCCCCCAAAGGAACAATTTCGCCTCAAAATGCCGAAAAGTTGCAATACCCCCCCCAAAGGAACAATTTCGCTTCAAAATGGCCAAAAGTTGCAATACCCCCCCAAAGGCACAATTTCGCCTCAAAATGGAAAAAAAATTGCAATACCCCCCCAAAGGAACAATTTCGCCTCAAAATGCCGAAAAGTTGCAATACCCCCGAAAGGAACAATTTCGCTTCAAAATGGCCAAAAGTTGCAATACCCCCCCCAAAGGAACAATTTCGCTTCAAAATGACCAAAAGTTGCAATACCCCCCCAAAGGCACAATTTCGCCTCAAAATGGAAAAAAAATTGCAATACCCCCCCAAAGGAACAATTTCGCCTCAAAATGCCGAAAAGTTGCAATACCCCCCCAAAGGAACAATTTCGCTTCAATATGGCCAAAAGTTGCAATACCCCCCCAAAGGAACAATTTCGCCTCAAAATGGAAAAAAAATTGCAATACCCCCCCAAAGGAACAATTTCGCCTCAAAATGCCGATAAGTTGCAATACCCCCCCCCGAAAGGAACAATTTCGCTTCAAAATGGCCAAAAGTTGCAATACCCCCCCAAAGGAACAATTTCGCCTCAAAATGGCAAAAAATTGTAATACCCCCCCAAAGGAACAATTTCGCTTCAATATGGCCAAAAGTTGCAATACCCCCCCAAAGGAACAATTTCGCCTCAAAATGGGAAAAAATATCAATACCCCCCAAAGGAACAATTTCGCCTCAAAATGGCAAAAAATTGCAATACCCCCCCAAGGAACAATTTCGCTTCAAAATGCCGAAAAGTTGCAATACCCCCCCAAGGTACAATTTCGCTTCAAAATGGCCAAAAGTTGCAATACTCCCCCAAAGGAACAATTTCGCCTCAAAATAAAAAAAAAATTGCAATACCCCCCCAAAGGAACAATTTCGCCTCAAAATGGCAAAAAATTGCAATACCCCCCAAAGGAACAATTTCGCTTCAAAATGGCCAAAAGTTGCAATACCCCCCCAAAGGAACAATTTCGCCTCAAAATGGAAAAAAAATTGCAATACCCCCCAAAGGAACAATTTCTCCTCAAAATGCCGATAAGTTGCAATACCCCCCGAAAGGAACAATTTCGCTTCAAAATGGCCAAAAGTTGCAATACCCCCCCAAAGGAACAATTTCGCCTCAAAATGCCGAAAAGTTGCAATACCCCCCGAAAGGAACAATTTCGCTTCAAAATGGCCAAAAGTTGCAATACCCCCCCAAAGGAACAATTTCGCCTCAAAATGGCCAAAAATTGTAATACCCCCCCAAAGGAACAATTTCGCTTCAATATGGCCAAAAGTTGCAATACCCCCCCAAAGGAACAATTTCGCTTCAAAATGGCCAAAAGTTGCAATACCCCCCTAAAGGAACAATTTCGCCTCAAAATGGCAAAAAATTGCAATACCCCCCCAAAGGAACAATTTCGCCTCAAAATGCCGAAAAGTTGCTATACCCCCCCAAAGGAACAATTTCGCTTCAAAATGGCCAAAAGTTGCAATACCCCCCCAAAGGAACTATTTCGCCTCAAAATGGCAAAAAATTGCAATACCCCCCCAAAGGAACAATTTCGCCTCAAAATGGCCAAAAATTGTAATACCCCCCCAAAGGAACAATTTCGCTTCAATATGGCCAAAAGTTGCAATACCCCCCCAAAGGAACAATTTCGCCTCAAAATGGGAAAAAATATCAATACCCCCCAAAGGAACAATTTTGCCTCAAAATGGCAAAAAATTGCAATACACCCGCAAAGGAACAATTTCGCTTCAAAATGCCGAAAAGTTGCAATACCCCCCAAAGGTACAATTTCGCTTCAAAATGGCCAAAAGTTGCAATACTCCCCCAAAGGAACAATTTCGCCTCAAAATGGCCAAAAATTGCAATACCCCCCCAAAGGAACAATTTCGCCTCAAAATGGCAAAAAATTGCAATACCCCCCCAAAGGAACAATTTCGCTTCAAAATGGCCAAAAGTTGCAATACCCCCCCAAAGGAACAATTTCGCCTCAAAATGCCGAAAAGTTGCAATACCCCCACAAAGGAACAATTTCGCTTCAAAATGGCCAAAAGTTGCAATACCCCCCCAAAGGAACAATTTCGCCTCAAAATGAAAAAAAATTGCAATACCCCCCCAAAGGAACAATTTCGCCTCAAAATGCCGAAAAGTTGCAATACCCCCCGAAAGGAACAATTTCGCTTCAAAATGGCCAAAAGTTGCAATACCCCCCCAAAGGAACAATTTCGCCTCAAAATGAAAAAAAATTGCAATACTCCCCCAAAGGAACAATTTCGCCTCAAAATGCCGAAAAGTTGCAATACCCCTAAAGGAACAATTTCGCTTCAAAATGGCCAAAAGTTGCAATACCCCCCAAAGGAACAATTTCGCCTCAAAATGAAAAAAAAATTGCAATACTCCCCCAAAGGAACAATTTCGACTCAAAATGCCGAAAAGTTGCAATACCCCCGAAAGGAACAATTTCGCTTCAAAATGGTCAAAAGTTGCAATACCCCCGAAAGGAACAATTTCGCTTCAAAATGGCCAAAAGTTGCAATGCCCCCGAAAGGAACAATTTCGCTTCAAAATGGCCAAAAGTTGCAATACCCCCGAAAGGAACAATTTCGCCTCAAAATGGCAAAAAATTGCAATACCCTCCCAAAGGAACAATTTCGCCTCAAATTGCCGAAAAGTTGCAATACCCCCCCAAAGGAACAATTTCGCCTCAAAATGAAAAAAAAATTGCAATACTCCCCCAAAGGAACAATTTCGCTTCAAAATGCCGAAAAGTTGCAATACCCCCCAAAGGAACAATTTCGCCTCAAAATGGAAAAAAAATTGCAATACCCCCCAAAAGGAACAATTTCACCTCAAAATGCCGAAAAGTTGCAAAACCCCCTGAAAGGAACAATTTCGCTTCAAAATGGCCAAAAGTTGCAATACCCCCCCAAAGGAACAATTTCGCCTCAAAATGGCAAAAAATTGCAATACCCCCCAAAGGAACAATTTCGCTTCAAAATAGCCAAAAGTTGCAATACCCCCCCAAAGGAACAATTTCGCCTCAAAATGCCGAAAAGTTGCAATACCCCCCGAAAGGAACAATTTCGCTTCAAAATGGCCAAAAGATGCAATTCCCCCCCAAAGCAACAATTTCGCCTCAAAATGGCAAAAAATTGCAATACCCCCCCAAAGGAACAATTTCGCCTCAAAATGCCGAAAAGTTGCAATACCCCCCCCAAAGGAACAATTTCGCTTCAAAATGGCCAAAAGTTGCAATACCCCCCCAAAGGCACAATTTCGCCTCAAAATGGAAAAAAAATTGCAATACCCCCCCAAAGGAACAATTTCGCCTCAAAATGCCGAAAAGTTGCAATACCCCCGAAAGGAACAATTTCGCTTCAAAATGGCCAAAAGTTGCAATACCCCCCCCAAAGGAACAATTTCGCTTCAAAATGACCAAAAGTTGCAATACCCCCCCAAAGGCACAATTTCGCCTCAAAATGGAAAAAAAATTGCAATACCCCCCCAAAGGAACAATTTCGCCTCAAAATGCCGAAAAGTTGCAATACCCCCCCAAAGGAACAATTTCGCTTCAATATGGCCAAAAGTTGCAATACCCCCCCAAAGGAACAATTTCGCCTCAAAATGGAAAGAAAATTGCAATACCCCCCCAAAGGAACAATTTCGCCTCAAAATGCCGATAAGTTGCAATACCCCCCCCCCCCCCGAAAGGAACAATTTCGCTTCAAAATGGCCAAAAGTTGCAATACCCCCCCAAAGGAACAATTTCGCCTCAAAATGGCAAAAAATTGTAATACCCCCCCAAAGGAACAATTTCGCTTCAATATGGCCAAAAGTTGCAATACCCCCCCAAAGGAACAATTTCGCCTCAAAATGGGAAAAAATATCAATACCCCCCAAAGGAACAATTTCGCCTCAAAATGGCAAAAAATTGCAATACCCCCCCAAAGGAACAATTTCGCTTCAAAATGCTGAAAAGTTGCAATACCCCCCCAAGGTACAATTTCGCTTCAAAATGGCCAAAAGTTGCAATACTCCCCCAAAGGAACAATTTCGCCTCAAAATAAAAAAAAAATTGCAATACCCCCCCAAAGGAACAATTTCGCCTCAAAATGGCAAAAAATTGCAATACCCCCCAAAGGAACAATTTCGCTTCAAAATGGCCAAAAGTTGCAATACCCCCCCAAAGGAACAATTTCGCCTCAAAATGCCGAAAAGTTGCAATACCCCCCCAAAAGAACAATTTCGCTTCAATATGGCCAAAAGTTGCAATACCCCCCCAAAGGAACAATTTCGCCTCAAAATGGAAAAAAAATTGCAATACCCCCCAAAGGAACAATTTCTCCTCAAAATGCCGATAAGTTGCAATACCCCCCGAAAGGAACAATTTCGCTTCAAAATGGCCAAAAGTTGCAATACCCCCCCAAAGGAACAATTTCGCCTCAAAATGCCGAAAAGTTGCAATACCCCCCGAAAGGAACAATTTCGCTTCAAAATGGCCAAAAGTTGCAATACCCCCCCAAAGGAACAATTTCGCCTCAAAATGGCCAAAAATTGTAATACCCCCCCAAAGGAACAATTTCGCTTCAATATGGCCAAAAGTTGCAATACCCCCCCAAAGGAACAATTTCGCTTCAAAATGGCCAAAAGTTGCAATACCCCCCTAAAGGAACAATTTCGCCTCAAAATGGCAAAAAATTGCAATACCCCCCCAAAGGAACAATTTCGCCTCAAAATGCCGAAAAGTTGCTATACCCCCCCAAAGGAACAATTTCGCTTCAAAATGGCCAAAAGTTGCAATACCCCCCCAAAGGAACTATTTCGCCTCAAAATGGCAAAAAATTGCAATACCCCCCCAAAGGAACAATTTCGCCTCAAAATGGCCAAAAATTGTAATACCCCCCCAAAGGAACAATTTCGCTTCAATATGGCGAAAAGTTGCAATACCCCCCCAAAGGAACAATTTCGCCTCAAAATGGGAAAAAATATCAATACCCCCCAAAGGAACAATTTTGCCTCAAAATGGCAAAAAATTGCAATACACCCGCAAAGGAACAATTTCGCTTCAAAATGCCGAAAAGTTGCAATACCCCCCAAAGGTACAATTTCGCTTCAAAATGGCCAAAAGTTGCAATACTCCCCCAAAGGAACAATTTCGCCTCAAAATGGCCAAAAATTGCAATACCCCCCCAAAGGAACAATTTCGCCTCAAAATGGCAAAAAATTGCAATACCCCCCCAAAGGAACAATTTCGCTTCAAAATGGCCAAAAGTTGCAATACCCCCCCAAAGGAACAATTTCGCCTCAAAATGCCGAAAAGTTGCAATACCCCCACAAAGGAACAATTTCGCTTCAAAATGGCCAAAAGTTGCAATACCCCCCCAAAGGAACAATTTCGCCTCAAAATGAAAAAAAATTGCAATACCCCCCCAAAGGAACAATTTCGCCTCAAAATGCCGAAAAGTTGCAATACCCCTAAAGGAACAATTTCGCTTCAAAATGGCCAAAAGTTGCAATACCCCCCAAAGGAACAATTTCGCCTCAAAATGAAAAAAAAATTGCAATACTCCCCCAAAGGAACAATTTCGACTCAAAATGCCGAAAAGTTGCAATACCCCCGAAAGGAACAATTTCGCTTCAAAATGGCCAAAAGTTGCAATACCCCCGAAAGGAACAATTTCGCTTCAAAATGGCCAAAAGTTGCAATGCCCCCGAAAGGAACAATTTCGCTTCAAAATGGCCAAAAGTTGCAATACCCCCGAAAGGAACAATTTCGCCTCAAAATGGCAAAAAATTGCAATACCCCCCCCAAAGGAACAATTTCGCTTCAAAATGGCCAAAAGTTGCAATACCCCCCCAAAGGCACAATTTCGCCTCAAAATGGAAAAAAAATTGCAATACCCCCCCAAAGGAACAATTTCGCCTCAAAATGCCGAAAAGTTGCAATACCCCCGAAAGGAACAATTTCGCTTCAAAATGGCCAAAAGTTGCAATACCCCCCCCAAAGGAACAATTTCGCTTCAAAATGACCAAAAGTTGCAATACCCCCCCAAAGGCACAATTTCGCCTCAAAATGGAAAAAAAATTGCAATACCCCCCCAAAGGAACAATTTCGCCTCAAAATGCCGAAAAGTTGCAATACCCCCCCAAAGGAACAATTTCGCTTCAATATGGCCAAAAGTTGCAATACCCCCCCAAAGGAACAATTTCGCCTCAAAATGCCGATAAGTTGCAATACCCCCCCCCGAAAGGAACAATTTCGCTTCAAAATGGCCAAAAGTTGCAATACCCCCCCAAAGGAACAATTTCGCCTCAAAATGGCAAAAAATTAAAATACCCCCCAAAGGAACAATTTCGCTTCAAAATGGCCAAAAGTTGCAATACCCCCCCAAAGGAACAATTTCGCCTCAAAATACCGAAAAGTTGCAATACCCCCCGAAAGGAACAATTTCGCCTCAAAATACCGAAAAGTTGCAATACCCCCCGAAAGGAACAATTACGCTTCAAAATGGCCAAAAGTTGCAATACCCCCCCAAAGGAACAATTTCCCCTCAAAATGGCAAAAAATTGCAATACCCCCCCAAAGGAACAATTTCGCCTCAAAATGAAAAAAAATTGCAATACTCCCCCAAAAGGAACAATTTCGCCTCAAAATGCCGAAAAGTTGCAATACCCCCCAAAGGAACAATTTCGCTTCAAAATGGCCAAAAGTTGCAATACCCCCCAAAGGAACAATTTCGCCTCAAAATGAAAAAAAAATTGCAATACTCCCCCAAAGGAACAATTTCGACTCAAAATGCCGAAAAGTTGCAATACCCCCGAAAGGAACAATTTCGCTTCAAAATGGCCAAAAGTTGCAATACCCCCGAAAGGAACAATTTCGCTTCAAAATGGCCAAAAGTTGCAATGCCCCCCCAAAGGAACAATTTCGCCTCAAAATGGCAAAAAATTGCAATACCCTCCCAAAGGAACAATTTCGCCTCAAATTGCCGAAAAGTTGCAATACCCCCCCAAAGGAACATTTTCGCCTCAAAATGAAAAAAAAATTGCAATACTCCCCCAAAGGAACAATTTCGCTTCAAAATGCCGAAAAATTGCAATACCCCCCCAAAGGAACAATTCCACCTCAAAATGCCGAAAAGTTGCAAAACCCCCCGAAAGGAACAATTTCGCTTCAAAATGGCCAAAAGATGCAATACCCCCCCAAAGCAACAATTTCGCCTCAAAATGGCAAAAAATTGCAATACCCCCCAAAGGAACAATTTCGCCTCAAAATGCCGAAAAGTTGCAATACCCCCCAAAGGAACAATTTCGCTTCAAAATGGCCAAAAGTTGCAATACCCCCCCAAAGGCACAATTTAGCCTCAAAATGGAAAAAAAATTGCAATACTCCCCCAAAGGAACAATTTCGCTTCAAAATGCCGAAAAGTTGCAATACCCCCCAAAGGAACAATTTCGCCTCAAAATGGAAAAAAAATTGCAATACCCCCCAAAAGGAACAATTTCACCTCAAAATGCCGAAAAGTTGCAATACCCCCGAAAGGAACAATTTCGCTTCAAAATGGCCAAAAGATGCAATACCCCCCCAAAGCAACAATTTCGCCTCAAAATGGCAAAAAATTGCAATACCCCCCCAAAGGAACAATTTCGCCTCAAAATGCCGAAAAGTTGCAATACCCCCCCCAAAGGAACAATTTCGCTTCAAAATGGCCAAAAGTTGCAATACCCCCCCAAAGGCACAATTTCGCCTCAAAATGGAAAAAAAAATTGCAATACCCCCCCAAAGGAACAATTTCGCCTCAAAATGCCGAAAAGTTGCAATACCCCCGAAAGGAACAATTTCGCTTCAAAATGGCCAAAAGTTGCAATACCCCCCCCAAAGGAACAATTTCGCTTCAAAATGACCAAAAGTTACAATACCCCCCCAAAGGCACAATTTCGCCTCAAAATGGAAAAAAAATTGCAATACCCCCCCAAAGGAACAATTTCGCCTCAAAATGCCGAAAAGTTGCAATACCCCCCCAAAGGAACAATTTCGCTTCAATATGGCCAAAAGTTGCAATACCCCCCCAAAGGAACAATTTCGCCTCAAAATGGAAAAAAAATTGCAATACCCCCCCAAAGGAACAATTTCGCCTCATAATGCCGATAAGTTGCAATACCCCCCCCCCGAAAGGAACAATTTCGCTTCAAAATGGCCAAAAGTTGCAATACCCCCCAAAGGAACAATTTCGCCTCAAAATGGCAAAAAATTAAAATACCCCCCAAGGAACAATTTCGCTTCAAAATGGCCAAAAGTTGCAATACCCCCCCAAAGGAACAATTTCGCCTCAAAATACCGAAAAGTTGCAATACCCCCCGAAAGGAACAATTTCGCCTCAAAATACCGAAAAGTTGCAATACCCCCCGAAAGGAACAATTACGCTTCAAAATGGCCAAAAGTTGCAATACCCCCCCAAAGGAACAATTTCCCCTCAAAATGGCAAAAAATTGCAATACCCCCCCAAAGGAACAATTTCGCTTCAAAATGGCCAAAAGTTGCAATACCCCCCAAAGGAACAATTTCGCCTCAAAATAAAAAAAAATTGCAATACTCCCCCAAAAGGAACAATTTCGCCTCAAAATGCCGAAAAGTTGCAATACCCCCCAAAGGAACAATTTCGCTTCAAAATGGCCAAAAGTTGCAATACCCCCCAAAGGAACAATTTCGCCTCAAAATGAAAAAAAAATTGCAATACTCCCCCAAAGGAACAATTTCGACTCAAAATGCCGAAAAGTTGCAATACCCCCGAAAGGAACAATTTCGCTTCAAAATGGCCAAAAGTTGCAATACCCCCGAAAGGAACAATTTCGCTTCAAAATGGCCAAAAGTTGCAATGCCCCCCCAAAGGAACAATTTCGCCTCAAAATGGCAAAAAATTGCAATACCCTCCCAAAGGAACAATTTCGCCTCAAATTGCCGAAAAGTTGCAATACCCCCCCAAAGGAACATTTTCGCCTCAAAATGAAAAAAAAATTGCAATACTCCCCCAAAGGAACAATTTCGCTTCAAAATGGCCAAAAGATGCAATACCCCCCCAAAGCAACAATTTCGCCTCAAAATGGCAAAAAATTGCAATACCCCCCAAAGGAACAATTTCGCCTCAAAATGCCGAAAAGTTGCAATACCCCCCAAAGGAACAATTTCGCTTCAAAATGGCCAAAAGTTGCAATACCCCCCAAAGGCACAATTTAGCCTCAAAATGGAAAAAAAATTGCAATACCCCCCCAAAGGAACAATTTCGCCTCAAAATGCCGAAAAGTTGCAATACCCCCGAAAGGAACAATTTCGCTTCAAAATGGCCAAAAGTTGCAATACCCCCGAAAGGAACAATTTCGCTTCAAAATGGCCAAAAGTTGCAATACCCCCCCAAAGGAACAATTTCGCCTTAAAATGGCAAAAAATTGCAATACCCTCCCAAAGGAACAATTTCGCCTCAAAATGGCAAAAAATTGCAATACCCCCCCAAAGGAACAATTTCGCCTCAAAATGCCGAAAAGTTGCAATACCCCCCCCAAAGGAACAATTTCGCTTCAAAATGGCCAAAAGTTGCAATACCCCCCCAAAGGCACAATTTCGCCTCAAAATGGAAAAAAAATTGCAATACCCCCCCAAAGGAACAATTTCGCCTCAAAATGCCGAAAAGTTGCAATACCCCCCCAAAGGAACAATTTCGCTTCAATATGGCCAAAAGTTGCAATACCCCCCCAAAGGAACAATTTCGCCTCAAAATGGAAAAAAAATTGCAATACCCCCCAAAGGAACAATTTCGCTTCAAAATGGCCAAAAGTTGCAATACCCCCCCAAAGGAACAATTTCGCCTCAAAATGCCGAAAAGTTGCAATACCCCCCGAAAGGAACAATTTCGCTTCAAAATGGCCAAAAGATGCAATACCCCCCCAAAGCAACAATTTCGCCTCAAAATGGCAAAAAATTGCAATACCCCCCCAAAGGAACAATTTCGCCTCAAAATGCCGAAAAGTTGCAATACCCCCCCAAAGGAACAATTTCGCTTCAAAATGGCCAAAAGTTGCAATACCCCCCCAAAGGCACAATTTCGCCTCAAAATGGAAAAAAAATTGCAATACCCCCCCAAAGGAACAATTTCGCCTCAAAATGCCGAAAAGTTGCAATACCCCCGAAAGGAACAATTTCGCTTCAAAATGGCCAAAAGTTGCAATACCCCCCCAAAGGAACAATTTCGCTTCAAAATGACCAAAAGTTGCAATACCCCCCCAAAGACACAATTTCGCCTCAAAATGGAAAAAAAATTGCAATACCCCCCCAAAGGAACAATTTCGCCTCAAAATGCCGAAAAGTTGCAATACCCCCCCAAAGGAACAATTTCGCTTCAATATGGCCAAAAGTTGCAATACCCCCCCAAAGGAACAATTTCGCCTCAAAATGGAAAAAAAATTGCAATACCCCCCCAAAGGAACAATTTCGCCTCAAAATACCGATAAGTTGCAATACCCCCCGAAAGGAACTATTTCGCTTCAAAATGGCCAAAAGTTGCAATACCCCCCCAAAGGATCAATTTCGCCTCAAAATGGCAAAAAATTTAAAATACCCCCCCAAAGGAACAATTTCGCTTCAAAATGGCCAAAAGTTGCAATACCCCCCCAAAGGAACAATTTCGCCTCAAAATACCGAAAAGTTGCAATACCCCCCGAAAGGAACAATTACGCTTCAAAATGGCCAAAAGCTGCAATACCCCCCCAAAGGAACAATTTCGCCTCAAAATGGCAAAAAATTGCAATACCCCCCCAAAGGAACAATTTCGCTTCAAAATGGCCAAAAGTTGCAATACCCCCCAAAGGAACAATTTCGCCTCAAAATGAAAAAAAATTGCAATACTCCCCCAAAAGGAACAATTTCGCCGCAAAATGCCGAAAAGTTGCAATACCCCCCAAAGGAACAATTTCGCTTCAAAATGGCCAAAAGTTGCAATACCCCCCAAAGGAACAATTTCGCCTCAAAATGAAAAAAAAATTGCAATACTCCCCCAAAGGAACAATTTCGCCTCAAAATGCCGAAAAGTTGCAATACCCCCCGAAAGGAACAATTTCGCTTCAAAATGGCCAAAAGTTGCAATACCCCCAAAGGAACAATTTCGCCTCAAAATGAAAAAAAAATTGCAATACTCCCCCAAAGGAACAATTTCGACTCAAAATGCCGAAAAGTTGCAATACCCCCGAAAGGAACAATTTCGCTTCAAAATGACCAAAAGTTGCAATGCCCCCCCAAAGGCACAATTTTGCCTCAAAATGGAAAAAAAATTGCAATACCCCCCCAAAGGAACAATTTCGCCTCAAAATGCCGAAAAGTTGCAATACCCCCGAAAGGAACAATTTCGCTTCAAAATGGCCAAAAGTTGCAATACCCCCGAAAGGAACAATTTCGCTTCAAAATGGCCAAAAGTTGCAATACCCCCCCAAAGGAACAATTTCGCCTTAAAATGGCAAAAAATTGCAATACCCTCCCAAAGGAACAATTTCGCCTCAAAATGGCAAAAAATTGCAATACCCCCCAAAGGAACAATTTCGCCTCAAAATGCCGAAAAGTTGCAATACCCCCCCAAAGGAACAATTTCGCTTCAAAATGGCCAAAAGTTGCAATACCCCCCCAAAGGCACAATTTCCCCCCAAAATGGAAAAAAAATTGCAATACCCTCCCAAAGGAACAATTTCGCCTCAAAATGCCGAAAAGTTGCAATACCCCCCCAAAGGAACAATTTCGCTTCAATATGGCCAAAAGTTGCAATACCCCCCCAAAGGAACAATTTCGCCTCAAAATGGAAAAAAAATTGCAATACCCCCCCAAAGGAACAATTTCGCCTCAAAATGCCGATAAGTTGCAATACCCCCCGAAAGGAACAATTTTGCTTCAAAATGGCCAAAAATTGCAATACCCCCCCAACGGAACAATTTCGCCTCAAAATGGCAAAAAATCGCAATACCCCCCAAGGAACAATTTCACCTAAAAATGCCGAAAAGTTGCAATACCCCCCGAAAGGAACAATTTCGCTTCAAAAAGTCCAAAAGATGCAATACCCCCCAAAGCAACAATTTCGCCTCAAAATGGCCAAAAATTGTAATACCCCCCCAAAGGAACAATTTCGCTTCAAAATGGCCAAAAGTTGCAATACCCCCCCAAAGGAACAATTTCGCTTCAAAATGGCCAAAAGTTGCAATACCCCCCAAAGGAACAATTTCACTTTAAAATGGCCAAAAGATGCAATACCCCCCCAAAGCAACAATTTTGCCTCAAAATGGAAAAAAATTGCAATACCCCCCCAAAGGAACAATTTCGCCTCAAAATGCCGAAAAGTTGCAATACCCCCCGAAAGGAACAATTTCGCTTCAAAATGGCCAAAAGTTGCAATACCCCCCCGAAGGAACAATTTCGCCTCAAAATGGCAAAAAATTGCAATACCACCCCAAAGGAACAATTTCACTTTAAAATGGCCAAAAGTTGCAATACCCCCCCAAAGGAACAATTTCGCCTCAAAATGGCAAAAAATTGCAATACCCCCCTCAAAGGAACAATTTCACTTTAAAATGGCCAAAAGTTGCAATACCCCCCCAAAGGAACAATTTCGCCTCAAAATGGCAAAAAATTGCAATACCCCCATCAAAGGAACAATTTCGCCTCAAAATGCCGAAAAGTTGCAATACCCCCCCAAAGGAACAATTTCGCCTCAAAATGCTGAAAAGTGTCAATACCCCCCCAAAAGAACAATTTCGCTTCAAAATGGCCAAAAGTTGCAATACCCCCCCAAAGGAACAATTTCGCTTCAAAATGGCCAAAAGTTGCAATACCCCCCCAAAGGAACAATTTCGCCTCAAAATGGCAAAAAATTGCAATACCCCCCAAAGGAACAATTTCACTTCAAAATGGCCAAAAGATGCAATACCCCCCCAAAGCAACAATTTCGCCTCAAAATGGAAAAAAATTGCAATACCCCCCCAAAGGAACAATTTCGCCTCAAAATGCCGAAAAGTTGCAATACCCCCCGAAAGGAACAATTTCGCTTCAAAATGCCGAAAAGTTGCAATACCCCCACAAAGGTACAATTTCGCTTCAAAATGGCCAAAAGTTGCAATACTCCCCCAAAGGAAAAATTTCGCCTCAAAATAAAAAAAAATTGCAATACCCCCCCAAAGGAACAATTTGGCCTCAAAATGGCAAAAAATTGCAATACCCCCCAAACGAACAATTTCGCTTCAAAATGGCCAAAAGTTGCAATACCCCCCCAAAGGAACAATTTCGCCTCAAAATGCCGAAAAGTTGCAAGACCCCCCGAAAGGAACAATTTCGCTTCAAAATGGCCAAAAGTTGCAATACCCCCCCAGGAACAATTTCGCCTTAAAATGGCAAAAAATTGCAATACCCCCCGAAAGGAACAATTTCGCTTCAAAATGGCCAAAAGTTGCAATACCCCCCAAAGGAACAATTTCACCTCAAAATGGCAAAAAATTGCAATACCCCCCCAAAGGAACAATTGCGCCTCAAAATGCTGAAAAGTTGCAATACCCTTCCAAAGGATCAATTTCGCTTCAAAATCCCGAAAAGTTGCAATACCCCCCCAAGGAACAATTTCGCCTCAAAATGACGAAAAGTTGCAATACCCCCCCAAAGGAACAATTTCGCTTCAAAATGGCCAAAAGTTGCAATACCCCCCTGTCACAAACCACCGGGGGGTCACTCAGAAATCCCCCGCGCTGGCTACCAGTACGTCACAATCGGGGGGTAACAAGTGGGGGTCACCCCTCCTTTATACCTCCCGACCGACAGACAGAGCACGTGACGCGCTCTCTAGCGCCCCTCTTATAGTCAGGCCAATTATGGAATTGCCCGACAATAAGCAAGGAGGCCGCTATACTACTTATGCCGATTATTGAAGGGTCCCCGGTGAGAGTAGGGTATATATTCCCCCGACCTCCGCGGGCGGAATATATAATATCTTCCCGAATCTCACTGGCCTCCCCACAATAATCCTTGGCACAAACTCGCTGCCACCAACCGCTTCACGGTAACTATTAGCCGAACACACAGACGTGGGATTCAAGATCGAGATAACAGAACAGCCCAGGATTAATTATATAATTTAATCGCCTAAAGCACACTAGAAACTACAATATATACAATAGGGAATCTACAGAATATACAGTTATGTCAGAGTACAGCTACAGATAAAGCATGGGTTACAAACAGGCATACACAGTTCAATCAGTTACCTTGTTGCGTCTGGCCACAGGGGGGCGCTGTAGACCAGGTTTCCAGGAACTCCCACAGATGTTTCCTACACGTGCCCCCAGCGAGAAGAACCCTGGAAAATGGCCGAAGTAGGGTTATCAACCTGGGCAGATCCAGGTCCCCTCCTACCTTAGTGACCTCACAGGGAAGCACTGCCACTCCCCCTTCATGGATCAGAATTATCCAGCAAAGGGGATTTTGGCTATAACTTTGCCTGGGAGCGTCGTAGGCGGACGCCAATGCTCTCATTGTGACAGTTATGAATTTAGCTACAGAACGAGGGGACTCATGACCTGTCTACGAGTTCCCATATGGCTGATATCACGCCTGGGGCATTTCCCAATGTCCTGCTCCCATAAAAAGGGGGTGCCGGCATCGTCCACATGCGGAGACACCATTTTTATGGTTGCCATATTTATCGGAAATATGGCTTGCGAGATATGAACCATTTTTTACTGGAGTCGTTCTGTCTGGCTATTTCCATAGCCTTGCTAACTAGCTAGCAGCCCCCACTACAGAGTCACGGCAGGGAGTCATCCTGTGTCCATTGTCCTAAAGCCACCTAATTTCCATATCACAGGACATGGCCATGGAGCCTTCACAGATGCTAAACCAGTTGTGTGAAGGAAAGGGGGGGTGATACCAGGAGAGGGCTTCCTGACATGACTTGAATGTCATGATTTATCGTCATATCTCCGGATTTACCTCACACCTCCCCCCTTTTGAGGGCGCTAGGGGGCAGCACACTCCGGTGTTCCCCCGTGCGCCCGTCCGCGACCTCTCCTTGTCGGGACAGCCCGTCTGCGTTACCGTGGTCACGGCCCCTTTTGTGGCGAATGGTGAAGTTGTATTGCTGGAGCGCAAGGCTCCATCGCAACAATCGCCCATTCGTCCCAGAGACGGTGTGCAACCAGCTGAGGGGATTGTGGTCCGTCTCCACGATGAAGTGGCGCCCGTATAGATAGGGTTGCAGACGCTGCAGGGCCCACACTATGGCCAGGCACTCCTTCTCCATCGTGGAATAGGCAACTTCCCTTGGTAACAGCTTCCTGCTCAGGTACAAGACTGGGTGCTCTTGGCTCGCAGAGTCCACCTGGCTGAGCACCGCACCGAGGCCGAAGTCACTGGCGTCGGTCTGTACTACAAACGGCCGCGTGAAGTCGGCTGCCTGTAGCACGGGCGGGCTGGACAGGGCGTCCTTTAGGGCCCGGAAGGCTGTCTCGCAGTCCACTGTCCAATCGACTGCAGAGGGCAGCTTCTTCTTGGTGAGGTCCGTCAAGGGCTTTGCCAGGCTACTATAGCGTGGAACAAACCTCCTATAGTACCCAGCGGTCCCCAAGAAGGACATCACCTGCTTCTTGGTCCTGGGGGTGGGCCAGGATGCGATGGCCCCCACTTCCTCAGGCTCGGGCTTCAGCGTTCCCCCACCTACCCGGTGACCGAGGTACTGGACCTCGCTCATGGCCAGCTGACACTTTCCCGGCTTGATGGTCAAACCTGCCCGGTGGATCCGCCTGAGCACCTGTGCTAGATGCTCTAGGTGGTCCTCCCAGGTGGGACTGAAGACGGCAATGTCATCCAGGTACGCGGCCGCGTACCCTTCAAGTCCCTTGAGCAGGGTGTTGACCATCCGCTGGAAAGTGGCAGGGGCATTCCTCATCCCGAATGGCATCACCGTGGACTCGTACAGTCCAAATGGGGTAATAAAGGCAGAGCGTTCCCTGGCCTTGCGAGTCAGGGGGATCTGCCAATATCCCCGGCTCAGGTCCATGATGGTCAGGTACTGAGCCCCGGCCAACTGATCGAGCAGGTCATCGATGCGTGGCATTGGGTACGCATCGGCGACCGTGACAGCATTGAGCCCCCTGCAGTCCACGCAGAACCGAGTGGTTCGGTCCTTCTTAGGGACGAGGACTACAGGCGAGGCCCAAGCGCTGTTGGATGCCTGGATCACCCCCAGCTCCAGCATCTCGTCAATCTCCTGGCGCATGTGTTGCTGCACCTCCAGGGAGACCCGATATGCTGAACGCCGGATCGGGGGATGATCCCCAGTGTCCACGTGATGGACAGCCAAGTCAGTCCTTCCGGGCTGGTTGGTAAACAACCCCCGGAAGGGGTGTAGGGTGGCCCACAGCTGGGACCGTTGGTCCTCCAAGAGCTGGTGGCCAACCTCCACATCCTCAATGGATCCGCCTGCCCTAACCTGGGCTAGCATATCCAAGAGGGTTTCCGCTTCTCCCTCCTCGGGCAGGTTGCACACGGGGAGCGCACATGCCTCCCGCTCATGATGTGCCTTCATCATGTTCACATGGAAGGGCTTCCGCCTTCCACGGGCAGGGTCCAGGGTGACCAGGTACGTTACAGGGTTGAGCTGCTGGTACACGAGGTATGGGCCTTCCCAGGCTGCCTGAAGCTTGTCCTGTGGTACGGGGACCAGTACCCACACCTTTTGACCCACTTGGTAGGTCCTCTCACAAGCGTTCTGGTCGTACCAACGCTTCTGATCGGCCTGGGCTTGAGCCATATTGTCGTGTACCAGTTGCGTCAAGGCCTGCATTTTGTCCCGGAAGCGCATGACATACTCGATAACCGACACTCCAGGGGTGGCCAAATCCCCTTCCCAAGCCTCTTTCACCAGAGCCAGGGGGCCCCGCACACGTCGCCCGTACAGGAGCTCAAACGGTGAGAATCCTGTTGAGGCCTGTGGAACCTCCCGGTAAGCAAATAACAGGTGTGGGAGATACCGCTCCCAGTCACGCCCATGGGAGTCGACCAACATCTTAAGCATCTGCTTTAAGGTGCCATTGAACCGCTCGCACAGGCCATTAGTCTGTGGATGGTACGGGCTGGCCACCAGATGTCGCACCTGGACTTGCTTACAGAGGGCCTCCATCAGCTGGGACATGAATTGGGTCCCCCGGTCAGTGAGCATTTCCTGGGGAAAACCCACTCGGGAGAAAATCTCCAGCAATGCGGTGGCCACCTTGTCAGCCCGAATGGACGACAAGGCCACTGCTTCTGGGTACCGGGTGGCATAGTCCACTACCGTCAGTATGAAGCGTTTCCCGGAGCTGCTGGGGATGGCCAGCGGGCCGACCAGATCCACAGCCACCCTCCTGAAAGGCTCATCGATGATGGGCAGAGATACCAGTGGGGCTTTGGGGCGTGGCCCCGCCTTCCCCACTCTCTGACAGGTTTCACACGAACGGCAGTAGGCAGCCACATCGGCCCCCATCTTTGGCCAGTAGAAATGCTGGTTTAACCTGGCCTTGGTCTTAGCGATCCCTAGGTGTCCGGCCATCGGAATCTCATGTGCGATCCGCAACAACTCCGTCCGGAACGGATAGGGTACCACCAACTGTCGGTCCCTGGGCCACGCCTCCGGTGAACCCTGCTGGACCGTGGCCCGGTACAGCCGTCCTTGGTCCCAGACCACTCGCTCCGGGTCCGAGTCCGAGGGAGGCTGTGCCGCCTGCTCCTTAAGAGCTTTCAGGCTGTCGTCAGCTTCTAACGCTGCCTGAAACCCCTGACTAGATGTGGCCAGAATCGACGAGACTGTCACATCTTCAGTCAGTACCCCGGGACCTGTGTCCTGGCCTCCACCTGACTCGGCTGCCACTTGGTCAGAAGGGGAAGAGCTATCGGACCTCCGGGAGCCCCCTTGGCTTCCAGCACTCCCACTGCGGGTGACAGCGGCCACAGCCGCTGCGACCGTGGGTCGTGCCTGCTCCTCCTCCGTTCCTGACCAAGTCGCCGGTTCAGGCAGACCTACCTGGCTTCCTGACACCCCGGTTGTGGGGGAACCATGCACCGAGATCTTACCTGGGAGCACTTCCGCTCCTGGACCGGCCCCAATCTCACCTGCCTGTTCCCCTCCTGCAGCAACAGAACCCCGCTGTGAAATCTCTGGGGACCCCACATTTGCTGTGGTAGCCCCCACCCCACACACTGGTCCTCCCCCTGCAGCACCCTGCTCTCTGCTTATCCCTGCAGAGGGCAACAGATCCCAGCTCACAGGCTGGTTACTTGTAGAGGCATTGTCACACCTTTCTCTGACCCCCTCCCCTGTCACAGCTGCAGCTGTGTGTGTGTCTATGGTGTCTGTGCAAGCAGAAATATCAGAGTTCACTCCCTCCTCCCTTACATCATTCATAGATAACACATTAACATTGTTAGGAGTCATGTCAGTACGGGCTGAAGGTTCAGCCCTTGGTTGGGGCCCAAACTGGGAGGTTATCTGCCCCAAATCTGTCCCAAGTAGCCCGTTTGCAGGGATCCGATCAGTTACCCCCACCTCCCTCACCCCCCGCCCTGCGCCCCAGTCCACATAAATGTCAGCAACAGGCAGCGCCGGGTCAGTGCCTCCAATCCCGGAGACAGCGAGGGTTTTTCCAGGGATCAAGTCTTGGGGGGACACCATCTCAGGCCGCACCAGAGTCACCTCCGAGGCGCTGTCTCGCAGTCCTATGGTCACAGACTGGCCGACGGTGACAGGTTGGAAGCTGTCCAGGGACCTACCACCACCCCCACCCACACAATACACCTTGGGCGGCCCTTGGGACGGGGACGGAGCCGGGGCCTTGGGACGCTGAGGGCACATGGCCTTGAAGTGTCCAGGTAGGTTGCACTGGTGGCACCGTCTTGGTTCCGCCACGGGCCTGGAGAGGGGAGTTGAGGGGGACACCCCCTGCAGTCTAGGGGCAGGTGGGGCAGTCGCAGAATTCATCTTACCCCCTCTCCAGGTGCTGCTGGTGGCCGCTCTCCTGGCCTCAGGGGCCCGGTTGTTGGTGTAGTCATCGGCAAGGGCAGCTGTAGCCGTGGACCCCTTTGGCTTCTGGTCTCGGATGAACTGGCGGAGATCCTCAGGGCAGTTCCACAAGAGTTGCTCCGTGATGAACAAGTCCAGGATCTCCGGTCCGGTGGAAAGCTGCAGGCCTTGGGTCCAGTGGTCGGCAGCTCGGGCAAGTGCCCGCCTGTGGTCAGCCCAGGAGTCCTTTGGTCCCTTCTGTAGGCTCCGGAACTTCTTGCGGTAGGACTCCGGGGTGAGGTTGTACTGTTGGATCAGGGCCCGCTTGATGGTGTCGTAGCCCTGATCTGCCTCAGCAGGCAAGTCCCCAAGGATATCCAGGGCCTTACCCCTTAAACGGGGGGTCAGGTATTTGGCCCACTGGTCCTTGTTCAGATGGTGCTGCAAGCAAGTCCGCTCAAAAGCAGTCAAGAAAGAGTCCAAGTCTCCATCCTTCTCCAGCACTGGGAAGTCCTCAACACGGACCTTTGGAAGTTTGGTGTCTTGAAGGTCACGTGTGGCTGATGAGGGCCGGAGCTGAGCTAGCTGCAGCTGGTAGTCACGCTCTGCCTGGCGCTCTTCACGCGCTGCCTGCCGCTCTGCCCTGCGCTCTGCCATGAGTATCTCGTAGGTATCCCGGTCTCCAGCCTGGAGAAGGGCCATAGCCATTTGAAGAAGGCTATCCGAGCCTCCCAGGCTCGGTGGAATGGCACGTGGTGATCTGCGGCCCGCTGCGGAGCCTGGTGCTTCACTGTCCATTGCAGAGCGGAGGGCTGGCATCTGGCTCGTTGAGGAACCTTGGGCGAGCTCCTCCTCATCTTGTCCAGCAGTCCCAGGTTGTGCGATGTCCTCTGCAGAGCTGTTCTCTGGCGTCGGGCTCCTGGAGGGCTCGTGGACAACCTCCTCATCGTCTCTGGCCTGAGCATCGGCCATTCCTTTGGCTTTGCTCCTGGTGCTATCAGCCATTGTTGCAGACTTTGGTCACTGACACAGAACTGACACCTGATGCCTCCACACACCTTACAGTATCTGCACTCTGACACTCTAGTGTTGAGCTAGTCTGAAGACCCCAGCAGCCACAGCTGCTGCAGGCAGTCTTTAGTGTCTGGGAGTATGGGTCTCACACTCACACACACTATTATCTCGATCCCACCGCTTGCCACCAATATGTCACAAACCACCGGGGGGTCACTCAGAAATCCCCCGCGCTGGCTACCAGTACGTCACAATCGGGGGGTAACAAGTGGGGGTCACCCCTCCTTTATACCTCCCGACCGACAGACAGAGCACGTGACGCGCTCTCTAGCGCCCCTCTTATAGTCAGGCCAATTATGGAATTGCCCGACAATAAGCAAGGAGGCCGCTATACTACTTATGCCGATTATTGAAGGGTCCCCGGTGAGAGTAGGGTATATATTCCCCCGACCTCCGCGGGCGGAATATATAATATCTTCCCGAATCTCACTGGCCTCCCCACAATAATCCTTGGCACAAACTCGCTGCCACCAACCGCTTCACGGTAACTATTAGCCGAACACACAGACGTGGGATTCAAGATCGAGATAACAGAACAGCCCAGGATTAATTATATAATTTAATCGCCTAAAGCACACTAGAAACTACAATATATACAATAGGGAATCTACAGAATATACAGTTATGTCAGAGTACAGCTACAGATAAAGCATGGGTTACAAACAGGCATACACAGTTCAATCAGTTACCTTGTTGCGTCTGGCCACAGGGGGGCGCTGTAGACCAGGTTTCCAGGAACTCCCACAGATGTTTCCTACACGTGCCCCCAGCGAGAAGAACCCTGGAAAATGGCCGAAGTAGGGTTATCAACCTGGGCAGATCCAGGTCCCCTCCTACCTTAGTGACCTCACAGGGAAGCACTGCCACTCCCCCTTCATGGATCAGAATTATCCAGCAAAGGGGATTTTGGCTATAACTTTGCCTGGGAGCGTCGTAGGCGGACGCCAATGCTCTCATTGTGACAGTTATGAATTTAGCTACAGAACGAGGGGACTCATGACCTGTCTACGAGTTCCCATATGGCTGATATCACGCCTGGGGCATTTCCCAATGTCCTGCTCCCATAAAAAGGGGGTGCCGGCATCGTCCACATGCGGAGACACCATTTTTATGGTTGCCATATTTATCGGAAATATGGCTTGCGAGATATGAACCATTTTTTACTGGAGTCGTTCTGTCTGGCTATTTCCATAGCCTTGCTAACTAGCTAGCAGCCCCCACTACAGAGTCACGGCAGGGAGTCATCCTGTGTCCATTGTCCTAAAGCCACCTAATTTCCATATCACAGGACATGGCCATGGAGCCTTCACAGATGCTAAACCAGTTGTGTGAAGGAAAGGGGGGGTGATACCAGGAGAGGGCTTCCTGACATGACTTGAATGTCATGATTTATCGTCATATCTCCGGATTTACCTCACACCCCCCAAAGGAATAATTTCGCTTCAAAATGGCCAAAAATTGCAATACCCCCCCAAAGAAACAATTTCGCCTCAAAATGCCGAAAAGTTGCAATACCCCCCGAAAGGAACAATTTCGCCTCAAAATGGCAAAAAATTGCAATACCACCCCAAAGGAACAATTTCACTTTAAAATGGCCAAAAGTTGCAATTCCCCACCAAAGGAAGAATTTCGCCTCAAAATGGCAAAAAATTGCAATACCCCCTCAAAGGAACAATTTCACTTTAAAATGGCCAAAAGTTGCAATACCCCCCCAAAGGAAAAATTTCGCCTCAAAATGAAAAAAAAATTGCAATACCCCCAAAGGAACAATTTCGCCTCAAAATGCCGAAAAGTTGCAATACCCCCCGAAAGGAACAATTTCGCTTCAAAATGGCCAAAAGTTGCAATACCCCCCCAAAGGAACAATTTCACCTCAAAATGGCAAAAAATTGCAATACCCCCCCAAAGGAACAATTTCGCCTCAAAATGCTGAAAAGTTGCAATACCCCCCCAAATGAACAATTTCGCTTCAAAATGGCCAAAAGTTGCAATACCCCCCCAAAGGAACAATTTCGCCTCAAAATGGCAAAAAATTGCAATACCCTCCAAAGGAACAATTTCGCCTCAAAATGCCGAAAAGTTGCAATACCCCCCGAAAGGAACAATTTTGCTTCAAAATGGCCAAAAGTTGCAATACCCCCCCAAAGGAACAATTTTGCTTTAAAATGGCAAAAAATTGCAATACCCCCCCAAAGGAACAATTTCGCCTCAAAATGCCGAAAAGTTGCAATACCCCCCGAAAGGAACAATTTCGCTTCAAAATGGCCAAAAGTTGCAATACCCCCCAAAAGGAACAATTTCGCCTCAAAATGCCGAAAAGTTGCAATACCCCCCGAAAGGAACAATTTCGCTTCAAAATGGCCAAAAGATGCAATACCCCCCAAAGCAACAATTTCGCCTCAAAATGGCAAAAAATTGCAATACCCCCCGAAAGGAACAATTTCGCTTCAAAATGGCAAAAAATTGCAATACCCCCCAAAGGAACAATTTCGCTTCAAAATGGCCAAAAGTTGCAATACCCCCCCAAAGGAACAATTTCGCCTCAAAATGCCGAAAAGTTGCAATACCCGCCCAAAGGAACAATTTCGCTTCAAAATGGCCAAAAGTTGCAATACCCCCCAAGGAACAATTTCACCTAAAAATGCCGAAAAGTTGCAATACCCCCCGAAAGGAACAATTTCGCTTCAAAAAGTCCAAAAGATGCAATACCCCCCCAAAGCAACAATTTCGCCTCAAAATGGCCAAAAATTGTAATACCCCCCCAAAGGAACAATTTCGCTTCAAAATGGCCAAAAGTTGCAATACCCCCCCAAAGGAACAATTTCGCTTCAAAATGGCCAAAAGTTGCAATACCCCCCAAAGGAACAATTTCACTTTAAAATGGCCAAAAGATGCAATACCCCCCCAAAGCAACAATTTTGCCTCAAAATGGAAAAAAAATTGCAATACCCCCCCAAAGGAACAATTTCGCCTCAAAATGCCGAAAAGTTGCAATACCCCCGAAAGGAACAATTTCGCTTCAAAATGGCCAAAAGTTGCAATACCCCCGAAAGGAACAATTTCGCTTCAAAATGGCCAAAAGTTGCAATACCCCCCCAAAGGAACAATTTCGCCTTAAAATGGCAAAAAATTGCAATACCCTCCCAAAGGAACAATTTCGCCTCAAAATGGCAAAAAATTGCAATACCCCCCAAAGGAACAATTTCGCCTCAAAATGCCGAAAAGTTGCAATACCCCCCCAAAGGAACAATTTCGCTTCAAAATGGCCAAAAGTTGCAATACCCCCCCAAAGGCACAATTTCCCCCCAAAATGGAAAAAAAATTGCAATACCCTCCCAAAGGAACAATTTCGCCTCAAAATGCCGAAAAGTTGCAATACCCCCCCAAAGGAACAATTTCGCTTCAATATGGCCAAAAGTTGCAATACCCCCCCAAAGGAACAATTTCGCCTCAAAATGGAAAAAAAATTGCAATACCCCCCCAAAGGAACAATTTCGCCTCAAAATGCCGATAAGTTGCAATACCCCCCGAAAGGAACAATTTTGCTTCAAAATGGCCAAAAATTGCAATACCCCCCCAACGGAACAATTTCGCCTCAAAATGGCAAAAAATCGCAATACCCCCCAAGGAACAATTTCACCTAAAAATGCCGAAAAGTTGCAATACCCCCCGAAAGGAACAATTTCGCTTCAAAAAGTCCAAAAGATGCAATACCCCCCAAAGCAACAATTTCGCCTCAAAATGGCCAAAAATTGTAATACCCCCCCAAAGGAACAATTTCGCTTCAAAATGGCCAAAAGTTGCAATACCCCCCCAAAGGAACAATTTCGCTTCAAAATGGCCAAAAGTTGCAATACCCCCCAAAGGAACAATTTCACTTTAAAATGGCCAAAAGATGCAATACCCCCCCAAAGCAACAATTTTGCCTCAAAATGGAAAAAAATTGCAATACCCCCCCAAAGGAACAATTTTGCCTCAAAATGCCGAAAAGTTGCAATACCCCCCGAAAGGAACAATTTCGCTTCAAAATGGCCAAAAGTTGCAATACCCCCCCGAAGAAACAATTTCGCCTCAAAATGGCAAAAAATTGCAATACCACCCCAAAGGAACAATTTCACTTTAAAATGGCCAAAAGTTGCAATACCCCCCCAAAGGAACAATTTCGCCTCAAAATGGCAAAAAATTGCAATACCCCCCTCAAAGGAACAATTTCACTTTAAAATGGCCAAAAGTTGCAATACCCCCCCAAAGGAACAATTTCGCCTCAAAATGGCAAAAAATTGCAATACCCCCATCAAAGGAACAATTTCGCCTCAAAATGCTGAAAAGTGTCAATACCCCCCCAAAAGAACAATTTCGCTTCAAAATGGCCAAAAGTTGCAATACCCCCCCAAAGGAACAATTTCGCTTCAAAATGGCCAAAAGTTGCAATACCCCCCCAAAGGAACAATTTCGCCTCAAAATGGCAAAAAATTGCAATACCCCCCAAAGGAACAATTTCACTTCAAAATGGCCAAAAGATGCAATACCCCCCCAAAGCAACAATTTCGCCTCAAAATGGAAAAAAATTGCAATACCCCCCCAAAGGAACAATTTCGCCTCAAAATGCCGAAAAGTTGCAATACCCCCCGAAAGGAACAATTTCGCTTCAAAATGCCGAAAAGTTGCAATACCCCCACAAAGGTACAATTTCGCTTCAAAATGGCCAAAAGTTGCAATACTCCCCCAAAGGAAAAATTTCGCCTCAAAATAAAAAAAAATTGCAATACCCCCCCAAAGGAACAATTTGGCCTCAAAATGGCAAAAAATTGCAATACCCCCCAAACGAACAATTTCGCTTCAAAATGGCCAAAAGTTGCAATACCCCCCCAAAGGAACAATTTCGCCTCAAAATGCCGAAAAGTTGAAATACCCCCCGAAAGGAACAATTTCGCTTCAAAATGGCCAAAAGTTGCAATACCCCCCCAGGAACAATTTCGCCTTAAAATGGCAAAAAATTGCAATACCCCCCGAAAGGAACAATTTCGCTTCAAAATGGCCAAAAGTTGCAATACCCCCCAAAGGAACAATTTCACCTCAAAATGGCAAAAAATTGCAATACCCCCCCAAAGGAACAATTGCGCCTCAAAATGCTGAAAAGTTGCAATACCCTTCCAAAGGAACAATTTCGCTTCAAAATCCCGAAAAGTTGCAATACCCCCCCAAAGGAATAATTTCGCTTCAAAATGGCCAAAAATTGCAATACCCCCCCAAAGAAACAATTTCGCCTCAAAATGCCGAAAAGTTGCAATACCCCCCGAAAGGAACAATTTCGCCTCAAAATGGCAAAAAATTGCAATACCACCCCAAAGGAACAATTTCACTTTAAAATGGCCAAAAGTTGCAATTCCCCACCAAAGGAAGAATTTCGCCTCAAAATGGCAAAAAATTGCAATACCCCCTCAAAGGAACAATTTCACTTTAAAATGGCCAAAAGTTGCAATACCCCCCCAAAGGAAAAATTTCGCCTCAAAATGAAAAAAAAATTGCAATACCCCCAAAGGAACAATTTCGCCTCAAAATGCCGAAAAGTTGCAATACCCCCCGAAAGGAACAATTTCGCTTCAAAATGGCCAAAAGTTGCAATACCCCCCCAAAGGAACAATTTCACCTCAAAATGGCAAAAAATTGCAATACCCCCCCAAAGGAACAATTTCGCCTCAAAATGCTGAAAAGTTGCAATACCCCCCCAAATGAACAATTTCGCTTCAAAATGGCCAAAAGTTGCAATACCCCCCCAAAGGAACAATTTCGCCTCAAAATGGCAAAAAATTGCAATACCCTCCAAAGGAACAATTTCGCCTCAAAATGCCGAAAAGTTGCAATACCCCCCGAAAGGAACAATTTTGCTTCAAAATGGCCAAAAGTTGCAATACCCCCCCAAAGGAACAATTTTGCTTTAAAATGGCAAAAAATTGCAATACCCCCCCAAAGGAACAATTTCGCCTCAAAATGCCGAAAAGTTGCAATACCCCCCGAAAGGAACAATTTCGCTTCAAAATGGCCAAAAGTTGCAATACCCCCCAAAAGGAACAATTTCGCCTCAAAATGCCGAAAAGTTGCAATACCCCCCGAAAGGAACAATTTCGCTTCAAAATGGCCAAAAGATGCAATACCCCCCAAAGCAACAATTTCGCCTCAAAATGGCAAAAAATTGCAATACCCCCCGAAAGGAACAATTTCGCTTCAAAATGGCAAAAAATTGCAATACCCCCCAAAGGAACAATTTCGCTTCAAAATGGCCAAAAGTTGCAATACCCCCCCAAAGGAACAATTTTGCCTCAAAATGGAAAAAAATTGCAATACCCCCCCAAAGGAACAATTTCGCCTCAAAATGCCGAAAAGTTGCAATACCCCCCGAAAGGAACAATTTCGCTTCAAAATGGCCAAAAGTTGCAATACCCCCCGAAGGAACAATTTCGCCTCAAAATGGCAAAAAATTGCAATACCACCCCAAAGGAACAATTTCACTTTAAAATGGCCAAAAGTTGCAATACCCCCCCAAAGGAACAATTTCGCCTCAAAATGGCAAAAAATTGCAATACCCCCCTCAAAGGAACAATTTCACTTTAAAATGGCCAAAAGTTGCAATACCCCCCCAAAGGAACAATTTCGCCTCAAAATGGCAAAAAATTGCAATACCCCCATCAAAGGAACAATTTCGCCTCAAAATGCCGAAAAGTTGCAATACCCCCCCAAAGGAACAATTTCGCCTCAAAATGCTGAAAAGTGTCAATACCCCCCCAAAAGAACAATTTCGCTTCAAAATGGCCAAAAGTTGCAATACCCCCCCAAAGGAACCATTTCGCTTTAAAATGGCCAAAAGTTGCAATACCCCCCCAAAGGAACAATTTCGCCTCAAAATGGCAAAAAATTGCAATACCCCCCAAAGGAACAATTTCACTTCAAAATGGCCAAAAGATGCAATACCCCCCCAAAGCAACAATTTCGCCTCAAAATGGAAAAAAATTGCAATACCCCCCCAAAGGAACAATTTCGCCTCAAAATGCCGAAAAGTTGCAATACCCCCCGAAAGGAACAATTTCGCTTCAAAATGCCGAAAAGTTGCAATACCCCCCCAAAGGTACAATTTCGCTTCAAAATGGCCAAAAGTTGCAATACTCCCCCAAAGGAAAAATTTCGCCTCAAAATAAAAAAAAATTGCAATACCCCCCCAAAGGAACAATTTGGCCTCAAAATGGCAAAAAATTGCAATACCCCCCAAACGAACAATTTCGCTTCAAAATGGCCAAAAGTTGCAATACCCCCCCAAAGGAACAATTTCGCCTCAAAATGCCGAAAAGTTGCAATACCCCCCGAAAGGAACAATTTCGCTTCAAAATGGCCAAAAGTTGCAATACCCCCCCAGGAACAATTTCGCCTTAAAATGGCAAAAAATTGCAATACCCCCCGAAAGGAACAATTTCGCTTCAAAATGGCCAAAAGTTGCAATACCCCCCAAAGGAACAATTTCACCTCAAAATGGCAAAAAATTGCAATACCCCCCCAAAGGAACAATTGCGCCTCAAAATGCTGAAAAGTTGCAATACCCTTCCAAAGGAACAATTTCGCTTCAAAATCCCGAAAAGTTGCAATACCCCCCCCAAGGAACAATTTCGCCTCAAAATGCCGAAAAGTTGCAATACCCCCCCAAAGGAACAATTTCGCTTCAAAATGGCCAAAAGTTGCAATACCCCCCCAAAGGAACAATTTCGCTTCAAAATGGCCAAAAATTGCAATACCCCCCCAAAGAAACAATTTCGCCTCAAAATGCCAAAAAGTTGCAATACCCCCCGAAAGGAACAATTTCGCCTCAAAATGGCAAAAAATTGCAATACCACCCCAAAGGAACAATTTCACTTTAAAATGGCCAAAAGTTGCAATTCCCCACCAAAGGAAGAATTTCGCCTCAAAATGGCAAAAAATTGCAATACCCCCTCAAAGGAACAATTTCACTTTAAAATGGCCAAAAGTTGCAATACCCCCCCAAAGGAAAAATTTCGCCTCAAAATGAAAAAAAAATTGCAATACCCCCAAAGGAACAATTTCGCCTCAAAATGCCGAAAAGTTGCAATACCCCCCGAAAGGAACAATTTCGCTTCAAAATGGCCAAAAGTTGCAATACCCCCCCAAAGGAACAATTTCACCTCAAAATGGCAAAAAATTGCAATACCCCCCCAAAGGAACAATTTCGCCTCAAAATGCTGAAAAGTTGCAATACCCCCCCAAAGGAACAATTTCGCTTCAAAATGGCCAAAAGTTGCAATACCCCCCCAAAGGAACAATTTCGCCTCAAAATGGCAAAAAATTGCAATACCCTCCAAAGGAACAATTTCGCCTCAAAATGTCGAAAAGTTGCAATACCCCCCGAAAGGAACAATTTTGCTTCAAAATGGCCAAAAGTTGCAATACCCCCCCAAAGGAACAATTTTGCTTTAAAATGGCAAAAAATTGCAATACCCCCCCAAAGGAACAATTTCGCCTCAAAATGCCGAAAAGTTGCAATACCCCCCGAAAGGAACAATTTCGCTTCAAAATGGCCAAAAGTTGCAATACCCCCCAAAAGGAACAATTTCGCCTCAAAATGCCGAAAAGTTGCAATACCCTTCGAAAGGAACAATTTCGCTTCAAAATGGCCAAAAGATGCAATACCCCCCAAAGCAACAATTTCGCCTCAAAATGGCAAAAAATTGCAATACCCCCCGAAAGGAACAATTTCGCTTCAAAATGGCAAAAAATTGCAATACCCCCCAAAGGAACAATTTCGCTTCAAAATGGCCAAAAGTTGCAATACCCCCCCAAAGGAACAATTTCGCCTCAAAATGCCGAAAAGTTGCAATACCCGCCCAAAGGAACAATTTCGCTTCAAAATGGCCAAAAGTTGCAATACCCCCCCAAAGGAACAATTTCTCCTCAAAATGGCAAAAAATTGCAATACCCCCCCAAAGCAACAATTTCACCTCAAAATGGCAAAAAATTGCAATACCCCCCAAAAGGAACAATTTCGCCTCAAAATATCCAAAAATTGTAAAACCCCCCCAAAGGAACAATTTCGCTTCAAAATGGCCAAAAGTTGCAATACCCCCCCAAAGGAACAATTTCGCCTCAAAATGGCAAAAAATTGCAATACCCCCCAAAGGAACAATTTCGCCTCGAAATGCCGAAAAGTTGCAATACCCCCCGAAAGGAACAATTTCGCTTCAAAATGGCCAAAAGTTGCAATACCCCCCAAAAGGAACAATTTCGCCTCAAAATGCCGAAAAGTTGCAATACCCCCCCCAAAGGAACAATTTCGCCTCAAAATGCCGAAAAGTTGCAATACCCGCCCAAAGGAACAATTTCGCTTCAAAATGGCCAAAAGTTGCAATACCCCCCCAAAGGAACAATTTCTCCTCAAAATGGCAAAAAATTGCAATACCCCCCCAAAGCAACAATTTCACCTCAAAATGGCAAAAAATTGCAATACCCCCCCAAAGGAACAATTTCGCCTCAAAATATCCAAAAATTGTAATACCCCCCCAAAGGAACAATTTCGCTTCAATATTGCCAAAAGTTGCAATACCCCCCCAAAGGAACAATTTCGCCTCAAAATGGAAAAAAAATTGCAATACCCCCCCAAAGGAACAATTTCGCCTCAAAATGCCGATAAGTTGCAATACCCCCTGAAAGGAACAATTTCGCCTCAAAATGGCAAAAAATTAAAATACCCCCCCAAAGGAACAATTTCACTTCAAAATGGCCAAAACTTGCAATACCCCCCCAAAGGAACAATTTCGCCTCAAAATGCCGAAAAGTTGCAATACCCCCCGAAAGGAACAATTTCGCTTCAAAATGGCCAAAAGTTGCAATACCCCCCCAAAGGAACAATTTCGCCTCAAAATTGCAAAAAATTGCAATACCCCCCCAAAAGAACAATTTCGCCTCAAAATGCCGAAAAGTTGCAATACCCCCCCAAAGGAACAATTTCGCTTCAAAATGGCCAAAAGTGTCAATACCCCCCAAAGGAAAAATTTCGCCTCAAAATGAAAAAAAAATTGCAATACCCCCCCAAAGGAACAATTTCGCCTCAAAATGCCGAAAAGTTGCAATACCCCCCGAAAGGAACAATTTCGCTTCAAAATGGCCAAAAGTTGCAATACCCCCCCAAAGGAACAATTTCGCTTCAAAATGGCCAAAAGTTGCAATACCCCCCCAAAGGAACAATTTCGCCTCAAAATGGCAAAAAATTGCAATACCCCCGAAAGGAACAATTTCGCCTCAATATGGCAAAAAATTGCAATACCCCCCCAAAGGAACAATTTCGCCTCAAAATGCCGAAAAGTTGCAATACCCCCCCAAACGAACAATTTCGCTTCAAAATGGCCAAAAGTTGCAATACCCCCCAAAAGGAAAAATTTTGCCTCAAAATGAAAAAAAATTGCAATACCCCCACAAAGGAACAATTTCGCCTCAAAATGCCGAAAAGTTGCAATACCCCCCAAAGGAACAATTTCGCTTCAAAATGGCCAAAAGTTGCAATACCCCCCCAAAGGAACAATTTCGCCTCAAAATGGCAAAAAATTGCAATACCCCCCTCAAAGGAACAATTTCACTTTAAAATGGCCAAAAGTTGCAATACCCCCCCAAAGGAACAATTTCGCCTCAAAATGGCAAAAAATTGCAATACCCCCCTCAAAGGAACAATTTCGCCTCAAAATGCCGAAAAGTTGCAATACCCCCCCAAAGGAACAATTTCGCCTCAAAATGCCGAAAAGTTGCAATACCCCCCAAAGGAACAATTTCGCTTCAAAATGGCCAAAAGTTGCAATACCCCCCCAAAGGAACAATTTCGCTTCAAAATGGCCAAAAGTTGCAATACCCCCCCAAAGGAACAATTTCGCCTCAAAATGGCAAAAAATTGCAATACCCCCCTCAAAGGAACAATTTCGCCTCAAAATGCCGAAAAGTTGCAATACCCCCCCAAAGGAACAATTTCGCCTCAAAATGCCGAAAAGTTGCAATACCCCCCCAAAGGAACAATTTCGCTTCAAAATGCCGAAAAGTTGCAATACCCCCCCAAAAGGTACAATTTCGCTTCAAAATGGCCAAAAGTTGCAATACCCCCCCCAAAGGAACAATTTCGCCTCAAAATGGAAAAAAAATTCCAATACCCCCCCAAAGGAACAATTTCGCCTCAAAATGCTGAAAAGTTGCAATACCCCCCGAAAGGAACAATTTCGCTTCAAAATGGCCAAAAGTTGCAATACCCCCCAAAGGAACAATTTTGCCTCAAAATGGCAAAAAATTGCAATACCCCCCCAAAGGAACAATTTCGACTCAAAATGCCGATAAGTTGCAATACCCCCCGAAAGGAACAATTTCGCTTCAAAATGGCCAAAAGTTGCAATACCCCCCCAAAGGAACAATTTCGCCTCAAAATGGCAAAAAATTAAAATACCCCCCCAAAGGAACAATTTCACTTCAAAATGGCCAAAACTTGCAATACCCCCCCAAAGGAACAATTTCGCCTCAAAATGCTGAAAAGTTGCAATACCCCCCCAAAGGAACAATTTCGCTTCAAAATGGCCAAAAGTTGCAATACCCCCCCCAAAGGAACAATTTCGCCTCAAAATGGCAAAAAATTGCAATACCCCCCAAAGGAACAATTTCGCCTCAAAATGCCGAAAAGTTGCAATACCCCCCCAAAGGAACAATTTCGCTTCAAAATGGCCAAAAGTTGCAATACCCCCCCAAAGGAACAATTTCGCCTCAAAATGGCAAAAAATTGCAATACCACCCCAAAGGAACAATTTCGCTTCAAAATGGCCAAAAGTTGCAATACCCCCCCAAAGGAACAATTTCGCTTCAAAATGGCCAAAAGTTGCAATACCCCCCCAAAGGAACAATTTCGCCTCAAAATGCCGAAAAGTTGCAATACCCCCCGAAAGGAACAATTTCGCTTCAAAATGGCCAAAAGTTGCAATACCCCCCCAAAGGAACAATTTCGCCTCAAAATGCCGAAAAGTTGCAATACCCCCCGAAAGGAACAATTTCGCTTCAAAATGGCCAAAAGTTGCAATACCCCCCCAAAGGAACAATTTCGCCTCAAAATTGCAAAAAATTGCAATACCCCCCCAAAAGAACAATTTCGCCTCAAAATGCCGAAAAGTTGCAATACCCCCCCAAAGGAACAATTTCGCTTCAAAATGGCCAAAAGTGTCAATACCCCCCAAAGGAAAAATTTCGCCTCAAAATGAAAAAAAAAATTGCAATACCCCCCCAAAGGAACAATTTCGCCTCAAAATGCCGAAAAGTTGCAATACCCCCCGAAAGGAACAATTTCGCTTCAAAATGGCCAAAAGTTGCAATACCCCCCCAAAGGAACAATTTCGCTTCAAAATGGCCAAAAGTTGCAATACCCCCCCAAAGGAACAATTTCGCCTCAAAATGGCAAAAAATTGCAATACCCCCGAAAGGAACAATTTCGCCTCAATATGGCAAAAAATTGCAATACCCCCCCAAAGGAACAATTTCGCCTCAAAATGCCGAAAAGTTGCAATACCCCCCCAAACGAACAATTTCGCTTCAAAATGGCCAAAAGTTGCAATACCCCCCCAAAGGAAAAATTTTGCCTCAAAATGAAAAAAAATTGCAATACCCCCACAAAGGAACAATTTCGCCTCAAAATGCCGAAAAGTTGCAATACCCCCCCAAAGGAACAATTTCGCTTCAAAATGGCCAAAAGTTGCAATACCCCCCCAAAGGAACAATTTCGCCTCAAAATGGCAAAAAATTGCAATACCCCCCTCAAAGGAACAATTTCACTTTAAAATGGCCAAAAGTTGCAATACCCCCCCAAAGGAACAATTTTGCCTCAAAATGGCAAAAAATTGCAATACCCCCCTCAAAGGAACAATTTCGCCTCAAAATGCCGAAAAGTTGCAATACCCCCCCAAAGGAACAATTTCGCCTCAAAATGCCGAAAAGTTGCAATACCCCCCCAAAGGAACAATTTCGCTTCAAAATGGCCAAAAGTTGCAATACCCCCCCAAAGGAACAATTTCGCTTCAAAATGGCCAAAAGTTGCAATACCCCCCCAAAGGAACAATTTCGCCTCAAAATGGCAAAAAATTGCAATACCCCCCCAAAGGAACAATTTCGCTTCAAAATGCCGAAAAGTTGCAATACCCCCCCAAAAGGTACAATTTCGCTTCAAAATGGCCAAAAGTTGCAATACCCCCCCCAAAGGAACAATTTCGCCTCAAAATGGAAAAAAAATTCCAATACCCCCCCAAAGGAACAATTTCGCCTCAAAATGCCGAAAAGTTGCAATACCCCCCGAAAGGAACAATTTCGCTTCAAAATGGCCAAAAGTTGCAATACCCCCCAAAGGAACAATTTTGCCTCAAAATGGCAAAAAATTGCAATACCCCCCCAAAGGAACAATTTCGACTCAAAATGCCGATAAGTTGCAATACCCCCCGAAAGGAACAATTTCGCTTCAAAATGGCCAAAAGTTGCAATACCCCCCCAAAGGAACAATTTCGCCTCAAAATGGCAAAAAATTAAAATACCCCCCCAAAGGAACAATTTCACTTCAAAATGGCCAAAACTTGCAATACCCCCCCAAAGGAACAATTTCGCCTCAAAATGCTGAAAAGTTGCAATACCCCCCCAAAGGAACAATTTCGCTTCAAAATGGCCAAAAGTTGCAATACCCCCCCCAAAGGAACAATTTCGCCTCAAAATGGCAAAAAATTGCAATACCCCCCAAAGGAACAATTTCGCCTCAAAATGCCGAAAAGTTGCAATACCCCCCCAAAGGAACAATTTCGCTTCAAAATGGCCAAAAGTTGCAATACCCCCCCAAAGGAACAATTTCGCCTCAAAATGGCAAAAAATTGCAATACCACCCCAAAGGAACAATTTCGCTTCAAAATGGCCAAAAGTTGCAATACCCCCCCAAAGGAACAATTTCGCTTCAAAATGGCCAAAAGTTGCAATACCCCCCAAAGGAACAATTTCACTTTAAAATGGCCAGAAGATGCAATACCCCCCCAAAGCAACAATTTCGTCTCAAAATCGAAAAAAAATTGCAATACCCCCCAAAGGAACAATTTCGCCTCAAAATGCCGAAAAGTTGCAATACCCCCCAAAAGGAACAATTTCGCTTCAAAATGGCCAAAAGTTGCAATACCCCCCCAAAGGAACAATTTTGCCTCAAAATGGCAAAAAATTGCAATACCACCCCAAAGGAACAATTTCACTTTAAAATGGCCAAAAGTTGCAATACCCCCCCAAAGGAACAATTTCGCCTCAAAATGGCAAAAAATTGCAATACCCCCCTCAAAGGAACAATTTCACTTTAAAATGGCCAAAAGTTGCAATACCCCCCCAAAGGAACAATTTCGCCTCAAAATGGCAAAAAATTGCAATACCCCCTCAAAGGAACAATTTCGCCTCAAAATGCCGAAAAGTTGCAATACCCCCCCAAAGGAACAATTTCGCCTCAAAATGCCGAAAAGTTGCAATACCCCCCAAAGGAACAATTTCGCTTCAAAATGGCCAAAAGTTGCAATACCCCCCCAAAGGAACAATTTCGCTTCAAAATGGCCAAAAGTTGCAATACCCCCCCAAAGGAACAATTTCGCCTCAAAATGGCAAAAAATTGCAATACCCCCCCAAAGGAACAATTTCGCTTCAAAATGCCGAAAAGTTGCAATACCCCCCCAAAAGGTACAATTTCGCTTCAAAATGGCCAAAAGTTGCAATACCCCCCCAAAGGAACAATTTCGCCTCAAAATGGAAAAAAAATTGCAATACCCCCCCAAAGGAACAATTTCGCCTCAAAATGCCGAAAAGTTGCAATACCCCCAGAAAGGAACAATTTCGCTTCAATATGGCCAAAAGTTGCAATACCCCCCCAAAGGAACAATTTTGCCTCAAAATGGCAAAAAATTGCAATACCCCCCCAAAGGAACAATTTCGACTCAAAATGCCGAAAAGTTGCAATACCCCCGAAAGGAACAATTTCGCTTCAAAATGGCCAAAAGTTGCAATACCCCCCCAAAGGAACAATTTCGCCTTAAAATGGCAAAAAATTGCAATACCCTCCCAAAGGAACAATTTCGCTTCAAAATGGCCAAAACTTGCAATACCCCCCCAAAGGAACAATTTCGCCTCAAAATGGCAAAAAATTGCAATACCCCCCAAAGGAACAATTTCGCTTCAAAATGGCCAAAAGTTGCAATACCCCCCCAAAGGAACAATTTCGCCTCAAAATGCCGAAAAGTTGCAATACCCGCCCAAAGGAACAATTTCGCTTCAAAATGGCCAAAAGTTGCAATACCCCCCCAAAGGAACAATTTCTCCTCAAAATGGCAAAAAATTGCAATACCCCCCCAAAGCAACAATTTCACCTCAAAATGGCAAAAAATTGCAATACCCCCCAAAAGGAACAATTTCGCCTCAAAATATCCAAAAATTGTAAAACCCCCCCAAAGGAACAATTTCGCTTCAAAATGGCCAAAAGTTGCAATACCCCCCCAAAGGAACAATTTCGCCTCAAAATGGCAAAAAATTGCAATACCCCCCAAAGGAACAATTTCGCCTCGAAATGCCGAAAAGTTGCAATACCCCCCGAAAGGAACAATTTCGCTTCAAAATGGCCAAAAGTTGCAATACCCCCCAAAAGGAACAATTTCGCCTCAAAATGCCGAAAAGTTGCAATACCCCCCCAAAGGAACAATTTCGCCTCAAAATGCCGAAAAGTTGCAATACCCGCCCAAAGGAACAATTTCGCTTCAAAATGGCCAAAAGTTGCAATACCCCCCCAAAGGAACAATTTCTCCTCAAAATGGCAAAAAATTGCAATACCCCCCCAAAGCAACAATTTCACCTCAAAATGGCAAAAAATTGCAATACCCCCCCAAAGGAACAATTTCGCCTCAAAATATCCAAAAATTGTAATACCCCCCCAAAGGAACAATTTCGCTTCAATATTGCCAAAAGTTGCAATACCCCCCCAAAGGAACAATTTCGCCTCAAAATGGAAAAAAAATTGCAATACCCCCCCAAAGGAACAATTTCGCCTCAAAATGCCGATAAGTTGCAATACCCCCTGAAAGGAACAATTTCGCCTCAAAATGGCAAAAAATTAAAATACCCCCCCAAAGGAACAATTTCACTTCAAAATGGCCAAAACTTGCAATACCCCCCCAAAGGAACAATTTCGCCTCAAAATGCCGAAAAGTTGCAATACCCCCCGAAAGGAACAATTTCGCTTCAAAATGGCCAAAAGTTGCAATACCCCCCCAAAGGAACAATTTCGCCTCAAAATTGCAAAAAATTGCAATACCCCCCCAAAAGAACAATTTCGCCTCAAAATGCCGAAAAGTTGCAATACCCCCCCAAAGGAACAATTTCGCTTCAAAATGGCCAAAAGTGTCAATACCCCCCAAAGGAAAAATTTCGCCTCAAAATGAAAAAAAAATTGCAATACCCCCCCAAAGGAACAATTTCGCCTCAAAATGCCGAAAAGTTGCAATACCCCCCGAAAGGAACAATTTCGCTTCAAAATGGCCAAAAGTTGCAATACCCCCCCAAAGGAACAATTTCGCTTCAAAATGGCCAAAAGTTGCAATACCCCCCCAAAGGAACAATTTCGCCTCAAAATGGCAAAAAATTGCAATACCCCCGAAAGGAACAATTTCGCCTCAATATGGCAAAAAATTGCAATACCCCCCCAAAGGAACAATTTCGCCTCAAAATGCCGAAAAGTTGCAATACCCCCCCAAACGAACAATTTCGCTTCAAAATGGCCAAAAGTTGCAATACCCCCCCAAAGGAAAAATTTTGCCTCAAAATGAAAAAAAATTGCAATACCCCCACAAAGGAACAATTTCGCCTCAAAATGCCGAAAAGTTGCAATACCCCCCAAAGGAACAATTTCGCTTCAAAATGGCCAAAAGTTGCAATACCCCCCCAAAGGAACAATTTCGCCTCAAAATGGCAAAAAATTGCAATACCCCCCTCAAAGGAACAATTTCACTTTAAAATGGCCAAAAGTTGCAATACCCCCCCAAAGGAACAATTTCGCCTCAAAATGGCAAAAAATTGCAATACCCCCCTCAAAGGAACAATTTCGCCTCAAAATGCCGAAAAGTTGCAATACCCCCCCAAAGGAACAATTTCGCCTCAAAATGCCGAAAAGTTGCAATACCCCCCCAAAGGAACAATTTCGCTTCAAAATGGCCAAAAGTTGCAATACCCCCCCAAAGGAACAATTTCGCTTCAAAATGGCCAAAAGTTGCAATACCCCCCCAAAGGAACAATTTCGCCTCAAAATGGCAAAAAATTGCAATACCCCCCTCAAAGGAACAATTTCGCCTCAAAATGCCGAAAAGTTGCAATACCCCCCCAAAGGAACAATTTCGCCTCAAAATGCCGAAAAGTTGCAATACCCCCCCAAAGGAACAATTTCGCTTCAAAATGCCGAAAAGTTGCAATACCCCCCCAAAAGGTACAATTTCGCTTCAAAATGGCCAAAAGTTGCAATACCCCCCCCAAAGGAACAATTTCGCCTCAAAATGGAAAAAAAATTCCAATACCCCCCCAAAGGAACAATTTCGCCTCAAAATGCTGAAAAGTTGCAATACCCCCCGAAAGGAACAATTTCGCTTCAAAATGGCCAAAAGTTGCAATACCCCCCAAAGGAACAATTTTGCCTCAAAATGGCAAAAAATTGCAATACCCCCCCAAAGGAACAATTTCGATTCAAAATGCCGATAAGTTGCAATACCCCCCGAAAGGAACAATTTCGCTTCAAAATGGCCAAAAGTTGCAATACCCCCCCAAAGGAACAATTTCGCCTCAAAATGGCAAAAAATTAAAATACCCCCCCAAAGGAACAATTTCACTTCAAAATGGCCAAAACTTGCAATACCCCCCCAAAGGAACAATTTCGCCTCAAAATGCTGAAAAGTTGCAATACCCCCCCAAAGGAACAATTTCGCTTCAAAATGGCCAAAAGTTGCAATACCCCCCCCAAAGGAACAATTTCGCCTCAAAATGGCAAAAAATTGCAATACCCCCCAAAGGAACAATTTCGCCTCAAAATGCCGAAAAGTTGCAATACCCCCCCAAAGGAACAATTTCGCTTCAAAATGGCCAAAAGTTGCAATACCCCCCCAAAGGAACAATTTCGCCTCAAAATGGCAAAAAATTGCAATACCACCCCAAAGGAACAATTTCGCTTCTAAATGGCCAAAAGTTGCAATACCCCCCCAAAGGAACAATTTCGCTTCAAAATGGCCAAAAGTTGCAATACCCCCCCAAAGGAACAATTTCGCCTCAAAATGCCGAAAAGTTGCAATACCCCCCGAAAGGAACAATTTCGCTTCAAAATGGCCAAAAGTTGCAATACCCCCCCAAAGGAACAATTTCGCCTCAAAATGCCGAAAAGTTGCAATACCCCCCGAAAGGAACAATTTCGCTTCAAAATGGCCAAAAGTTGCAATACCCCCCCAAAGGAACAATTTCGCCTCAAAATTGCAAAAAATTGCAATACCCCCCCAAAAGAACAATTTCGCCTCAAAATGCCGAAAAGTTGCAATACCCCCCCAAAGGAACAATTTCGCTTCAAAATGGCCAAAAGTGTCAATACCCCCCAAAGGAAAAATTTCGCCTCAAAATGAAAAAAAAATTGCAATACCCCCCCAAAGGAACAATTTCGCCTCAAAATGCCGAAAAGTTGCAATACCCCCCGAAAGGAACAATTTCGCTTCAAAATGGCCAAAAGTTGCAATACCCCCCCAAAGGAACAATTTTGCTTCAAAATGGCCAAAAGTTGCAATACCCCCCCAAAGGAACAATTTCGCCTCAAAATGGCAAAAAATTGCAATACCCCCGAAAGGAACAATTTCGCCTCAATATGGCAAAAAATTGCAATACCCCCCCAAAGGAACAATTTCGCCTCAAAATGCCGAAAAGTTGCAATACCCCCCCAAACGAACAATTTCGCTTCAAAATGGCCAAAAGTTGCAATACCCCCCCAAAGGAAAAATTTTGCCTCAAAATGAAAAAAAATTGCAATACCCCCACAAAGGAACAATTTCGCCTCAAAATGCCGAAAAGTTGCAATACCCCCCCAAAGGAACAATTTCGCTTCAAAATGGCCAAAAGTTGCAATACCCCCCCAAAGGAACAATTTCGCCTCAAAATGGCAAAAAATTGCAATACCCCCCTCAAAGGAACAATTTCACTTTAAAATGGCCAAAAGTTGCAATACCCCCCCAAAGGAACAATTTTGCCTCAAAATGGCAAAAAATTGCAATACCCCCCCAAAGGAACAATTTCGCTTCAAAATGGCCAAAAGTTGCAATACCCCCCCAAAGGAACAATTTCGCCTCAAAATGGCAAAAAATTGCAATACCCCCCCAAAGGAACAATTTCGCTTCAAAATGCCGAAAAGTTGCAATACCCCCCCAAAAGGTACAATTTCGCTTCAAAATGGCCAAAAGTTGCAATACCCCCCCCAAAGGAACAATTTCGCCTCAAAATGGAAAAAAAATTCCAATACCCCCCCAAAGGAACAATTTCGCCTCAAAATGCCGAAAAGTTGCAATACCCCCCGAAAGGAACAATTTCGCTTCAAAATGGCCAAAAGTTGCAATACCCCCCAAAGGAACAATTTTGCCTCAAAATGGCAAAAAATTGCAATACCCCCCCAAAGGAACAATTTCGACTCAAAATGCCGATAAGTTGCAATACCCCCCGAAAGGAACAATTTCGCTTCAAAATGGCAAAAAATTAAAATACCCCCCCAAAGGAACAATTTCACTTCAAAATGGCCAAAACTTGCAATACCCCCCCAAAGGAACAATTTCGCCTCAAAATGCTGAAAAGTTGCAATACCCCCCCAAAGGAACAATTTCGCTTCAAAATGGCCAAAAGTTGCAATACCCCCCCCCAAAGGAACAATTTCGCCTCAAAATGGCAAAAAATTGCAATACCCCCCAAAGGAACAATTTCGCCTCAAAATGCCGAAAAGTTGCAATACCCCCCCAAAGGAACAATTTCGCTTCAAAATGGCCAAAAGTTGCAATACCCCCCCAAAGGAACAATTTCGCCTCAAAATGGCAAAAAATTGCAATACCACCCCAAAGGAACAATTTCGCTTCAAAATGGCCAAAAGTTGCAATACCCCCCCAAAGGAACAATTTCGCTTCAAAATGGCCAAAAGTTGCAATACCCCCCAAAGGAACAATTTCACTTTAAAATGGCCAGAAGATGCAATACCCCCCCAAAGCAACAATTTCGTCTCAAAATCGAAAAAAAATTGCAATACCCCCCAAAGGAACAATTTCGCCTCAAAATGCCGAAAAGTTGCAATACCCCCCGAAAGGAACAATTTCGCTTCAAAATGGCCAAAAGTTGCAATACCCCCCAAAGGAACAATTTTGCCTCAAAATGGCAAAAAATTGCAATACCACCCCAAAGGAACAATTTCACTTTAAAATGGCCAAAAGTTGCAATACCCCCCCAAAGGAACAATTTCGCCTCAAAATGGCAAAAAATTGCAATACCCCCCTCAAAGGAACAATTTCACTTTAAAATGGCCAAAAGTTGCAATACCCCCCCAAAGGAACAATTTCGCCTCAAAATGGCAAAAAATTGCAATACCCCCCTCAAAGGAACAATTTCGCCTCAAAATGCCGAAAAGTTGCAATACCCCCCCAAAGGAACAATTTCGCCTCAAAATGCCGAAAAGTTGCAATACCCCCCAAAGGAACAATTTCGCTTCAAAATGGCCAAAAGTTGCAATACCCCCCCAAAGGAACAATTTCGCTTCAAAATGGCCAAAAGTTGCAATACCCCCCCAAAGGAACAATTTCGCCTCAAAATGGCAAAAAATTGCAATACCCCCCCAAAGGAACAATTTCGCTTCAAAATGCCGAAAAGTTGCAATACCCCCCCAAAAGGTACAATTTCGCTTCAAAATGGCAAAAAGTTGCAATACCCCCCCAAAGGAACAATTTCGCCTCAAAATGGAAAAAAAATTGCAATACCCCCCCAAAGGAACAATTTCGCCTCAAAATGCCGAAAAGTTGCAATACCCCCAGAAAGGAACAATTTCGCTTCAATATGGCCAAAAGTTGCAATACCCCCCCAAAGGAACAATTTTGCCTCAAAATGGCAAAAAATTGCAATACCCCCCCAAAGGAACAATTTCGACTCAAAATGCCGAAAAGTTGCAATACCCCCGAAAGGAACAATTTCGCTTCAAAATGGCCAAAAGTTGCAATACCCCCCCAAAGGAACAATTTCGCCTTAAAATGGCAAAAAATTGCAATACCCTCCCAAAGGAACAATTTCGCCTCAAATTGCCGAAAGGTTGCAATACCCCCCCAAAGGAACAATTTCGCCTCAAAATGCCGAAAAGTTGCAATACCCCCCAAAGGAACAATTTCGCTTCAAAATGGCCAAAAGTTGCAATACCCCCCCAAAGGCACAATTTCGCCTCAAAATGGAAAAAAAATTGCAATACCCCCCCAAAGGAACAATTTCGCCTCAAAATGCCGAAAAGTTGCAATACCCCCGAAAGGAACAATTTCGCTTCAAAATGGCCAAAAGTTGCAATACCCCCCCCAAAGGAACAATTTCGCTTCAAAATGGCCAAAAGTTGCAATACCCCCCCAAAGGAACAATTTCTCCTTAAAATGGCAAAAAATTGCAATACCCTCCCAAAGGAACAATTTCGCCTCAAAATGGCAAAAAATTGCAATACCCCCCCAAAGGAACAATTTCGCCTCAAAATGCCGAAAAGTTGCAATACCCCCCCAAAGGAACAATTTCGCTTCAATTTTGCCAAAAGTTGCAATACCCCCCCAAAGGAACAATTTCGCCTCAAAATGGAAAAAAAATTGCAATACCCCCCCAAAGGAACAATTTCGCCTCAAAATGCCGATAAGTTGCAATACCCCCCGAAAGGAACAATTTTGCTTCAAAATGGCCAAAAGTTGCAATACCCCCCCAAAGGAACAATTTCGCCTCAAAATGGCAAAAAATTAAAATACCCCCCAAAGGAACAATTTCGCTTCAAAATGGCCAAAAGTTGCAATACCCCCCCAAAGGAACAATTTCGCCTCAAAATACCGAAAAGTTGCAATACCCCCCGAAAGGAACAATTACGCTTCAAAATGGCCAAAAGTTGCAATACCCCCCCAAAGGAACAATTTCGCCTCAAAATGGCAAAAAATTGCAATACCCCCCCAAAGGAACAATTTCGCTTCAAAATGGCCAAAAGTTGCAATACCCCCCAAAGGAACAATTTCACCTCAAAATGCCGAAAAGTTGCAATACCCCCCGAAAGGAACAATTTCGCTTCAAAATGGCCAAAAGTTGCAATACCCCCCCAACGGAACAATTTCGCCTCAAAATGGCAAAAAATTGCAATACCCCCCAAAGGAACAATTTCACCTCAAAATGCCGAAAAGTTGCAATACCCCCCGAAAGGAACAATTTCGCTTCAAAATGGCCAAAAATTGTAATACCCCCCCAAAGGAACAATTTCGCTTCAAAATGGCCAAAAGTTGCAATACCCCCCCAAAGGAACAATTTCGCTTCAAAATGGCCAAAAGTTGCAATACCCCCCAAAGGAACAATTTCGCCTCAAAATGGAAAAAAAATTGCAATACCCCCCCAAAGGAACAATTTCGCCTCAAAATGCCGAAAAGTTGCAATACCCCCCGAAAGGAACAATTTCGCTTCAAAATGCCGAAAAGTTGCAATACCCCCCCAAAGGTACAATTTCGCTTCAAAATGGCCAAAAGTTGCAATACTCCCCCAAAGGAAAAATTTCGCCTCAAAATAAAAAAAAATTGCAATACCCCCCAAAGGAACAATTTCGCCTCAAAATGGCAAAAAATTACAATACCCCCCAAAGGAACAATTTCGCTTCAAAATGGCCAAAAGTTGCAATACCCCCCCAAAGGAACAATTTCGCCTCAAAATGCCGAAAAGTTGCAATACCCCCCGAAAGGAACAATTTCGCTTCAAAATGGCCAAAAGTTGCAATACCCCCCCAGGAACAATTTCGCCTTAAAATGGCAAAAAATTGCAATACCCCCCGAAAGGAACAATTTCGCTTCAAAATGGCCAAAAGTTGCAATACCCCCCAAAGGAACAATTTCACCTCAAAATGGCAAAAAATTGCAATACCCCCCCAAAGGAACAATTTCGCCTCAAAATGCTGAAAAGTTGCAATACCCTTCCAAAGGAACAATTTCGCTTCAAAATCCCGAAAAGTTGCAATACCCCCCCCAAGGAACAATTTCGCCTCAAAATGCCGAAAAGTTGCAATACCCCCCCAAAGGAACAATTTCGCTTCAAAATGGCCAAAAGTTGCAATACCCCCCCAAAGGAACAATTTCGCTTTAAAATGGCCAAAAATTGCAATACCCCCCCAAAGGAACAATTTCGCCTCAAAATGCCGAAAAGTTGCAATACCCCCCGAAAGGAACAATTTCGCTTCAAAATGGCCAAAAGTTGCAATACCACCCCAAAGGAACAATTTCACTTTAAAATGGCCAAAAGTTGCAATTCCCCACCAAAGGAACAATTTCGCCTCAAAATGGCAAAAAATTGCAATACCCCCCTCAAAGGAACAATTTCACTTTAAAATGGCCAAAAGTTGCAATACCCCCCAAAGGAAAAAGTTCGCCTCAAAATGAAAAAAAAAAATTGCAATACCCCCAAAGGAACAATTTCGCCTCAAAATGCCGAAAAGTTGCAATACCCCCCGAAAGAACAATTTCGCTTCAAAATGGCCAAAAGTTGCAATACCCCCCCAAAGGAACAATTTCACCTCAAAATGGCAAAAAATTGCAATACCCCCCAAAGGAACAATTTCGCCTCAAAATGCTGAAAAGTTGCAATACCCCCCCAAAGGAACAATTTCGCTTCAAAATGGCCAAAAGTTGCAATACCCCCCCAAAGGAACAATTTCGCCTCAAAATGGCAAAAAATTGCAATACCCTCCAAAGGAACAATTTCGCCTCAAAATGCCGAAAAGTTGCAATACCCCCCGAAAGGAACAATTTTGCTTCAAAATGGCCAAAAGTTGCAATACCCCCCCAAAGGAACAATTTCGCTTTAAAATGGCAAAAAATTGCAATACCCCCCAAAGGAACAATTTCGCCTCAAAATGCCGAAAAGTTGCAATACCCCCCGAAAGGAACAATTTCGCTTCAAAATGGCCAAAAGTTGCAATACCCCCAAAAGGAACAATTTCGCCTCAAAATGCCGAAAAGTTGCAATACCCCCCGAAAGGAACAATTTCGCTTCAAAATGGCCAAAAGATGCAATACCCCCCCAAAGCAACAATTTCGCCTCAAAATGGCAAAAAATTGCAATACCCCCCGAAAGGAACAATTTCGCTTCAAAATGGCAAAAAATTGCAATACCCCCCAAAGGAACAATTTCGCTTCAAAATGGCCAAAAGTTGCAATACCCCCCCAAAGGAACAATTTCGCCTCAAAATGCCGAAAAGTTGCAATACCCCCGAAAGGAACAATTTCGCTTCAAAATGGCCAAAAGTTGCAATACCCCCCAAAGGAACAATTTCACCTCAAAATGGCAAAAAATTGCAATACCCCCCCAAAGCAACAATTTCACCTCAAAATGGCAAAAAATTGCAATACCCCCCCAAAGGAACAATTTCGCCTCAAAATATCCAAAAATTGTAAAACCCCCCCAAAGGAACAATTTCGCTTCAAAATGGCCAAAAGTTGCAATACCCCCCCAAAGGAACAATTTCGCCTCAAAATGGCAAAAAATTGCAATACCCCCCAAAGGAACAATTTCGCCTCAAAATGCCGAAAAGTTGCAATACCCCCCGAAAGGAACAATTTCGCTTCAAAATGGCCAAAAGTTGCAATACCCCCCAAAAGGAACAATTTCGCCTCAAAATGGCAAAAAATTGCAATACCCCCCCAAAGGAACAATTTCGCCTCAAAATGCCGAAAAGTTGCAATACCCCCCCAAAGGAACAATTTCGCTTCAAAATGGCCAAAAGTTGCAATACCCCCCCAAAGGCACAATTTCGCCTCAAAATGGAAAAAAAATTGCAATACCCTCCCAAAGGAACAATTTCGCCTCAAAATGCCGAAAAGTTGCAATACCCCCCCAAAGGAACAATTTCGCTTCAATTTTGCCAAAAGTTGCAATACCCCCCAAAAGGAACAATTTCGCCTCAAAATGGAAAAAAAATTGCAATACCCCCCCAAAGGAACAATTTCGCCTCAAAATGCCGATAAGTTGCAATACCCCCCGAAAGGAACAATTTTGCTTCAAAATGGCCAAAAGTTGCAATACCCCCCCAAAGGAACAATTTCGCCTCAAAATGGCAAAAAATTAAAATACCCCCCAAAGGAACAATTTCGCTTCAAAATGGCCAAAAGTTGCAATACCCCCCCAAAGGAACAATTTCGCCTCAAAATACCGAAAAGTTGCAATACCCCCCGAAAGGAACAATTACGCTTCAAAATGGCCAAAAGTTGCAATACCCCCCCAAAGGAACAATTTCGCCTCAAAATGGCAAAAAATTGCAATACCCCCCCAAAGGAACAATTTCGCTTCAAAATGGCCAAAAGTTGCAATACCCCCCAAAGGAACAATTTCGCCTCAAAATGCCGAAAAGTTGCAATACCCCCCCAAAGGAACAATTTCACCTCAAAATGGCAAAAAATTGCAATACCCCCCAAAGGAACAATTTCGCCTCAAAATGCTGAAAAGTTGCAATACCCCCCCAAAGGAACAATTTCGCTTCAAAATGGCCAAAAGTTGCAATACCCCCCCAAAGGAACAATTTCGCCTCAAAATGGCAAAAAATTGCAATACCCTCCAAAGGAACAATTTCGCCTCAAAATGCCGAAAAGTTGCAATACCCCCCGAAAGGAACAATTTTGCTTCAAAATGGCCAAAAGTTGCAATACCCCCCCAAAGGAACAATTTCGCTTTAAAATGGCAAAAAATTGCAATACCCCCCAAAGGAACAATTTCGCCTCAAAATGCCGAAAAGTTGCAATACCCCCCGAAAGGAACAATTTCGCTTCAAAATGGCCAAAAGTTGCAATACCCCCCAAAAGGAACAATTTCGCCTCAAAATGCCGAAAAGTTGCAATACCCCCCGAAAGGAACAATTTCGCTTCAAAATGGCCAAAAGATGCAATACCCCCCCAAAGCAACAATTTCGCCTCAAAATGGCAAAAAATTGCAATACCCCCCGAAAGGAACAATTTCGCTTCAAAATGGCAAAAAATTGCAATACCCCCCAAAGGAACAATTTCGCTTCAAAATGGCCAAAAGTTGCAATACCCCCCCAAAGGAACAATTTCGCCTCAAAATGCCGAAAAGTTGCAATACCCCCGAAAGGAACAATTTCGCTTCAAAATGGCCAAAAGTTGCAATACCCCCCAAAGGAACAATTTCACCTCAAAATGGCAAAAAATTGCAATACCCCCCCAAAGCAACAATTTCACCTCAAAATGGCAAAAAATTGCAATACCCCCCCAAAGGAACAATTTCGCCTCAAAATATCCAAAAATTGTAAAACCCCCCCAAAGGAACAATTTCGCTTCAAAATGGCCAAAAGTTGCAATACCCCCCCAAAGGAACAATTTCGCCTCAAAATGGCAAAAAATTGCAATACCCCCCCAAAGGAACAATTTCGCCTCAAAATGCCGAAAAGTTGCAATACCCCCCGAAAGGAACAATTTCGCTTCAAAATGGCCAAAAGTTGCAATACCCCCCAAAAGGAACAATTTCGCCTCAAAATGGCAAAAAATTGCAATACCCCCCCAAAGGAACAATTTCGCCTCAAAATGCCGAAAAGTTGCAATACCCCCCCAAAGGAACAATTTCGCTTCAAAATGGCCAAAAGTTGCAATACCCCCCCAAAGGCACAATTTCGCCTCAAAATGGAAAAAAAATTGCAATACCCTCCCAAAGGAACAATTTCGCCTCAAAATGCCGAAAAGTTGCAATACCCCCCCAAAGGAACAATTTCGCTTCAATTTTGCCAAAAGTTGCAATACCCCCCAAAAGGAACAATTTCGCCTCAAAATGGAAAAAAAATTGCAATACCCCCCCAAAGGAACAATTTCGCCTCAAAATGCCGATAAGTTGCAATACCCCCCGAAAGGAACAATTTTGCTTCAAAATGGCCAAAAGTTGCAATACCCCCCCAAAGGAACAATTTCGCCTCAAAATGGCAAAAAATTAAAATACCCCCCAAAGGAACAATTTCGCTTCAAAATGGCCAAAAGTTGCAATACCCCCCCAAAGGAACAATTTCGCCTCAAAATACCGAAAAGTTGCAATACCCCCCGAAAGGAACAATTACGCTTCAAAATGGCCAAAAGTTGCAATACCCCCCCAAAGGAACAATTTCGCCTCAAAATGGCAAAAAATTGCAATACCCCCCCAAAGGAACAATTTCGCTTCAAAATGGCCAAAAGTTGCAATACCCCCCAAAGGAACAATTTCGCCTCAAAATGCCGAAAAGTTGCAATACCCCCCCAAAGGAACAATTTCACCTCAAAATGGCAAAAAATTGCAATACCCCCCAAAGGAACAATTTCGCCTCAAAATGCTGAAAAGTTGCAATACCCCCCCAAAGGAACAATTTCGCTTCAAAATGGCCAAAAGTTGCAATACCCCCCCAAAGGAACAATTTCGCCTCAAAATGGCAAAAAATTGCAATACCCTCCAAAGGAACAATTTCGCCTCAAAATGCCGAAAAGTTGCAATACCCCCCGAAAGGAACAATTTTGCTTCAAAATGGCCAAAAGTTGCAATACCCCCCCAAAGGAACAATTTCGCTTTAAAATGGCAAAAAATTGCAATACCCCCCCAAAGGAACAATTTCGCCTCAAAATGCCGAAAAGTTGCAATACCCCCCGAAAGGAACAATTTCGCTTCAAAATGGCCAAAAGTTGCAATACCCCCCAAAAGGAACAATTTCGCCTCAAAATGCCGAAAAGTTGCAATACCCCCCCGAAAGATACAATTTCGCTTCAAAATGGCCAAAAGATGCAATACCCCCCCAAAGCAACAATTTCGCCTCAAAATGGCAAAAAATTGCAATACCCCCCGAAAGGAACAATTTCGCTTCAAAATGGCAAAAAATTGCAATACCCCCCAAAGGAACAATTTCGTTTCAAAATGGCCAAAAGTTGCAATACCCCCCAAAGGAACAATTTCGCTTCAAAATGGCCAAAAGTTGCAATACCCCCCAAAGGAACAATTTCACCTCAAAATGGCAAAAAATTGCAATACCCCCCCAAAGCAACAATTTCACCTCAAAATGGCAAAAAATTGCAATACCCCCCCAAAGGAACAATTTCGCCTCAAAATATCCAAAAATTGTAAAACCCCCCCAAAGGAACAATTTCGCTTCAAAATGGCCAAAAGTAGCAATACCCCCCCAAAGGAACAATTTCGCCTCAAAATGGCAAAAAATTGCAATACCCCCCCAAAGGAACAATTTCGCCTCAAAATGCCGAAAAGTTGCAATACCCCCCGAAAGGAACAATTTCGCTTCAAAATGGCCAAAAGTTGCAATACCCCCCAAAAGGAACAATTTCGCCTCAAAATGCCGAAAAGTTGCAATACCCCCGAAAGGAACAATTTCGCTTCAAAATGGCCAAAAGTTGCAATACCCCCCAAAGGAACAATTTCACCTCAAAATGGCAAAAAATTGCAATACCCCCCCAAAGGAACAATTTCGCCTCAAAATGCCGAAAAGTTGCAATACCCCCCCCAAAGGAACAATTTCGCCTCAAAATGCCGAAAAGTTGCAATACCCGCCCAAAGGAACAATTTCGCTTCAAAATGGCCAAAAGTTGCAATACCCCCCCAAAGGAACAATTTCTCCTCAAAATGGCAAAAAATTGCAATACCCCCCCAAAGCAACAATTTCACCTCAAAATGGCAAAAAATTGCAATACCCCCCCAAAGGAACAATTTCGCCTCAAAATATCCAAAAATTGTAATACCCCCCCAAAGGAACAATTTCGCTTCAATATGGCCAAAAGTTGCAATACCCCCCCAAAGGAACAATTTCGCCTCAAAATGGAAAAAAAATTGCAATACCCCCCCAAAGGAACAATTTCGCCTCAAAATGCCGATAAGTTGCAATACCCCCCGAAAGGAACAATTTCGCTTCAAAATGGCCAAAAGTTGCAATACCCCCCCAAAGGAAATATTTCGCCTCAAAATGGCAAAAAATTAAAATACCCCCCCAAAGGAACAATTTCACTTCAAAATGGCCAAAACTTGCAATACCCCCCCAAAGGAACAATTTCGCCTTAAAATGCCGAAAAGTTGCAATACCCCCCGAAAGGAACAATTTCGCTTCAAAATGGCCAAAAGTTGCAATACCCCCCCAAAGGAACAATTTCGCCTCAAAATGGCAAAAAATTGCAATACCCCCCCAAAAGAACAATTTCGCCTCAAAATGCCGAAAAGTTGCAATACCCCCCCAAGGAACAATTTCGCTTCAAAATGGCCAAAAGTTGCAATACCCCCCCAAAGGAAAAATTTCGCCTCAAAATGAAAAAAAATTGCAATACCCCCACAAAGGAACAATTTCGCCTCAAAATGCCGAAAAGTTGCAATACCCCCCCAAAGGAACAATTTCGCTTCAAAATGGCCAAAAGTTGCAATACCCCCCCAAAGGAACAATTTCGCCTCAAAATGGCAAAAAATTGCAATACCCCCCTCAAAGGAACAATTTCACTTTAAAATGGCCAAAAGTTGCAATACCCCCCCAAAGGAACAATTTCGCCTCAAAATGGCAAAAAATTGCAGTACCCCCCTCAAAGGAACAATTTCGCCTCAAAATGCCGAAAAGTTGCAATACCCCCCCAAAGGAACAATTTCGCCTCAAAATGCCGAAAAGTTGCAATACCCCCCCAAAGGAACAATTTCGCTTCAAAATGGCCAAAAATTGCAATACCCCCCCAAAAGAACAATTTCGCCTCAAAATGGCAAAAAATTGCAATACCCCCCCAAAGGAACAATTTCGCTTCAAAATGGCCAAAAGTGTCAATACCCCCCCAAAGGAAAAATTTCGCCTCAAAATGAAAAAAAAATTGCAATACCCCCCCAAAGGAACAATTTCGCCTCAAAATGCCAAAAAGTTGCAATACCCCCCGAAAGGAACAATTTCGCTTCAAAATGGCCAAAAGTTGCAATACCCCCCCAAAGGAACAATTTCGCTTCAAAATGGCCAAAAGTTGCAATACCCCCCCAAAGGAACAATTTCGCCTCAAAATGGCAAAAAATTGCAATACCCCCGAAAGGAACAATTTCGCCTCAATATGGCAAAAAATTGCAATACCCCCCCAAAGGAACAATTTCACTTCAAAATGGCCAAAATTTGCAATACCCCCCCAAAGGAACAATTTCGCCTCAAAATGCCGAAAAGTTGCAATACCCCCCGAAAGGAACAATTTCGCTTCAAAATGGCCAAAAGTTGCAATACCCCCCCAAAGGAACAATTTCGCCTCAAAATGGCAAAAAATTGCAATACCCCCCCAAAAGAACAATTTCGCCTCAAAATGCCGAAAAGTTGCAATACCCCCCCAAAGGAACAATTTCGCTTCAAAATGGCCAAAAGTTGCAATACCCCCGAAAGGAAAAATTTCGCCTCAAAATGAAAAAAAATTGCAATACCCCCACAAAGGAACAATTTCGCCTCAAAATGCCGAAAAGTTGCAATACCCCCCCAAAGGAACAATTTCGCTTCAAAATGGCCAAAAGTTGCAATACCCCCCCCAAAGGAACAATTTCGCCTCAAAATGGCAAAAAATTGCAATACCCCCCTCAAAGGAACAATTTCACTTTAAAATGGCCAAAAGTTGCAATACCCCCCCAAAGGAACAATTTCGCCTCAAAATGGCAAAAAATTGCAATACCCCCCTCAAAGGAACAATTTCGCCTCAAAATGCCGAAAAGTTGCAATACCCCCCCAAAGGAACAATTTCGCCTCAAAATGCCGAAAAGTTGCAATACCCCCCCAAAGGAACAATTTCGCTTCAAAATGGCCAAAAGTTGCAATACCCCCCCAAAGGAACAATTTCGCTTCAAAATGGCCAAAAGTTGCAATACCCCCCCAAAGGAACAATTTCGCCTCAAAATGGCAAAAAATTGCAATACCCCCCCAAAGGAACAATTTCGCTTCAAAATGCCGAAAAGTTGCAATACCCCCCCAAAAGGTACAATTTCGCTTCAAAATGGCCAAAAGTTGCAATACCCCCCCAAAGGAACAATTTCGCCTCAAAATGGAAAAAAAATTGCAATACCCCCCCAAAGGAACAATTTCGCCTCAAAATGCCGAAAAGTTGCAATACCCCCCGAAAGGAACAATTTCGCTTCAAAATGGCCAAAAGTTGCAATACCCCCCCAAAGGAACAATTTTGCCTCAAAATGGCAAAAAATTGCAATACCCCCCCAAAGGAACAATTTCGACTCAAAATGCCGATAAGTTGCAATACCCCCCGAAAGGAACAATTTCGCTTCAAAATGGCCAAAAGTTGCAATACCCCCCCAAAGGAACAATTTCGCCTCAAAATGGCAAAAAATTAAAATACCCCCCTAAAGGAACAATTTCAGTTCAAAATGGCCAAAACTTGCAATACCCCCCCAAAGGAACAATTTCGCCTCAAAATGCCGAAAAGTTGCAATACCCCCCGAAAGGAACAATTCCGCTTCAAAATGGCCAAAAGTGTCAATACCCCCCCAAAGGAACAATTTCGCCTCAAAATGGCAAAAAATTGCAATACCCCCGAAAGGAACAATTTCGCCTCAATATGGCAAAAAATTGCAATATTCCCCAAAGGAACAATTTCGCCTCAAAATGCCGAAAAGTTGCAAGACCCCCCCAAAGGAACAATTTCGCTTCAAAATGGCCAAAAGTTGCAATACCCCCCCAAAGGAAAAATTTCGCCTCAAAATGAAAAAAAATTGCAATACCCCCACAAAGGAACAATTTCGCCTCAAAATGCCGAAAAGTTGCAATACCCCCTCAAAGGAACAATTTCGCTTCAAAATGGCCAAAAGTTGCAATACCCCCCCAAAGGAACAATTTCACCTCAAAATGGCAAAAAATTGCAATACCCCCCAAAGGAACAATTTCGCCTCAAAATGCTGAAAAGTTGCAATACCCCCCCAAAGGAACAATTTCGCTTCAAAATGGCCAAAAGTTGCAATACCCCCCCAAAGGAACAATTTCGCTTCAAAATGGCCAAAAGTTGCAATACCCCCCCCAAAGGAACAATTTCGCCTCAAAATGGCAAAAAATTGCAATACCCCCCAAAGGAACAATTTCGCCTCAAAATGCCGAAAAGTTGCAATACCCCCCCAAAGGAACAATTTCGCTTCAAAATGGCCAAAAGTTGCAATACCCCCCCAAAGGAACAATTTCACCTCAAAATGGCAAAAAATTGCAATACCACCCCAAAGGAACAATTTCGCTTCAAAATGGCCAAAAGTTGCAATACCCCCCCAAAGGAACAATTTCGCTTCAAAATGGCCAAAAGTTGCAATACCCCCCAAAGGAACAATTTCACTTTAAAATGGCCAAAAGATGCAATACCCCCCCAAAGCAACAATTTCGCCTCAAAATGGAAAAAAAATTGCAATACCCCCCAAAGGAACAATTTCGCCTCAAAATGGCAAAAAATTGCAATACCCCCCTCAAAGGAACAATTTCACTTTAAAATGGCCAAAAGTTGCAATACCCCCCCAAAGGAACAATTTCGCCTCAAAATGGCAAAAAATTGCAATACCCCCCTCAAAGGAACAATTTCGCCTCAAAATGCCGAAAAGTTGCAATACCCCCCCAAAGGAACAATTTCGCCTCAAAATGCCGAAAAGTTGCAATACCCCCCCAAAGGAACAATTTCGCTTCAAAATGGCCAAAAGTTGCAATACCCCCCAAAGGAACAATTTTGCCTCAAAATGGCAAAAAATTGCAATACCCCCCCAAAGGAACAATTTCGACTCAAAATGCCGAAAAGTTGCAATACCCCCGAAAGGAACAATTTCGCTTCAAAATGGCCAAAAGTTGCAATACCCCCCCAACGGAATAATTTCGCCTCAAAATGGCAAAAAATTGCAATACCCCCCCAACGGAACAATTTCGCCTCAAAATGGCCAAAAATTGTAATACCCCCCCAAAGGAACAATTTCGCTTCAATATGGCCAAAAGTTGCAATACCCCCCCAAAGGAACAATTTCGCCTCAAAATGGGAAAAAATATCAATACCCCCCAAAGGAACAATTTCGCCTCAAAATGGCAAAAAATTGCAATACCCCCCCAAAGGAACAATTTCGCTTCAAAATGCCGAAAAGTTGCAATACCCCCCCAAAGGTACAATTTCGCTTCAAAATGGCCAAAAGTTGCAATACTCCCCCAAAGGAACAATTTCGCCTCAAAATAAAAAAAAAATTGCAATACCCCCCAAAGGAACAATTTCGCCTCAAAATGGCAAAAAATTGCAATACCCCCCAAAGGAACAATTTCGCTTCAAAATGGCCAAAAGTTGCAATACCCCCCCAAAGGAACAATTTCGCCTCAAAATGCCGAAAAGTTGCAATACCCCCCCAAAGGTACAATTTCGCTTCAAAATGGCCAAAAGTTGCAATACCCCCCCAAAGGAACAATTTCGCCTCAAAATGAAAAAAAAATTGCAATACCCCCCCAAAGGAACAATTTCGCCTCAAAATGCCGAAAAGTTGCAATACCCCCCCAAAGGAACAATTTCGCTTCAATATGGCCAAAAGTTGCAATACCCCCCCAAAGGAACAATTTCGCCTCAAAATGGAAAAAAAATTGCAATACCCCCCAAAGGAACAATTTCTCCTCAAAATGCCGATAAGTTGCAATACCCCCCGAAAGGAACAATTTCGCTTCAAAATGGCCAAAAGTTGCAATACCCCCCCAAAGGAACAATTTCGCCTCAAAATGGCAAAAAATTAAAATACCCCCCCAAAGGAACAATTTCGCTTCAAAATGGCAAAAAGTTGCATAACCCCCCCAAAGGAACATTTTCGCCTCAAAATACCGAAAAGTTGCAATACCCCCCGAAAGGAACAATTTCGCTTCAAAATGGCCAAAAGTTGCAATACCCCCCAAAGGAACAATTTCGCCTCAAAATGGGAAAAAATATCAATACCCCCCAAAGGAACAATTTCGCCTCAAAATGGCAAAAAATTGCAATACCCCCCCAAAGGAACAATTTTGCTTCAAAATGCCGAAAAGTTGCAATATCCCCCCAAAGGTACAATTTCGCTTCAAAATGGCCAAAAGTTGCAATACTCCCCCAAAGGAACAATTTCGCCTCAAAATAAAAAAAAATTGCAATACCCCCTGTGAGGTAGCGCGGTCGGCTGCGCAGCAGAAGACACGGGATCCAGGCATATAGGTTCACAGCACACGGTGTTTAATGTCCAAACAAAAAATCCACAGCAATATACATGTCTCTCCAGCAGAGACTCAGGGAGTTGTGATCACTCCCTCACACCCGGCACACCTGCCCCTCGTTCCTGTTTCCATTTAACCCTTCCTTCAGCCTGTAGGGAAACAGCATTAACCCTAGAGTGGATTTACTTTCTATCATGGAGTGAGCACAACCGGGGCGAGACATACCGGCCGTCATAGATAACCCCGGTCACAGTCTCACATACCCCCCCCCTCAGTTCAAGCGTGCGGGGTTGAACTCCCGCCATCAAACACGGGCCGCGGGACAAGGCATCGGCGTTGACCTGCAACCTACCGGCCCGGTGTTCAACCGTAAACCGGAAGTTCTGCAGAGAAAGGAACCACCGGGTAACCCGGGCATTCCGTTCCTTGGCGGACCTCATCCAGACCAGCGGAGAGTGATCAGTCACCAAGCGAAACTGCCGTCCCAGCAGGTAATAGCGTAGGGACTCCAAGGCCCATTTAATCGCCAGGCACTCCTTCTCCACTACGCTATAATTCCGCTCGGGAGGGGTGAGCTTCCTACTCAAGAAGGTGACGGGGTGTTCCTCCCCCTGAACCACCTGAGACAGCACTGCCCCCAGGCCGACCTCAGAGGCGTCAGTCTGTACTATGAACTCCTTCCGGAAATCAGGGTTGACCAGAACGGGTTGTCCGCACAGGACCCCCTTCAGGGCCCGGAAGGAGTCCTCGGCCTGCGGAGTCCAGCGCACCATGACGGACTTCTTGCCTTTGAGAAGGTCCGTCAAGGGGGCTGATAGTCCCGCAAAATCTCTTACAAACCTCCTGTAGTACCCCACGATACCCAGGAAGGCCCTAACCTGCTTTGTGGTCAGGGGTCTAGGCCACTTCTGGATCGCCTCAACCTTGTTAATTTGGGGCTTTATCACTCCTTGGCCTATCACGTAGCCCAAGTAGCGGGCTTCCGTGAGTCCCAACGCACATTTCTTGGGATTGGCTGTCAATCCGGCTGTTCGAAGCGCGTCCACCACCGCTTGTACCTGTTCCAAGTGGGTCTGCCAATCGGGGCTGTAAATAATGATGTCATCAAGGTACGCTGATGCATACGCCTGGTGGGGTTCCAGCACTAAGTCCATCAACCTCTGGAACGTGGCCGGAGCGCCATGTAACCCAAAAGGCAAGACAACATAGTGGAAGAGACCCTCCGGCGTAACAAAAGCGGTTTTCTCCTTGGCGGACTCCGTCAGTGGCACCTGCCAGTACCCCTTGGTCAGGTCGAGCGTGGTAAAATATCGCGCCTGTCCCAGCCTATCAATCAGCTCATCCACCCGGGGCATGGGGTAGAGATCGAACTTGGATATTTCGTTCAATCTCCGGAAGTCATTGCAGAACCTTAAGGAGCCATCGGGTTTTGGTATTAGGACAATGGGACTAGCCCATTCACTCCGGGATTTTTCGATGACCCCCAGGCGTAGCATTGTCTTCACTTCTTCTGATATGGCTTGTCTTCGAGCCTCCGGCACGCGGTATGACTTCAGGCGTACCTTCAGGTGGGGCTCGGTGACAATGTCATGTCGTATCAGACTGGTCCTACCCGGCAACTCGGAGAAGACATCGGGGTTCTGCTGAACCAGCCGTCTGGCCTCTCGCCTCTGTTGCTTGGTGAGGGCTTCTCCGATCCTTACTTCCGGTTCGTCCTCTCCGGAGGTCGCTGAAGCCGGGAGTGAACGACCCGAAGAGGAGGGAGATGGGGGAAACTCAACCATCAGGCTTTCCCGTTCCTGCCACGGTTTTAATAGGTTGACATGGTATATTTGTTCAGGTTTCCGCCTACCGGGCTGCAATACTTTATAGTTGACCACCCCGACTTTTTCCTTTATCTCGTAGGGGCCTTGCCACTGAGCCAGGAATTTACTCTCCGCCGTGGGGATTAATACCAACACCCGATCCCCGGGTTTAAAGGTCCGCACGGTGGCTTGTCTATTATAGCGGCCGCTTTGCGCGGCCTGAGCCTCCTGTAAATGCTCCTTCACAATTGGCATGACCGCGCTTATGCGGTTCTGCATTCCTAAAATGTGTTCAATCACACTTTTATGGGGGGTGGGCTCTTGCTCCCATGTTTCCTTTGCCAGGTCCAACAATCCCCGGGGATGTCGCCCGTATAACAATTCAAAAGGCGAAAACCCCGTGGATGCCTGTGGCACCTCTCGGATGGCAAACATCAAATAGGGAAGCATCATATCCCAGTCCTTCCCGTCTTTGGAGATCACCCTTTTTAGCATGGTTTTCAGGGTTTTATTGAATCGTTCTACTAACCCATCCGTCTGAGGATGATACACAGACGTACGCAACTGCTTGATCTGGAGTAGCCGGCATAGTTCTTTGGTCACTTTAGACATGAATGGGGTCCCCTGATCCGTAAGGATCTCCTTGGGCAACCCCACCCGGCAGAACACAGAAAACAACTCCCGAGCTATAAGCTTCGCCGCAGTATGTCTGAGAGGTATCGCCTCTGGATACCGGGTGGCATAGTCAACGATCACTAGGATGTGTTGGTGCCCTCGAGCAGACTTTACGAGGGGCCCCACCAGATCCATCCCTATCCGTTCAAAAGGGACTTCTATAATGGGTAACGGCACCAACGGACTGCGAAAGTGGACCAGTGGTGCGGTAAGCTGACACTCCGGGCAGGTTTCGCAGAACCGTTTTACCTCCCCAAAGACCCCGGGCCAATAGAACCTTTGCAATATTCGCTCCTGCGTTTTCTTGACCCCTAGGTGGCCACTCATCAGATGTTTATGAGCCAAGTCGAGGACCCGCCGGCGATACGGCTGGGGCACCACCAACTGCTCCACCCCCACGCCCCGTATTTCATCTACCCGGTAGAGTAAATCCTGTTTAAGAGCGAAATGGGGGTACCTTACCTGGGCACCGGGCAGCTGGGCCACCCCGTCAATTACTAACACCCTATTCCGGGCATGTATTAACGTAGGGTCCTGGAGTTGGGCTGTCCCAAACGCATCCGGGGATGCCTCCAAGTCCGGGATGGGCTCGACCGTCTCAGCCTCTCCTGCCAATACCTCTAGGGGCGACCTATCGGGTTCACATTCTGTCCCTATCATGGGGACCCCTACGGCAGGTGTCCCGGATTCAGGATTGTAGGGCTCAGGCCCCGGACTGACCAATATCGGAGGGGACCTAGGGGTTCCCTTCCATAAAGTCCAAAAATAGGGCAGATCCCGTCCTAGGATCACGTCATAAGGAAGAGTGTTAAGCAGTCCCACCTCATGTTGCACCTGACCGCAAGGTGCTGTGATGGTGACAATCCCCGTGGGATAGTCTCGGCGGTCCCCATGTATGCAAACCACCCCCACGGTACGTCCTGTGGCCTTTACTTTAGCCCTCAAGGTGGATCGCACAAGGGTCACTAAGCTTCCGGAATCCAACAATCCTGTAACCGGACATCCATTCACCTGTATTTGGCACAAGTGGGGCTCAGTCTCTGGGGGAACCAGGTCAGCGGTACACACCACCTGAGCATACATTGAACCCCGCCGGGTAACCCCACAATCCATGGGCTCCGTGGTCAGGGGACACTGGGCTTCCATATGTCCCACGCGCTGGCACCGCCAACATCTAATAGGGAAGGAAACCCCCTTGACAAGTTGTCGTTTAGGGTACATGGCCTTCCGGACCTCAGGAACGGCGGGCGCGGCCTCAGCCAGGATGGTAGCGGACTCCTGTACCGGTGTCGGCGGTGGGTCCTTGGCCCTAGGCTTGGAGGGGCCGGACCGACGGGCGGTACGCAAAGTCTCAGTGTCCCGTATCAAGTCCTGCGTAGCCACATGCCGCTCTACCAGGGACACTAATTGGTCCAGGGTACTCGGGTCACCCTGTCCTACCCACCGTTGAACGGTGACGGGTAAAGTGCGCACAAAACGATCCACTACTACCCTTTCCACCATTTGCGCCGGGCTCAGAGTGTCAGGCTGCAACCACTTTTTTACAAGATGTAATAAGTCATAGGCCTGGGAGCGTACGGGTTTGGCTTCCTCATAGAACCACTGATTTACCCGCTGAGCCCGTACATAGGTATTCACCCCCAACCGAGCCAGTATTTCGGCTTTCAGGGTCACATAGTCAATGGCGTCCTCGGTACCGAGGTCCAGGTACGCTTTTTGGGGTTCCCCCGTCAGATAGGGCGACAATACCTCAGCCCACTGGGGGGTCGGCAGCTTTTCCCGCTCGGCCACCCGCTCAAACACTGCCAGGAACGCTTCCACATCATCCCCCGGGGTCATCTTTTGCAACGCTTGTCTCACCGCTTTCCGGACGCTGCCGTCGTCACCCGGTCCCGGGGTTGTTGCTGCCGGTCCGGCACGGATTGACTTGGCCAGGAGAACCATCTGTTCTTGGTGCCTTTTTTCCTGCAATTTCAAGGATTGCTGGTGCTGTTGCTGCTGTTGCTCCAACGTCCGGAGCAGGTGGGTATTCACCTGTTGTTGCTGTGCATTAGCCTCTTGTTGTTGTGCATTAGCCTGAGCCAAATGCCTTAGTATGTCCTCCATGGCGTCGCTGGGTTTGGGCCGTAGTATAGCTGCTTGAATCCAGGACATGTGCTACCGGATCACCAGAAAAGGAAGTACACCTCACCGGGCTGGCATGCCCGCATTCTCCACCATATGTGAGGTAGCGCGGTCGGCTGCGCAGCAGAAGACACGGGATCCAGGCATATAGGTTCACAGCACACGGTGTTTAATGTCCAAACAAAAAATCCACAGCAATATACATGTCTCTCCAGCAGAGACTCAGGGAGTTGTGATCACTCCCTCACACCCGGCACACCTGCCCCTCGTTCCTGTTTCCATTTAACCCTTCCTTCAGCCTGTAGGGAAACAGCATTAACCCTAGAGTGGATTTACTTTCTATCATGGAGTGAGCACAACCGGGGCGAGACATACCGGCCGTCATAGATAACCCCGGTCACAGTCTCACACCCCCCAAAGGAACAATTTCGCCTCAAAATGGCAAAAAATTGCAATACCCCCCCAAACGAACAATTTCGCTTCAAAATGGCCAAAAGTTGCAATACCCCCCCAAAGGAACAATTTCGCCTCAAAATACCGAAAAGTTGCAATACCCCCCCAAAGGTACAATTTTGCTTCAAAATGGCCAAAAGTTGCAATACCCCCCCAAAGGAACAATTTCGCCTCAAAATGAAAAAAAAATTGCAATACCCCCCCAAAGGAACAATTTCGCCTCAAAATGCCGAAAAGTTGCAATACCCCCGAAAGGAACAATTTCGCTTCAAAATGGCCAAAAGTTGCAATACCCCCCCAAAGGAACAATTTCGCCTCAAAATGGCAAAAAATTGCAATACCCCCCCAAAGGAACAATTTCGCCTCAAAATGCCGAAAAGTTGCAATACCCCCCAAAGGAACAATTTCGCTTCAAAATGGCCAAAAGTTGCAATACCCCCCAAAGGAACAATTTCGCCTCAAAATGGCAAAAAATTGCAATACCCCCCAAAGGAACAATTTCGCCTCAAAATGCCGAAAAGTTGCAATACCCCCCCAAAGCAACAATTTCGCCTGAAAATGGCCAAAAATTGTAATACCCCTTCAAAGGAACAATTTCGCTTCAATATAGCCAAAAGTTGCAATACCCCCCCAAAGGAACAATTTCGCCTCAAAATGGGAAAAAATATCAATACCCCCCAAAGGAACAATTTTGCCTCAAAATGGCAAAAAATTGCAATACCCCCCCAAAGGAACAATTTCGCTTCAAAATGCCGAAAAGTTGCAATACCCCCCCAAAGGTACAATTTCGCTTCAAAATGGCCAAAAGTTGCAATACTCCCCCAAAGGAACAATTTCGCCTCAAAATGGCCAAAAATTGCAATACCCCCCCAAAGGAACAAATTCGCCTCAAAATGGCAAAAAATTGCAATACCCCCCCAAAGGAACAATTTCGCTTCAAAATGGCCAAAAGTTGCAATACCCCCCCAAAGGAACAATTTCGCCTCAAAATGCCGAAAAGTTGCAATACCCCCCCAAAGGAACAATTTCGCCTCAAAATGAAAAAAAATTGCAATACTCCCCCAAAGGAACAATTTCGCCTCAAAATGCCGAAAAGTTGCAATACCCCCGAAAGGAACAATTTCGCTTCAAAATGGCCAAAAGTTGCAATGCCCCCCAAAGGAACAATTTCGCCTCAAAATGGCAAAAAATTGCAATACCCTCCCAAAGGAACAATTTCGCCTCAAATTGCCGAAAAGTTGCAATACCCCCCCAAAGGAACAATTTCGCCTCAAAATGAAAAAAAAATTGCAATACTCCCCCAAAGGAACAATTTCGCTTCAAAATGCCGAAAAGTTGCAATACCCCCCAAAGGAACAATTTCGCCTCAAAATGGAAAAAAAATTGCAATACCCCCCCAAAGGAACAATTTCACCTCAAAATGCCGAAAAGTTGCAATACCCCCTGAAAGGAACAATTTCGCTTCAAAATGGCCAAAAGTTGCAATACCCCCCCAAAGGAACAATTTCGCCTCAAAATGGCAAAAAATTGCAATACCCCCCCAAAGGAACAATTTCGCTTCAAAATAGCCAAAAGTTGCAATACCCCCCCAAAGGAACAATTTCGCCTCAAAATGCCGAAAAGTTGCAATACCCCCCCGAAAGGAACAATTTCGCTTCAAAATGGCCAAAAGATGCAATACCCCCCCAAAGGAACAATTTCGCTTCAAAATATCCAAAAGTTGCAATACCCCCCCAAAGGAACAATTTCGCCTCAAAATGCCGAAAAGTTGCAATACCCCCCCCAAAGGAACAATTTCGCTTCAAAATGGCCAAAAGTTGCAATACCCCCCCAAAGGCACAATTTCGCCTCAAAATGGAAAAAAAAATTGCAATACCCCCCCAAAGGAACAATTTCGCTCCAAAATGCCGAAAAGTTGCAATACCCCCGAAAGGAGCAATTTCGCTTCAAAATGGCCAAAAGTTGCAATACCCCCGAAAGGAACAATTTCGCCTTAAAATGGCAAAAAATTGCAATACCCTCCCAAAGGAACAATTTCGCCTCAAAATGGCAAAAAATTGCAATACCCCCCCAAAGGAACAATTTCGCCTCAAAATGCCGAAAAGTTGCAATACCCCCCCCAAAGGAACAATTTCACTTCAAAATGGCCAAAAGATGCAATACCCCCCCAAAGCAACAATTTCGCCTCAAAATGGAAAAAAATTGCAATACCCCCCCAAAGGAACAATTTCGCCTCAAAATGCCGAAAAGTTGCAATACCCCCCGAAAGGAACAATTTCGCTTCAAAATGCCGAAAAGTTGCAATACCCCCCCAAAGGTACAATTTCGCTTCAAAATGGCCAAAAGTTGCAATACTCCCCCAAAGGAACAATTTCGCCTCAAAATAAAAAAAAATTGCAATACCCCCACAAAGGAACAATTTCGCTTCAAAATGGCCAAAAGTTGCAATACCCCCCCAAAGGAACAATTTCGCCTCAAAATGCCGAAAAGTTGCAATACCCTCCCAAAGGAACAATTTCGCCTCAAAATGCTGAAAAGTTGCAATACCCCCGAAAGGAACAATTTCGCTTCAAAATGGCCAAAAGTTGCAATACCCTTCCAAAGGAACAATTTCGCCTCAAAATGGAAAAAAAATTGCAATACCCCCCCAAAGGAACAATTTCTCCTCAAAATGCTGAAAACTTGCAATACCCCCCGAAAGGAACAATTTCGCTTCAAAATGGCCAAAAGTTGCAATACCCCACCAAAGCAACAATTTCACCTCAAAATGGCAAAAAATTGCAATACCCCCCCAAAGGAACAATTTCGCTTCAAAATGCCGAAAAGTTGCAATACCCCCCGAAAGGAACAATTTCGCTTCAAAATGGCCAAAAGTTGCAATACCCCCCCAAAGGAACAATTTCGCCTCAAAATGCTGAAAAGTTGCAATACCCCCGAAAGGAACAATTTCGCTTCAAAATGGCCAAAAGTTGCAATACCCCCCCAAAGGAACAATTTCGCCTCAAAATGGCAAAAAATTGCAATACCCCCCCAAAGGAACAATTTCGCTTCAAAATGCCGAAAAGTTGCAATACCCCCCCAAAAGGTACAATTTCGCTTCAAAATGGCCAAAAGTTGCAATACCCCCCAAAGGAACAATTTCGCCTCAAAATGGAAAAAAAATTGCAATACCCCCCCAAAGGAACAATTTCGCCTCAAAATGCCGAAAAGTTGCAATACCCCCCGAAAGGAACAATTTCGCTTCAAAATGGCCAAAAGTTGCAATACCCCCCCAAAGGAATAATTTTGCCTCAAAATGGCAAAAAATTGCAATACCCCTCCAAAGGAACAATTTCACTTCAAAATGGCCAAAAGTTGCAATACCCCCCCAAAGGAACAATTTCGCCACAAAATGGCAAAAAATTGCAATACCCCCCCAAAGGAACAATTTCGCTTCAAAATGGCCAAAAGTTGCAATACCCCCCCAAAGGAACAATTTTGCCTCAAAATGAAAAAAAAATTGCAATACCCCCCCAAAGGAACAATTTCTACTCAAAATGCCGAAAAGTTGCAATACCCCCGAAAGGACCAATTTCGCTTCAAAATGGCCAAAAGTTGCAATACCCCCAAAAGGAACAATTTCGCTTCAAAATGGCCAAAAGTTGCAATACCCCCCCAAAGGAACAATTTCGCCTTAAAATGGCAAAAAATTGCAATACCCTCCCAAAGGAACAATTTCGCCTCAAATTGCCGAAAAGTTGCAATACCCCCCCAAAAGAACAATTTCGCCTCAAAATGCCGAAAAGTTGCAATACCCCCCGAAAGGACCAATTTCGCTTCAAAATGGCCAAAAGTTGCAATACCCCCCCAACGGAACAATTTCGCCTCAAAATGGCCAAAAATTGTAATACCCCCCCAAAGGAACAATTTCGCCTCAAAATGGGAAAAAATTTCAATACCCCCCAAAGGAACAATTTCACCTCAAAATGGCAAAAAATTGCAATACCCCCCAAAGGACCAATTTCGCTTCAAAATGCCGAAAAGTTGCAATACCCCCCCAAAGGTACAATTTCGCTTCAAAATGGCCAAAAGTTGCAATACTCCACCAAAGGAACAATTTCGCCTCAAAATAAAAAAAAAATTGCAATACCCCCCCAAAGGAACAATTTCGCCTCAAAATGGCAAAAAATTGCAATACCCCCCAAAGGAACAATTTCGCTTCAAAATGGCCAAAAGTTGCAATACCCCCCCAAAGGAACAATTTCGCCTCAAAATGCAGAAAAGTTGCAATACCCCCCCAAAGGTACAATTTCGCTTCAAAATGGCCAAAAGTTGCAATACCCCCCAAAGGAACAATTTCGCCTCAAAATGGCAAAAAATTGCAATACCCCCCAAAGGAACAATTTCGCCTCAAAATGCCGAAAAGTTGCAATACCCCCCCAAAGCAACAATTTCGCCTGAAAATGGCCAAAAATTGTAATACCCCTTCAAAGGAACAATTTCGCTTCAATATAGCCAAAAGTTGCAATACCCCCCCAAAGGAACAATTTCGCCTCAAAATGGGAAAAAATATCAATACCCCCCAAAGGAACAATTTTGCCTCAAAATGGCAAAAAATTGCAATACCCCCCCAAAGGAACAATTTCGCTTCAAAATGCCGAAAAGTTGCAATACCCCCCCAAAGGTACAATTTCGCTTCAAAATGGCCAAAAGTTGCAATACTCCCCCAAAGGAACAATTTCGCCTCAAAATGGCCAAAAATTGCAATACCCCCCCAAAGGAACAAATTCGCCTCAAAATGGCAAAAAATTGCAATACCCCCCCAAAGGAACAATTTCGCTTCAAAATGGCCAAAAGTTGCAATACCCCCCCAAAGGAACAATTTCGCCTCAAAATGCCGAAAAGTTGCAATACCCCCCCAAAGGAACAATTTCGCCTCAAAATGAAAAAAAATTGCAATACTCCCCCAAAGGAACAATTTCGCCTCAAAATGCCGAAAAGTTGCAATACCCCCGAAAGGAACAATTTCGCTTCAAAATGGCCAAAAGTTGCAATGCCCCCCAAAGGAACAATTTCGCCTCAAAATGGCAAAAAATTGCAATACCCTCCCAAAGGAACAATTTCGCCTCAAATTGCCGAAAAGTTGCAATACCCCCCCAAAGGAACAATTTCGCCTCAAAATGAAAAAAAAATTGCAATACTCCCCCAAAGGAACAATTTCGCTTCAAAATGCCGAAAAGTTGCAATACCCCCCAAAGGAACAATTTCGCCTCAAAATGGAAAAAAAATTGCAATACCCCCCCAAAGGAACAATTTCACCTCAAAATGCCGAAAAGTTGCAATACCCCCTGAAAGGAACAATTTCGCTTCAAAATGGCCAAAAGTTGCAATACCCCCCCAAAGGAACAATTTCGCCTCAAAATGGCAAAAAATTGCAATACCCCCCCAAAGGAACAATTTCGCTTCAAAATAGCCAAAAGTTGCAATACCCCCCCAAAGGAACAATTTCGCCTCAAAATGCCGAAAAGTTGCAATACCCCCCCGAAAGGAACAATTTCGCTTCAAAATGGCCAAAAGATGCAATACCCCCCCAAAGGAACAATTTCGCTTCAAAATATCCAAAAGTTGCAATACCCCCCCAAAGGAACAATTTCGCCTCAAAATGCCGAAAAGTTGCAATACCCCCCCCAAAGGAACAATTTCGCTTCAAAATGGCCAAAAGTTGCAATACCCCCCCAAAGGCACAATTTCGCCTCAAAATGGAAAAAAAAATTGCAATACCCCCCCAAAGGAACAATTTCGCTCCAAAATGCCGAAAAGTTGCAATACCCCCGAAAGGAGCAATTTCGCTTCAAAATGGCCAAAAGTTGCAATACCCCCGAAAGGAACAATTTCGCCTTAAAATGGCAAAAAATTGCAATACCCTCCCAAAGGAACAATTTCGCCTCAAAATGGCAAAAAATTGCAATACCCCCCCAAAGGAACAATTTCGCCTCAAAATGCCGAAAAGTTGCAATACCCCCCCCAAAGGAACAATTTCACTTCAAAATGGCCAAAAGATGCAATACCCCCCCAAAGCAACAATTTCGCCTCAAAATGGAAAAAAATTGCAATACCCCCCCAAAGGAACAATTTCGCCTCAAAATGCCGAAAAGTTGCAATACCCCCCGAAAGGAACAATTTCGCTTCAAAATGCCGAAAAGTTGCAATACCCCCCCAAAGGTACAATTTCGCTTCAAAATGGCCAAAAGTTGCAATACTCCCCCAAAGGAACAATTTCGCCTCAAAATAAAAAAAAATTGCAATACCCCCCCAAAGGAACAATTTCGCCTCAAAATGGCAAAAAATTGCAATACCCCCACAAAGGAACAATTTCGCTTCAAAATGGCCAAAAGTTGCAATACCCCCCCAAAGGAACAATTTCGCCTCAAAATGCCGAAAAGTTGCAATACCCTCCCAAAGGAACAATTTCGCCTCAAAATGCTGAAAAGTTGCAATACCCCCGAAAGGAACAATTTCGCTTCAAAATGGCCAAAAGTTGCAATACCCTTCCAAAGGAACAATTTCGCCTCAAAATGGAAAAAAAATTGCAATACCCCCCCAAAGGAACAATTTCTCCTCAAAATGCTGAAAACTTGCAATACCCCCCGAAAGGAACAATTTCGCTTCAAAATGGCCAAAAGTTGCAATACCCCACCAAAGCAACAATTTCACCTCAAAATGGCAAAAAATTGCAATACCCCCCCAAAGGAACAATTTCGCTTCAAAATGCCGAAAAGTTGCAATACCCCCCGAAAGGAACAATTTCGCTTCAAAATGGCCAAAAGTTGCAATACCCCCCCAAAGGAACAATTTCGCCTCAAAATGCTGAAAAGTTGCAATACCCCCGAAAGGAACAATTTCGCTTCAAAATGGCCAAAAGTTGCAATACCCCCCCAAAGGAACAATTTCGCCTCAAAATGGCAAAAAATTGCAATACCCCCCCAAAGGAACAATTTCGCTTCAAAATGCCGAAAAGTTGCAATACCCCCCCAAAAGGTACAATTTCGCTTCAAAATGGCCAAAAGTTGCAATACCCCCCAAAGGAACAATTTCGCCTCAAAATGGAAAAAAAATTGCAATACCCCCCCAAAGGAACAATTTCGCCTCAAAATGCCGAAAAGTTGCAATACCCCCCGAAAGGAACAATTTCGCTTCAAAATGGCCAAAAGTTGCAATACCCCCCCAAAGGAATAATTTTGCCTCAAAATGGCAAACAATTGCAATACCCCTCCAAAGGAACAATTTCACTTCAAAATGGCCAAAAGTTGCAATACCCCCCCAAAGGAACAATTTCGCCACAAAATGGCAAAAAATTGCAATACCCCCCCAAAGGAACAATTTCGCTTCAAAATGGCCAAAAGTTGCAATACCCCCCCAAAGGAACAATTTTGCCTCAAAATGAAAAAAAAATTGCAATACCCCCCCAAAGGAACAATTTCTACTCAAAATGCCGAAAAGTTGCAATACCCCCGAAAGGACCAATTTCGCTTCAAAATGGCCAAAAGTTGCAATACCCCCAAAAGGAACAATTTCGCTTCAAAATGGCCAAAAGTTGCAATACCCCCCCAAAGGAACAATTTCGCCTTAAAATGGCAAAAAATTGCAATACCCTCCCAAAGGAACAATTTCGCCTCAAATTGCCGAAAAGTTGCAATACCCCCCCAAAAGAACAATTTCGCCTCAAAATGCCGAAAAGTTGCAATACCCCCCGAAAGGACCAATTTCGCTTCAAAATGGCCAAAAGTTGCAATACCCCCCCAACGGAACAATTTCGCCTCAAAATGGCCAAAAATTGTAATACCCCCCCAAAGGAACAATTTCGCCTCAAAATGGGAAAAAATTTCAATACCCCCCAAAGGAACAATTTCACCTCAAAATGGCAAAAAATTGCAATACCCCCCCAAAGGACCAATTTCGCTTCAAAATGCCGAAAAGTTGCAATACCCCCCCAAAGGTACAATTTCGCTTCAAAATGGCCAAAAGTTGCAATACTCCACCAAAGGAACAATTTCGCCTCAAAATAAAAAAAAAATTGCAATACCCCCCCAAAGGAACAATTTCGCCTCAAAATGGCAAAAAATTGCAATACCCCCCAAAGGAACAATTTCGCTTCAAAATGGCCAAAAGTTGCAATACCCCCCCAAAGGAACAATTTCGCCTCAAAATGCAGAAAAGTTGCAATACCCCCCCAAAGGTACAATTTCGCTTCAAAATGGCCAAAAGTTGCAATACCCCCCCAAAGGAACAATTTCGCCTCAAAATGAAAAAAAAATTGCAATACCCCCACAAAGGAACAATTTCGCCTCAAAATGCCGAAAAGTTGCAATACCCCCCGATAGGAACAATTTCGCTTCAAAATGGCCAAAAGTTGCAATACCCCCTCAAAGGAACAATTTCGCTTCAAAATGCCGAAAAGTTGCAATACCCCCAAAGGAACAATTTCGCTTCAAAATGGCCAAAGGTTGCAATACCCCCCCAAAGGAACAATTTCGCCTCAAAATGGCAAAAAATTTGCAATACCCCCCCAAAGGAACAATTTCGCCTCAAAATGCCGAAAAATTGCAATACCCCCCCAAAGGAACAATTTCGCTTCAAAATGGCCAAAAGTTGCAATACCCCCCAAAGGAACAATTTCGCCTCAAAATGGCAAAAAATTGCAATACCCCCCAAAGGAACAATTTCGCCTCAAAATGCCGAAAAGTTGCAATACCCCCCGAAAGGAACAATTTCGCTTCAAAATGACAAAAAATTGCAATACCCCCCCAAAGGAACAATTTCGCTTCAAAATGGCCAAAAGTTGCAATACCCCCCGAAAGGAACAATTTCGCTTCAAAATGGCCAAAAGTTGCAATACCCTCCCAAAGGAACAATTTCGCCTCAAAATGGCAAAAAAATGCAATACCCCCCCAAAGGTACAATTTCACCTCAAAATGGCAAAAAATTGCAATACCCCCCCAAAGGAACAATTTCGCCTCAAAATATCCAAAAATTGTAAACCCCCTCAAAGGAACAATTTCGCTTCAAAATGGCCAAAAGTTACAATACCCCCCCAACGGAACAATTTCGCCTCAAAATGGCAAAAAATTGCAATACCCCCCAAAGGAACAATTTCACCTCAAAATGCCGAAAAGTTGCAATACCCCCCGAAAGGAACAATTTCGCTTCAAAAAGGCCAAAAGATGCAATACCCCCCCAAAGCAACAATTTCGCCTCAAAATGGCCAAAAATTGTAATACCCCCCCAAAGGAACAATTTCGCCTCAAAATGGGAAAAAATATCAATACCCCCCAAAGGAACAATTTCGCCTCAAAATGGCAAAAAATTGCAATACCCCCCCAAAGGAACAATTTCGCTTCAAAATGCCGAAAAGTTGCAATACCCCCCCCAAAGGTACAATTTCGCTTCAAAATGGCCAAAAGTTGCAATACTCCCCCAAAGGAACAATTTCGCCTCAAAATGGCAAAAAATTGCAATACCCCCCCAAAGGAACAATTTCGCCTCAAAATGCCGAAAAGGTGCAATACCCCCCCAAAGGTACAATTTCGCTTCAAAATGGCCAAAAGTTGCAATACCCCCCCAAAGGAACAATTTCGCCTCAAAATGAAAAAAAAATTGCAATACCCCCCCAAAGGAACAATTTCGCCTCAAAATGCCGAAAAGGTGCAATACCCCCCCAAAGGTACAATTTCGCTTCAAAATGGCCAAAAGTTGCAATACCCCCCCAAAGGAACAATTTCGCCTCAAAATGAAAAAAAAATTGCAATACCCCCCCAAAGGAACAATTTCGCTTCAAAATGCCGAAAAGTTGCAATACCCCCAAAGGAACAATTTCGCTTCAAAATGGCCAAAAGTTGCAATACCCCCCCAAAGGAACAATTTCGCATCAAAATGAAAAAAAAATTGCAATACCCCCCCAAAGGAACAATTTCGCTTCAAAATGCCGAAAAGTTGCAATACCCCCAAAGGAACAATTTCGCTTCAAAATGGCCAAAAGTTGCAATACCCCCCCAAAGGAACAATTTCGCCTCAAAATGGCAAAAAATTGCAATACCCCCCCAAAGGAACAATTTCGCCTCAAAATGCCGAAAAGTTGCAATACCCCCCCAAAGGAACAATTTCGCTTCAAAATGGCCAAAAGTTGCAATACCCTCCCAAAGGAACAATTTCGCCTCAAAATGGCAAAAAATTGCAATTCCCCCCCAAAGGAACAATTTCACCTCAAAATGCCGAAAAGTTGCAATACCCCCCCAAAGCAACAATTTCACCTCAAAATGGCAAAAAATTGCAATACCCCCTCAAAGGAACAATTTCGCCTCAAAATATCTAAAAATTGTAAACCCCCCCCCAAAGGAACAATTTCGCTTCAAAATGGCCAAAAGTTGCAATTTCGCCTCAAAATGCCGAAAAGTTGCAATACCCCCCCAAAGGTACAATTTCGCTTAAAAATAGCCAAAAGTTGCAATACCCCCCCAAAGGAACAATTTCGCCTCAAAATGGCAAAAAATTGCAATACCCCCTCCAAAGGAACAATTTCGCCTCAAAATGCCGAAAAGCTGCAATACCCCCCCAAAGGAACAATTTCGCTTCAAAATGGCCAAAAGTTGCAATACCCCCCAAAGGAACAATTTCGCCTCAAAATGGCAAAAAATTGCAATACCCCCCAAAGGAACAATTTCGCCTCAAAATGCCGAAAAGTTGCAATACCCCCCGAAAGGAACAATTTCGCTTCAAAATGGCAAAAAATTGCAATACCCCCCCAAAGGAACAATTTCGCTTCAAAAAGGCCAAAAGTTGCAATACCCCCCCAAAGGAACAATTTCGCTTCAAAATGGCCAAAAGTTGCAATTTCGCCTCAAAATGCCGAAAAGTTGCAATACCCCCCCAAAGGAACAATTTCGCTTAAAAATAGCCAAAAGTTGCAATACCCCCCCAACGGAACAATTTCGCCTCAAAATGGCAAAAAATTGCAATACCCCCCCAAAGGAACAAGTTCGCCTCAAAATGCCGAAAAGTTGCAATACCCCCCCAAAGGAACAATTTTGCTTCAAAATGGCCAAAAGTTGCAATACCCCCCCAAAGGAACAATTTCACTTCAAAATGGCCAAAAGTTGCAATACCCCCCCAAAGGAACAATTTCGCCTCAAAATGCCGAAAAGTTGCAATACCCCCCAAAGCAACAATTTCACCTCAAAATGGCAATAAATTGCAATACCCCTCCAAAGGAACAATTTCGCCTCAAAATATCCAAAAATTGTAATACCCCCCCAAAGGAACAATTTCGCTTCAATATGGCCAAAAGTTGCAATACCCCCCGAAAGGAACAATTTCGCCTCAAAATGGAAAAAAAATTGCAATACCCCCCCAAAGGAACAATTTCGCCTCAAAATGCCGAAAAGTTGCAATACCCCCCAAAGGAACAATTTCACTTCAAAATGGCCAAAACTTGCAATACCCCCCCAAAGGAACAATTTCGCCTCAAAATGCCGAAAAGTTGCAATACCCCCCGAAAGGAACAATTTCGCTTCAAAATGGCTAAAAGTTGCAATACCCCCCCAAAGGAACAATTTCGCCTCAAAATGGCAAAAAATTGCAATACCCCCCCAAAGGAACAATTTCGCCTCAAAATGCCGAAAAGTTGCAATACCCCCCCAAAGGAACAATTTCGCTTCAAAATGGCCAAAAGTTGCAATACCCCCCCAAAGGAACAATTTCGCCTCAAAATGGCAAAAAATTGCAATACCCCCCAAAGGAACAATTTCGCCTCAAAATGGCAAAAAATTGCAATACCCCCCCAAAGGAACAATTTCGCCTCAAAATGCCGAAAAGTTGCAATACCCCCCGAAAGGACCAATTTCGCTTCAAAATGGCCAAAAGTTGCAATACCCCCCCAACGGAACAATTTCGCCTCAAAATGGCCAAAAATTGTAATACCCCCCCAAAGGAACAATTTCGCCTCAAAATGGGAAAAAATTTCAATACCCCCCAAAGGAACAATTTCACCTCAAAATGGCAAAAAATTGCAATACCCCCCCAAAGGACCAATTTCGCTTCAAAATGCCGAAAAGTTGCAATACCCCCCCAAAAGGTACAATTTCGCTTCAAAATGGCCAAAAGTTGCAATACTCCCCCAAAGGAACAATTTCGCCTCAAAATAAGAAAAAAATTGCAATACCCCCCCAAAGGAACAATTTCGCCTCAAAATGGCAAAAAATTGCAATACCCCCCAAAGGAACAATTTCGCTTCAAAATGGCCAAAAGTTGCAATACCCCCCCAAAGGAACAATTTCGCCTCAAAATGCAGAAAAGTTGCAATACCCCCCCAAAGGTACAATTTCGCTTCAAAATGGCCAAAAGTTGCAATACCCCCCCAAAGAAACAATTTCGCCTCAAAATGAAAAAAAAATTGCAATACCCCCACAAAGAAACAATTTCGCCTCAAAATGCCGAAAAGTTGCAATACCCCCCGAAAGGAACAATTTCGCTTCAAAATGGCCAAAAGTTGCAATACCCCCCCAAAGGAACAATTTCGCTTCAAAATGCCGAAAAGTTGCAATACCCCCCCAAAGGAACAATTTCGCTTCAAAATGGCCAAAAGTTGCAATACCCCCCCAAAGGAACAATTTCGCCTCAAAATGGCAAAAAATTTGCAATACCCCCCCAAAGGAACAATTTCGCCTCAAAATGCCGAAAAATTGCAATACCCCCCCAAAGGAACAATTTCGCTTCAAAATGGCCAAAAGTTGCAATACCCCCCAAAGGAACAATTTCGCCTCAAAATGGCAAAAAATTGCAATACCCCCCAAAGGAACAATTTCGCCTCAAAATGCCGAAAAGTTGCAATACCCCCCCAAAGGAACAATTTCGCTTCAAAAAGGCCAAAAGTTGCAATACCCCCCCAAAGGAACAATTTCGCTTCAAAATGGCCAAAGGAACAATTTCGCCTCAAAATGCCGAAAAGTTGCAATACCCCCCGAAAGGAACAATTTCGCTTCAAAATGGCCAAAAGTTGCAATACCCTCCCAAAGGAACAATTTCGCCTCAAAATGGCAAAAAATTGCAATACCCCCCCCAAAGGAACAATTTCGCTTCAAAATGGCCAAAAGTTGCAATACCCCCCGAAAGGAACAATTTCGCTTCAAAATGGCCAAAAGTTGCAATACCCCCCCAAAGGTACAATTTCGCTTAAAAATAGCCAAAAGTTGCAATACCCCCCCAAAGGAACAATTTCGCCTCAAAATGGAAAAAAATTGAAATACCCCCTCCAAAGGAACAATTTCGCCTCAAAATGCCGAAAAGTTGCAATACCCCCCCAAAGGAACAATTTCGCTTCAAAATGGCCAAAAGTTGCAATACCCCCCAAAGGAACAATTTCGCCTCAAAATGGCAAAAAATTGCAATACCCCCCAAAGGAACAATTTCGCCTCAAAATGCCGAAAAGTTGCAATACCCCCCCAAAGGAACAATTTCGCTTCAAAAAGGCCAAAAGTTGCAATACCCCCCCAAAGGAACAATTTCGCTTCAAAATGGCCAAAAGTTGCAATTTCGCCTCAAAATGCCGAAAAGTTGCAATACCCCCCCAAAGGAACAATTTCGCTTAAAAATAGCCAAAAGTTGCAATACCCCCCCAACGGAACAATTTCGCCTCAAAATGGCAAAAAATTGCAATACCCCCCCAAAGGAACAAGTTCGCCTCAAAATGCCGAAAAGTTGCAATACCCCCCCAAAGGAACAATTTTGCTTCAAAATGGCCAAAAGTTGCAATACCCCCCCAAAGGAACAATTTCGCTTCAAAATGGCCAAAAGTTGCAATACCCCCCCAAAGGAACAATTTCGCCTCAAAATGCCGAAAAGTTGCAATACCCCCCAAAGCAACAATTTCACCTCAAAATGGCAAAAAATTGCAATACCCCTCCAAAGGAACAATTTCGCCTCAAAATATCCAAAAATTGTAATACCCCCCCAAAGGAACAATTTCGCTTCAATATGGCCAAAAGTTGCAATACCCCCCGAAAGGAACAATTTCGCCTCAAAATGGAAAAAAAATTGCAATACCCCCCCAAAGGAACAATTTCGCCTCAAAATGCCGAAAAGTTGCAATACCCCCCAAAGGAACAATTTCACTTCAAAATGGCCAAAACTTGCAATACCCCCCCAAAGGAACAATTTCGCCTCAAAATGCCGAAAAGTTGCAATACCCCCCGAAAGGAACAATTTCGCTTCAAAATGGCTAAAAGTTGCAATACCCCCCCAAAGGAACAATTTCGCCTCAAAATGGCAAAAAATTGCAATACCCCCCCAAAGGAACAATTTCGCCTCAAAATGCCGAAAAGTTGCAATACCCCCCCAAAGGAACAATTTCGCTTCAAAATGGCCAAAAGTTGCAATACCCCCCCAAAGGAACAATTTCGCCTCAAAATGGCAAAAAATTGCAATACCCCCCAAAGGAACAATTTCGCCTCAAAATGGCAAAAAATTGCAATACCCCCCCAAAGGAACAATTTCGCCTCAAAATGCCGAAAAGTTGCAATACCCCCCGAAAGGAACAATTTCGCTTCAAAATGGCCAAAAGTTGCAATACCCCCCCAAAGGAAAAATGTCACCTCAAAATGGCAAAAAATTGCAATACCCCCCCAAAGGAACAATTTCGCCTCAAAATGCTGAAAAGTTGCAATACCCCCCCAAGGAACAATTTCGCTTCAAAATGGCCAAAAGTTGCAATACCCCCCGAAAGGAACAATTTCGCTTCAAAATGGCCAAAAGTTGCAATACCCCCCCAAAGGAACAATTTCGCTTCAAAATGGCCAAAAGTTGCAATACCCCCCAAAGGAACAATTTCGCCTCAAAATGGCAAAAAATTGCAATACCCCCCAAAGGAACAATTTCGCCTCAAAATGGCAAAAAATTGCAATACCCCCCGAAAGGAACAATTTCGCTTCAAAATGGCCAAAAGTTGCAATACCCCCCCAAAGGAACAATTTCACCTAAAAATGGCAAAAAATTGCAATACCCCCCCAAAGGAACAATTTCGCTTCAAAATGGCCAAAAGTTGCAATACCCCCCCAAAGGAACAATTTCGCCTCAAAATGCCGAAAAGTTGCAATACCCCCCCCAAAGGAACAATTTCGCCTCAAAATGCCGAAAAGTTGCAATACCCCCCCAAAGGAACAATTTCGCTTCAAAATGGCCAAAAGTTGCAATACCCCCCCAAAGGAACAATTTCTCCTCAAAATGGCAAAAAATTGCAATACCCCCCAAAGGAACAATTTCGCCTCAAAATGGCAAAAAATTGCAATACCCCCCCAAATGAACAATTTCGCTTCAAAATGCCGAAAAGTTGCAATACCCCCCGAAAGGAACAATTTCGCTTTAAAATGGCCAAAAGTTGCAATACCCCCCCAAAGGAACAATTTCGCCTCAAAATGGAAAAAAAATTGCAATACCCCCCAAAGGAACAATTTCGCCTCAAAATGCCGAAAAGTTGCAATACCCCCCAAAGGAACAATTTCGCCTCAAAATGACAAAAAATTGCAATACCCCCCCAAAGGAACAATTTCGCCTCAAAATGCCGAAAAGTTGCAATACCCCCCCAAAGGAACAATTTCGCTTCAAAATGGCCAAAAGTTGCAATACCCCCCCAAAGGAAAAATTTCGCCTCAAAATGAAAAAAAAATTGCAATACCCCCCAAAGGAACAATTTCGCCTCAAAATGCCGAAAAGTTGCAATACCCCCCAAAAGGAACAATTTCGCTTCAAAATGGCCAAAAGTTGCAATACCCCCCCAAAGGAACAATTTCACCTCAAAATGGCAAAAAATTGCAATACCCCCCCAAAGGAACAATTTCGCCTCAAAATGCTGAAAAGTTGCAATACCCCCAAAGGAACAATTTCGCTTCAAAATGGCCAAAAATTGCAATACCCCCCAAAGGAACAATTTCGCCTCAAAATGCCGAAAAGTTGCAATAGCCCCCCAAAGGAACAATTTCGCTTCAAAATGGCCAAAAGTTGCAATACCCCCCGAAAGGAACAATTTCGCTTCAAAATGGCCAAAAGTTGCAATACCCCCCCAAAGGAATAATTTCACCTCAAAATGTCAAAAAATTGCAATACCCCCCCAAAGGAACAATTTCGCCTCAAAATGGCTAAAAGTTGCAATACCCCCCCAAAGGAACAATTTCGCTTCAAAATGGCCAAAAGTTGCAATACCCCCCCCAAAGGAACAATTTCGCCTCAAAATGGCAAAAAATTGCAATACCCTCAAAAAGGAACAATTTCGCCTCAAAATGCCGAAAAGTTGCAATACCCCCCGAAAGGAACAATTTTGCTTCAAAATGGCCAAAAGTTGCAATACCCCCCCAAAGGAACAATTTCGCTTTAAAATGGCAAAAAATTGCAATACCCCCCCAAAGGAACAATTTCGCCTCAAAATGCCGAAAAGTTGCAATACCCCCCGAAAGGAACAATTTCGCATCAAAATGGCCAAAAGTTGCAATACCCCCCAAAAGGAACAATGTCGCCTCAAAATGCCGAAAAGTTGCAATACCCCCCGAAAGGAACAATTTCGCTTCAAATTGGCCAAATGATGCAATACCCCCCCAAAGCAACAATTTCGCCTCAAAATGGCAAAAAATTGCTTACCCCCCCAAAGGAACAATTTCGCCTCAAAATGCCGAAAAGTTGCAATACCCCCTGAAAGGAACAATTTCGCTTCAAAATGGCAAAAAATTGCAATACCCCCCAAAGGAACAATTTCGCTTCAAAATGGCCAAAAGTTGCAATACCCCCCCAAAGGAACAATTTCGCCTCAAAATGCCGAAAAGTTGCAATACCCCCCGAAAGGAAAAATTTCGCTTCAAAATGGCCAAAAGTTGCAATACCTTCCCAAAGGAACAATTTCGCCTCAAAATGGCAAAAAATTGCAATACCCCCCCAAAGGAACAATTTCGCCTCAAAATATTTAAAAATTGTAAAACCCCCCCAAAGGAACAATTTCGCTTCAAAATGGCCAAAAGTTGCAATACCCCCCCAAAGGAACAATTTCGCTTCAAAATGCCGAAAAGTTGCAATACCCCCCGAAAGGAACAATTTCGCTTTAAAATGGCCAAAAGTTGCAATACCCCCCCAAAGGAACAATTTCGCTTCAAAATGGCCAAAAGTTGCAATACCCCCCCAAAGGAACAATTTCGCCTCAAAATGGCAAAAAATTGCAATACCCCCCAAAGGAACAATTTCGCCTCAAAATGGCAAAAAATTGCAATACCCCCCCAAAGGAACAATTTCGCCTCAAAATGCCGAAAAGTTGCAATACCCCCCGAAAGGAACAATTTCGCTTGAAAATGGCCAAAAGTTGCAATACCCCCCCAAAGGAACAATTTCGCCTCAAAATGGCAAAAAATTGCAATACCCCCCCAAAGGAACAATTTCGCCTCAAAATGCCGAAAAGTTGCAATACCCCCCCAAATGAACAATTTCGCTTCAAAATGGCCAAAAGTTGCACTACCCCCCCAAAGGAACAATTTCGCCTCAAAATGGCAAAAAATTGCAATACCCCCCAAAGGAACAATTTCGCCTCAAAATGCCGAAAAGTTGCAATACCCCCCCAAAGGAACAATTTCGCTTCAAAATGGCCAAAAGTTGCAATACCCCCCCAAAGGAACAATTTCGCCTCAAAATGCCGAAAAGTTGCAATACCCCCCCAAAGGAACAATTTTGCTTCAAAATGGCCAAAAGTTGCAATACCCCCCCAAAGGAAAAATTTCGCCTCAAAATGAAAAAAAAATTGCAATACCCCCCAAAGGAACAATTTCGCCTCAAAATGCCGAAAAGTTGCAATACCCCCCGAAAGGAACAATTTCGCTTCAAAATGGCCAAAAGTTGCAATACCCCCCCAAAGGAACAATTTCACCTCAAAATGGCAAAAAATTGCAATACCCCCCCAAAGGAACAATTTCGCCTCAAAATGCTGAAAAGTTGCAATACCCCCCAAAGGAACAATTTCGCTTCAAAATGGCCAAAAATTGCAATACCCCCCAAAGGAACAATTTCGCCTCAAAATGCCGAAAAGTTGCAATAGCCCCCCAAAGGAACAATTTCGCTTCAAAATGGCCAAAAGTTGCAATACCCCCCGAAAGGAACAATTTCGCTTCAAAATGGCCAAAAGTTGCAATACCCCCCCAAAGGAATAATTTCACCTCAAAATGGCAAAAAATTGCAATACCCCCCCAAAGGAACAATTTCGCCTCAAAATGCTGAAAAGTTGCAATACCCCCCAAAGGAACAATTTCGCGTCAAAATGGCTAAAAGTTGCAATACCCCCCCAAAGGAACAATTTCGCTTCAAAATGGCCAAAAGTTGCAATACCCCCCCCCCAAAGGAACAATTTCGCCTCAAAATGGCAAAAAATTGCAATACCCTCCAAAGGAACAATTTCGCCTCAAAATGCCGAAAAGTTGCAATACCCCCCAAAAGGAACAATGTCGCCTCAAAATGCCGAAAAGTTGCAATACCCCCCGAAAGGAACAATTTCGCTTCAAATTGGCCAAATGATGCAATACCCCCCCAAAGCAACAATTTCGCCTCAAAATGGCAAAAAATTGCTTACCCCCCCAAAGGAACAATTTCGCCTCAAAATGCCGAAAAGTTGCAATACCCCCTGAAAGGAACAATTTCGCTTCAAAATGGCAAAAAATTGCAATACCCCCCAAAGGAACAATTTCGCTTCAAAATGGCCAAAAGTTGCAATACCCCCCCAAAGGAACAATTTCGCCTCAAAATGCCGAAAAGTTGCAATACCCCCCGAAAGGAAAAATTTCGCTTCAAAATGGCCAAAAGTTGCAATACCTTCCCAAAGGAACAATTTCGCCTCAAAATGGCAAAAAATTGCAATACCCCCCCAAAGGAACAATTTCGCCTCAAAATATTTAAAAATTGTAAAACCCCCCCAAAGGAACAATTTCGCTTCAAAATGGCCAAAAGTTGCAATACCCCCCCAAAGGAACAATTTCGCCTCAAAATGGCAAAAAATTGCAATACCCCCCCAAAGGAACAATTTCGCCTCAAAATGCCGAAAAGTTGCAATACCCCCCGAAAGGAACAATTTCGCTTCAAAATGGCCAAAAGTTGCAATACCCCCCAAAAGGAACAATTTCGCCTCAAAATGCCGAAAAGTTGCAATACCCCCCGAAAGGAACAATTTCGCTTCAAAATGGCCAAAAGTTGCAATACCCCCCAAAGGAACAATTTCACCTCAAAATGGCAAAAAATTGCAATACCCCCCCAAAGGAACAATTTCGCCTCAAAATGCCGAAAAGTTGCAATACCCCCCCAAGGAACAATTTCGCCTCAAAATGCCGAAAAGTTGCAATACCCCACCAAAGGAACAATTTCGCTTCAAAATGGCCAAAAGTTGCAATACCCCCCCAAAGCAACAATTTCACCTCAAAATGGCAAAAAATTGCAATACCCCCCCAAAGGAACAATTTCGCCTCAAAATATCCAATAATTGTAATACCCCCCCAAAGGAACAATTTCGCTTCAATATGGCCAAAAGTTGCAATACCCCCCCAAGGAACAATTTCGCCTCAAAATGGAAAAAAAATTGCAGTACCCCCCAAAGGAACAATTTCGCTTCAAAATGGCCAAAAGTTGCAATACCCCCCCAAAGGAACAATTTCGCCTCAAAATGCCGAAAAGTTGCAATACCCCCCGAAAGGAAAAATTTCGCTTCAAAATGGCCAAAAGTTGCAATACCTTCCCAAAGGAACAATTTCGCCTCAAAATGGCAAAAAATTGCAATACCCCCCCAAAGGAACAATTTCGCCTCAAAATATTTAAAAATTGTAAAACCCCCCCAAAGGAACAATTTCGCTTCAAAATGGCCAAAAGTTGCAATACCCCCCCAAAGGAACAATTTCACCTCAAAATGGCAAAAAATTGCAATACCCCCCCAAAGGAACAATTTTGCCTCAAAATGCTGAAAAGTTGCAATACCCCCCCAAAGGAACAATTTCGCTTCAAAATGGCCAAAACTTGCAATACCCCCCCAAAGGAACAATTTCGCCTCAAAATGCCGAAAAGTTGCAATACCCCCCGAAAGGAACAATTTCGCTTCAAAATGGCTAAAAGTTGCAATACCCCCCCAAAGGAACAATTTCGCCTCAAAATGGCAAAAAATTGCAATACCCCCCCAAAGGAACAATTTCGCCTCAAAATGCCGAAAAGTTGCAATACCCCCCCAAAGGAACAATTTCGCTTCAAAATGGCCAAAAGTTGCAATACCCCCCCAAAGGAACAATTTCGCCTCAAAATGGCAAAAAATTGCAATACCCCCCAAAGGAACAATTTCGCCTCAAAATGGCAAAAAATTGCAATACCCCCCCAAAGGAACAATTTCGCCTCAAAATGCCGAAAAGTTGCAATACCCCCCGAAAGGACCAATTTC